>NC_052155.1:8647872-8947872 GCF_902713615.1 Scyliorhinus canicula | reverse complement strand
AAGTGAGGGCCTAAGTGGGTCGGTGCAGACTTGATGGGCCAAATCGCCTCCTTCTGCACTGTATGTTCTATGTCTATGACACTAAGGGGCCAATCAACCCAACCTGTACATGGTTGGACTGCGGAGGAAACCGGAGTACCAGGAGGTAACCCACGCAGACACGGGGGAAGAAAGAGCAAACTCCGCACAGTTGCCCGAGGCCGGAATTGAACCCAGGTCCCTGGAGTTGTGAGGCAGCGGTGCTAACCACTGCGCCGAGGTGCCCCCCTGAAGAATGTTGGAGCCCCTATCATCTGCTCAAGCATGCATGTCAACGATCACAGCAACTGGTTGGCTGCTGTACAGTTGGTTTCGATCAGATTGGTGCCAAAAGCATGGGGTTTGATCCCCATTCCGGTTGGGGTAGATTTCGGGATCGCTCCTTTTTGTCCTACCCGTGGTGATGGTCGAGGGGCTGCGGGTTGGAAAACCTTCAGGCAGAGAATCCGAGAAGGAGCTGATCTGAAACATCCAATAGTCTGTCAAAGCCATGCTCCATTATTACAAAGCGTTTGTTTTTAATAATCCTTTGAATAAACACAGAGAATTAGCTTGGGGGAAAAATTAAGTTTGAGGGTGCAATATTTGTAAACACCTTGACTTCTAGTCTTATTGAAATTAGCAGCATCTGCTCAATTAGCAGCTTTGTTCAATCTGCTCTCTCCTGCAAAGGTGATCTTAATATAGAAATGGGAAGGAGGATCCTTCACTCTTTAAATTGACATGAATTAAATTAATTTACACTCCTCAGCTAACAAAGACAAATTCGAACACCTGCAGATTTTTCGCTCCAAATCACAACTCTCAACATCTCAGGAAACAAAAGTATTTTTAAGTCACTGAAAAAACATGTAAAAGTTGCGGCTAAGAATGAGGTGACAGCCTCTGAATAAATGAGATTGTCAGGTTGGTGACAGTGAAAATAGGCTTCTTTCTACCAAGAATAAAATCTAGAGAGGGCATCAAAACGTTAGCTCTGTTTCTCTCTCCACAGATGCTTCCTGACCCGCTGGCTTTTTCCAACACTTTTTTCCCGTTTTTATTTCTTCTTCACTTCGGATAAGATCAACTGGATAAGTGTGACGTAGAAAGGAAAAGATGGAAATGCTGATTTCCGGGAGATTAAGAGGGGTAGGAAGAGACTTGCATGTAGCATAAACGGCAGCATTGACCTCATGGAGCGAATTGCCGATTTCTGTGCTGTAGATACATTGCAATGCTTTGTAAAAAGAGACAGGGCCTCTTTATCCACCTTTCTTACTTACATTGTGGAACATGGATTTAACCGTGACCCAACCCCCAAAATACTTGGGTGTCACAGTGGACAGTGTTTTCACCTATCGATCTCATAATAATAATTTTTATTTGTGTCACAAGTTGGCTGAAATTAACACTGCAATGAAGTTACTGTGCAAAAACTCCCAGTTGCCACACTCCGGCGCCTGAGGGAGAATTCAGAATGTCCAATTCACCTAACAAGCACGTCTTTTGGGACTTGTGGGAAGAAAACGGAGCACCCGGAGGAAATCCAAGCAGACATGGGGAGAACGTGCAGACTCCGCACAGCCAGTGACCCAAGCCAGGAATCATGTCATCAACACTAGCCACAAAGTAAACCAAAGTAAAAAGATTCACCTGAGGAAGGAACTGCGCTCCGAAAGCTCGTGTTTGAAAAAAACCTGTTGGACTTTAACCTGGTGTTGTAAGACCTCTTATAAAGGAAAAGGCAGTTTGATTTGGATCTGGGAAGTCACTGGTACAACATGGGGAAAGCACAGCGATGGTGGTCCAAGTCTACTTTGCTCTGAATGCTGCTCTGTCTCATGCCCCTGTAGATGCCACGTGGAGATAACGGGCATGTGCTAGGGGCCTCACGGTAGCATGGTGGTTAGCATCAATGCTTCCCAGCTCCAGTGGTCCCAGGTTCGATTCCCGGCTGGGTCACTGTCTGTGTGGAGTCTGCACGTCCTCCCCGTGTGTGCGTGGGTTTCCTCCGGGTGCTCCGGTTTCCTCCCACAGTCCAAAGATGTGTGGGTTAGGTGGATTGGCCATGCTAAATTGCCCGTAGTGTAAGGTTAATGGGGGGATCGTTGGGTTACGGGTATACTGGTTACGTGGGTTTAAGTAGGGTGATCATTGCTCGGCACAACATCGAGGGCCGAAGGGCCTGTTCTGTGCTGTACTGTTCTATGTCTATGTCTAATGGTGTCAGCGTGTCAGTGACATTGCTGTTCACTCCCAAGTGAATGGGCCTGGTGCTGACCCACAATGCCAGCTCTGTCATTCATTTCAATGCCATTGTGCCCCGCGTGATGGGAAGGTTCATGGGCAACACCAAACCTTCCGCTCACAAAGACTTGAAAAAGCCCCCAGGGGTAAAAGCCCTTCAAATCAGACCAGCCATTCTGGGAAGCAGCCGTTCCTTGTGCAGCTGGTTTACACTCAGTATCCAGACGGACAGAACACATCGGGCTGGATTCTCCGAATTGCAGACTAAATGCGGGAGCCGGCGCGGGAACGTTTTACGCCACAAATATAGGGGTTGGTTTAGCACAGTGGGCTAAAGAGCTGGCTTGCAATGCAGAACAATACCAGCAACGCGGGTTCAATTCCCGTACTGACCTCCCCGAACAGGCGCCGGAATATGGCGACCAGGGCTATTCACAGTACCTTCACTGAAGTCTACTTGTGACAATAAGTGATTATTATTATTATTTTAAAACGGAGCAACAGCTGCACTGATTCCTGTACTGTTGTGGGGGGGGGGGGGGGGGGGTGGTGGCTAGCAGCCATGCCGGGTAAAGCGCCGGGTAAAGCCCCCGGTTCCCATGCCAAAAACGGTTGGTGAATGGCCGGGTCTGTGGCCGTGCATGTGAAACCGGCCTGCCAAATAATGACCCCCAGCAACCCCCCTCACCACCCCCCACCATTTCCCCCAGCCCATGCCGAAGCCCCCCCTCGGCCAGCGGCACCACTCCCCCCCAACTGTGGTGACGCTGGACAGAGTCTGCAGGCACCACGCGCGCACGACAAAAACAAATAGCATAAGTGTTCCGCGCCATTGGGAACTCAGCCCATCGGGGGCGGTGCATTGGGGGAGGGGTTTCTGATGATGTACCAACGCCTTTCCAATGGCGTGCGGCGCGCAATGCGATGAAACCATGTCAGAGGGAGCGGAGACTCGAAAACTGGTTTCAACGGGCACCGCCCCCGATCTGGGCATCAGAAGGAATTCTCCGCCCGATCGCCGATTGCGAGATCCCCACCCAGATGTTTTAGTTTTACAAGAGCAAAAAGATTTGGGGAGGGATTCTCCGGTGACCGACGGCAAAATTGGGGCGTGCGATTAGGCAGAGAATCGCGGCAGGTGCTGGCTTGACCCCAAATCGCAGTGCTCCACCCCCTCAAAAACGGCCTCATTGCGACGCACGCCGCGCATAGTTCCAACCGCGTTCGCATCTCATTAGCAGGCCCACCCGCAATTCTCCACCTCCAATGGGCCGCGTTCCTGACGGCGTGGTCCACGTGTGCTCTCAACAGTCGTGAAGCTGGCGTGCTGGTTGCGGAGAGAGAGAGAGAGGGCGTACGGATAGTGTCCAGCACCATCATACTTTGCTGACAGTCGTGCCGCCGGGCGGGGGGGCTTCTGCCAGGTCTGGAGGGAGTAGTGGGGGGTGGTCAGGAGGTGGGCTGTGTGGTCTGGGTGGATGGGTACACAGTCCACCGCACCCAGTGCCATCTTTTCAGCCGTGATCGATGTGCGTAAGGATTACGAGGGGCATCCTTGTTCGTTTCCTTTTTTCCGCTTCGGAATATTCTTAAATTCAGTGGGGGGGGGGGGTATAGTCTATGCGAAGCTGCAGCTTGTCAGCCCTGCATGTGTCCATCATGGTCCCGGCGATTCCCCCACCGTTCTCCGTGTGTTCTGTGGGTGTTCCACATGGTGCCGGTGCTAGCCCCTCACCGCCAATCTTTCTGACGTGGAATGCCACGGACCCTCCGCTGGCGTCAGCACTTAGACTCAGGAATTGAGAATTCAGAGCCTCCAGTTCAATTGTTGGGTGTTTGATTATGTGTGTCTATTGGCTGCTCACTGTGCGTGAATAATTAAGCCTAGGTGTGGTCACTTAGAAAAAGGAACTAAACCTTGGGCAAACTGCTCCGAGCCTGTGAGAAGACAGTTTGAAGCATTGAATGAAAATCCTGTTACAAAATGTTTTTACTTCAGGTTTACCAGCCAGCCATTCAGTCACAATTCCTGATCATGGTTCGATCTGTCCTGTTCCATGATTCACCGCGTCCTGGTACTTACACACAGGACTAACCTCCCTCGCACGAGCAGGCCCTGTCTTGCAACATTCATATCGGGAGAGATCATCAGTGACGACATTGGTTTACAAACGGTTCGTCTGGTCATAGCTTCAGAATGAAATAATCTTTCGCGGGTTTCTGAAAGAAACTGAGGGAGAAGACATTTCAATGAAACACCAAGTTAGCAATCAGAGATTTCGAGCGGCCAACTGTGAACTATGAAATAGGGACACGAGAGGACCATTCGGCCCACCGAGTCTAGGGGCTGGTTTAGAACCGGGCTAAATCGCTGGCTTTGAAAGCAGACCAAGGCAGGCCAGCAGCACGGTTCAATTCCCGTACCAGCCTCCCCGAACAGGTGCCAGAATGTGGTGACTGGGGGCTTTTCACAGTAACTTCATTTGAAGCCTACTCGTGACAATAATCGATTTTCATTTCATTCATTTCCACCGTGCCATTCAAAACGAGCGTGGCTGATCTTCCGCCTTCGCTCCACTACCCTGCCCATCGCAAAATTTCCCTTGATTCACAGACAGACCAAAAATCCGTCCAACTCAATCTTAAATCTATTCAATGGCGGGGCCTCCACAACCATCTGGGGTGGAGAATGTCAACGTTTCACAACCCATTGTGTGTAAAAGATTCTCTTGTACCAGTTGTGCTATTCGCTCCTTCAGGATCAGCGAGACACACTTGCCTTCAAAATATAATAAGAACATTGCAAGTCAAGGAGGCCATTCAGCCCTAACCCTAAATACCTGCTCCACCATTCAATGAGATGGTGTCTGATCAGCTCCATTTTCCAGCCATGGCTCCCTACCCCTTGACCTTAGGGATATAGAGCTGTCGGGATAAAAAAGAAAAATATGTTAGGTGGGGCATTTTAACCAGTATAGGTCTGCTACATACCTGAGAAGCATTATAAAGGCAGGAGATGGCCGTTCAGCCCCTAAAATGTATCCCGGCATTCAGTTAGAATCATAGAATCATAGAAAGGTTGCAGCACGTTAGCCCTGCAGTCTCATGGCGCCGAGGTCCCAGGTTCGATCCCGGCTCTGGGTCACTGTCCGTGTGGAGTTTGCACATTCTCCCCGTGTTTGTGTGTGTTTCGCCCCCCACAACCCAAAGATATGCAGGGTAGGTGGATTGGCCATGCTAAATTGCCCCTTAATTGGAAAGTTGAATTGTGTACTGTAAATTTAGTAAAAAAAAGAAAAGTCGCAGCACAGGAGGATTCCATTTGGCCCATCTTGTCCCTGCAACCCAGGTGCCCTTTGTAATCCCACCTTCCTGCACCCCTGTCCATAACCCTGTCGCTTAGAGCACTAAAGGTGCGGATCCAGGTACCTTTTTAAAGCGTTTAGGGCCTCTGCCTCCACCACCGACTCGGGCAGCGAATTCCAGACTCCCACTACCCTCTGTCCCCTCATGTCCCCTCTAACACCTTCTGCCACGCATCTTGAATCTCTGTCCTCTGGTTCTAGAATTCTCCACCAAGGGAAACAACTCTATCCTGTCCACTCTGCCACTACCCCTCATAATTTTGTCCACCTCAATTAAGCCATCCCTCAGCCTTCTATGTTCCAAGGCAAATCAGCCCAATCTATCCAATCTCTCCTCGTAGCTACACTTTATCGCGCACTCCACCAATCCATCTATATTGTTTCGAAAATTATAGCTATCCTCTACACTGTCCACCACTCGGCCAATCTTTGTGTCATCTACAAATTTCCCAATTGTGCCTGTGGTGAATCATAATAACATAATTCACACTGTTATCACACATGTTGTACCATGCCTCTGTAAGCTCGGCACACGTGCAGTTGCGCGGCTCTGCCCCTGGGGGGAGGTGTACTGGGAATGTACGGGAGTTTGTACTGGGCTCCACCCGTGGCTCCACCCACGGCTCCTCCCCCCCTAACCGGAAGTATAAAGGTTGATGCTGAGAGCCTGCCTGCAGTTCATCTGGAGTTCATCGTGTCACAGGCAGGCTCTGTTGTAAGACGATTAAAACCACTGTTCACTTCTAACCACGTGTCGCGTGAATTGATGGTCTCATCAGTGCCCCCCAAATTCACGTCCAAATGGTTAATATTTAACACAAAGAGTAAAGGACCCAACACCGAGCCCCGTGGAACACCACTTGCAACAACTTTCCAATTGCCAGGGCAGACATCTTGTTTCCTGTTACTAAGCCAACTTTTTATCCAATTCACCACATTGCCCTTTATCCCATGAGCTTTCACTTTCTTGACCAATCTGCCATGTGGGGCTTTGTCAAACGCCTTGCTAAAATCCATGTACACCACATCCACTGCACTACCTTCATCCACCCTTCTTGTCACTTCCTTGAAGAATTCGGTTAAAGGTGCGAGGCAAGACCTTCCTTTAACAAATCAACACTGACCATCCCTGACTAATCCATGCCTTTCTATGTAACAGTTAATCCTATCTCTTAGGAGTGATTCTACTAATTTGCCCACCACTGATGTAAGACTAACTGGCCTATAATTGTTTGGCATTTCCTTCAATCCCTTTTTAAACAATGGAACCACGTTTTCATCTCTCCAGTCCTCCGGTACCTCCCCTGTGTCCAGTGAGGATTGGAAAATCATCCTCTGAGCATCTGCAATCTCCTCCAAGTTGGTCGATCTGTAGCTTAACATATTCGCCCCGGCTCCTTGACATGTAATGGGCGGGATTTTCTGCGCAATACACTGCACGTTTTACGGCGGAGGAGACGGCCCATCATTGGCCGGCAGGGGAACCTTCTGGTCCCGCCATTGCCAACAGGGTTTTCCGTACGGGGGTGCACTGTCACTGGAGCTGGAAGATCCCGCCAGTTTGAGGGCCCAGAAAATTCCAACCAAGACCTTTCACTGGCAAAAAAATCCAGCAACCTTGTTTTTCAAAATGTCCATAGACACTACGTTGCACCCACCTCCCCCACCACCACACCCCCCCAAACCCTAACTGCAACCGCATCGGAAGATGGTGCATGGTGACAATGTCACAGCCGTAGTAATCTAGGGCGGGATTCTCCGACCCCCCGCCGGGTGGGAGAATCGCCGGGGTTCGGCGTGAATCCCACCCCCGCTGTCCTCCCAATTCTCCCGCCCCCCAAAATCCAGCCCGGCGTGAGTCGCCCCACATGCCTCAGAGAATGGTGGGGTCCGGCGCAACTCAATGGGCGCCGGGGCCGCTCGAATTCTCCGGCCCGCGATGGGCCGAAGTCCTGCCCACCTGTAGCCAGTCCCGCCGGCGTAACTCAGAGTAGGTCCCTTACCCGGAGGGACCTGGTGGCGCAGGCGGGCTCAGGGGTTCTTGGGGGGGAGGCGGGGGATCTGGCTCCGGGAGGTGCCCCCACAGTGGCCCACCGATCCGCGGGCGGGCCTGTGCCGTGGGGGCACTCTATTCCTCCGCATCGGCCACTGTGGTCCTCTGCGATGGCCGATGCGGAGACAAACCCTCCCGTGCATGCGCGGAGATGACGCCAGCACGCTCTGGCGCTCCCGCGCATGCACCGACTCACGGCAGCCGGCGGAGGCCCTTCGGCGCCGGTTGGCGTGGCGCCAAGCCCCAATCCCGCCGGCCGGCGGGACGTCAGCCACTCCGGAGCAGGCCTAGCCCCTGGAAGTGCGGTGGATTCCGCACCTTTGGGGTGGCCCAACGCCGGAGTGGTTCACGCCATTCGATCTTGCCGGGACCTCCCGCCTCGCCGGGTACGGGCGAATCCCGCCCCTAGAGCCCAGGCTAATCCTCAGGGGACGGGGGTGAAAATCCCACCCTGGCATCTGGTGGAATTTTAAATTCAGTTAATAAATGTGGAATATAAAAGCTAGTCTCAATGCCACGACCACGAAACTATCTTCGATTGTCATAAAAGCTCATCTGGTTTACTAAATGTCTTGGAAGGAAAGAAATCTGCCGTCCTTACCCGGTCCGGCCTACTCGTGACTCCAGACCCACAGCGATACATGGTTGACTCTTAACTGCCCCCCTCTGAAATAGCCGGGCAAGTCATTCAGTATAAGGGATTAGTAATGGACAGCATGGCCTTGGCAGCGACGCTTCCACCCCCTGAAATAATTTTTACAAAACAGCTTATTGAGGGAACAGAGATCCAGATTTCTATTACCCTTCACGTGAATGAATATAGGCCTCAATCTTGTTCAAATTTAGCAGGTGATCTATCTTAGAGGCTAATAGTTGCTGCAAATGACAAATGATCGCCATGTCAGAAATGTCAGATTATTGTAACAAATGTCCCAGGAATGAGTTAATGACGAAAGGTTTGGTTAAAATAAGGAGCCATGTCTTCATAAAACTTGAGACAGCTGCTTAAATCCTGCGCACCTCCAATGAATGGTATCATAATGCCGCCATATGTTCAGCTGAGCGCAAAACAATTAAAGCGAGTTGAGTTTAAACAGAGAAAATGAATAATGATAATTGCAGGTTAATGAGGACAGAGGTTTGCTTACTGCCTCTTTAAATGGTAAGTGTCTCAGTACTGCAACATTTTCAGCGTTAACAAATAGCACCAAGAATCTTTAATTACTCAGTTACCGTGGTGCAACCAGATGTAGTTAATTCCCAGCCTGTTTGAAAATCTCCAAAGTGAGATCTTCCTGAGGCAAGGTGGAGACGGAAAGCGCGACAGGGAGCGGCAAAAGGTTTCGCAGTAACAGTGCATCAGCAGACAAGGTCAAATCAGGGATAAATGGCGATAAGTTAAGTTTAAACCCACTTTAACCCAACGTCTGAAACATTGGTAGCGGGATGGATAAACTAAAGGCACGAATGATGGAATGTTTACAGCGCAGAAGGAGGCTAATCAATTCAGCATATCTGTGCTGGCCCTCAATGAACAATTTAGATTTATTGTCACGTGTACCAAGGTACAGTGAAAAGTACTGGGCGCAGCGGGATCCGTACATGCATAGTGGCACCGGCGCCAATGCCGACGCTACAGGGGCCGGCGCGGAAGAAAGGAGGCCACCAGCCAGAGAGGCCGGCCCGCCGATCGGTGGGACTCGATCGCGGGCCAGGCCACATCGGGGGTCCCCTCCGGTGTCGGACACCCCTCACCCCCCACAGGCCACCCTTCCCGACCCTTCCATGCCGAGTTCCTGCCGGCTGAGAGCAGGTGTGGACGGCGCCGGCGGGACTCAACACCTTTACGACGGCCGCTCCATCCCAGGCCGAGAATCGGCGGGCCAGCCGTGTAGAGCAACCCCCGACCGGCGGCGTGCCAACCACGCCGGCACCAATGGCGCCCATTCTCTGCTCTGCGGAGAATCGCGTGCCGGCGTTGGGGCGGCGTGGTGCGATTCGCGCCGGTCACAGAGATTCTCCGGCCCGGCCCCTACTGCTGGTGGGGGTGTGCCACACTAGAAAACGGGTGCGGCGGGTTGGAGAATCCGTCCCCTTGTGTCTTCCTCACGACGTACTTTCCAATAATATCATAAGACCAGAAGACATAAGAGCAGAATTAGGCCACTCGGCCCATCGAGTCTGCTCCGCCATTCAATCATGGCTGATATTTTTCTTATCCTCATTCTCCCTGCTGATCCCTGCTGATTTCATCTGTGGGAAGTGCACCCAACTCCAGCTCCTCAGAAACCGTGTTAGGGAACTGGAGCTGGATTTGGATGAGGCAGAGGTGGTCATAGATAGAAGCTTCAGGGAGGTAGTTACGCCAAAGAATAAAGATAGATGGGTGACGGTCAGAGGGGCTGGGGGTAAGCAGTCAGTACAGGGGTCCCCTGTGGTCCTTCCCCTTAGTAACAGGTATACCGCTTTGGTTACGGTTGGGGGGGGGACTTACCAGGGGTCAGCCATGGGGTACAGGTCTCTGGCACAGAGTCTGTCCCTGTTGCTCAGATGGGAAGGGGGGAGAGGAGAAGAACATTAGTCATTGGAGACTCCATAGTTAGGGGGATATATAGGAGATTCTGTGGGAACGAGAGAGACTCGCGGTTGGTATGTTGCCTCCCAGGTGCCAGGGTCCGCAATGTCTCGGATCGTGTTTTCGGGATCCTTAAGGGGGAGGGGGAGCAGCCCCAAGTCCACATAGGTACCAACGACATAGGTAGGAAAAGGGATAGGGATGTAAGGCAGGAATTCAGGGAGCTAGGGTGGAAACTTAGATCCAGGACAAACAGAGATATTATCTCTGGGTTGTTACCCGTGCCATGTGCTAGCGAGATGAGGAATAGGGAGAGAGCAGTTGAACACGTGGCTGCAGGGATGGTGCAGGAGGGAGGGTTTCAGGTTCCTGGACAACTAGGGCTCATTCTGGGGTAGGTGGGACCTCTACAAATGGGATGGTCTACACCTGGACCAGAGGGGCACTAATATCCTGGGGGGGGAAGTTTGCTAATGCTCTTCGGGAGGGTTTAAACTAGTTCAGCAGGGGATTGGGAACCTGAATTGTAGCTCCAGTACACAAGAGGTTGAGAGGAGTGAGGTCATGAGTAAGGTTTCAAAGTTGCAGGAGTGTACCGGCAGGAAGGAAGGTGGTTCAATGTGCATCTACTTCAATGCCAGGAGCATCCGGAATAAGGTGGATGAGCTTGCGGCATGGGTTGGTACCTGGGACTTCGATGTTGTGGCTATTTCGGAGATATGGATAGAGCAGGGAGAGGAATGGTTGTTGCAGGTGCCGGGGTTTAGATATTTCAGTAAGCTCAGGGAAGGTGGTAAGAGAGGGGGAGGGGTGGCATTGTTAGTCAAGGACAGTATTACGGTGGCTGAAAGGACGTTTGATGAGGATTTGACTACTTAGGTAGTATGGGCTGAGGTTAGAAACAGGAAAGGAGAGGTCACCCTGTTAGGGGTTTTCTATAGGCCTCCGAAAAGTTCCAGAGATGTAGAGGAAAGGATTGCAAAGATGATTCTGGACAGGAGCAAAGGTAACAGTGTAGTTGTTATGGGGGACTTTAACTTTCCAAATATTGACTGGAAATACTATAGTTCGAGTACTTTAGATGGGTCCGTTTTTGTCCAATGTGTGCAGGAGGGTTTCCTGATGCAGTATGTGGATAGGTCAACAAGAGGCGAGGCCACATTGGATTTGGTACTGGGTAATGAACCAGGACATGTGTCAGATTTGGAGGTAGGTGAGCACTTTGGTGATAGCGACCACAATTCAATTACGTTTACTTTAGCGATGGAAAGGGATAGGTATATACCGCAAGGCAAGAGTCATATCTGGGGGAAAGACAATTATGATGCGATGAGGTAAGACTTAGGATGCATTGGCTGGAGAGGAAAACTACAGGGGATGGGCACAATGGAAATGTGGAGCATGTTCAAGGAACAGCTATTGCGCGTCCTTGATAAGTGTGTACCTGTCAGGCAGGGAGGAAGTGGTCAAGCGAGGGAACCATGGTTTACTAAAGCAGTTGAAACACTTGTCAAGAGGAAGAAGGAGGCTTATGTAATGATGAGACGTGATGGTTCAGTTGGGTCGCTTGAGAGTTACAAGTTAGCTGGGAAGGATCTAAAGAGAGAGCTAAGAAGAGCCAGGAGGGGACATGATAAGTCTTTGGCAGGTAGGATCAAGGATAACCCTAAAGCTTTCGTAAATATGTCAGGAATAAAAGAATGACTAGGGTAAGAGTAGGGCCAGTCAAGGACAGTAGTGGGAAGTTGTGCGTGGAGTCCGAGGAGATAGGAGAGGTGCTAAATGAATATTTTTCGTCAGTATTCACACAGGAAAAAGACAATGTTGTCGAGGAGAATACTGAGATACCGGCTACTATGCTAGAAGGGCTTAAGGTTCATAAGGAGGAGGTGTTAGCAATTCTGGAGAGTGTCAAAATAGATAAATCCCCTGGGCCAGATGGGATTTATCCTAGGATTCTCTGGGAAGCTAGGGAGGAGATTGCTGAGCCTTTGGCTTTGATCTTTAAGTCATCTTTGTCTACAGGAATAGTGCCAGAAGACTGGAGGATAGCAAATGTTGTCCCCTTGTTCAAGAAGGGGAGTAGAGACAACCCCGGTAACTATAGACCAGTGAGCCTTACTTCTATTATGGGCAAAGTCTTGGAAAGGTTTATAAGAGATTGGATGTATCATCATCTGGAAAGGAATAATTTGATTAGAGATAGTCAACATGGTTTTGTGAAGGGTAGGTTGTGCCTCACAAATCTTATTGAGTTCTTTGAGAAGGTGACCAAACAGGTGGATGAGGGTAAAGCAGTTGATGTGGTATATATGGATTTCAGTAATGCGTTTGATAATGTTCCCTACGGTAGGCTATTGCAGAAAATACAGAGGCATGGGATTCAGGGTAATTTAGCAGTTTGGATCAGAAATTGGCTAGCTGGAAGAAGACAAAGGGTGGTGGTTGATGGGAAATGTTCAGACTGGTGTCCAGTTACTAGTGGTGTACCACAAGGATCTGTTTTGGGCCCACTGCTTTTTGTCATTTTTATAAATGACCTGGAGGAGGGCGTAGAAGGATGGGTGAGTAAATTTGCAGATGACACTAAAGTCGGTGGAGTTGTGGACAGTGCAGAAGGATGTTACAAGTTACAGAGGGACATAGATAAGCTGCAGAGCTGGGCTGACAGGTGGCAAATGGAGTTAAATGCAGAAAAGTGTGAGGTGATTCATTTTGGAAGGAATAACAGGAAGACAGAGTACTGGGCTAATGGTAAGATTCTTGGTAGTGTGGATGAGCAGAGAGATCTCGGTGTCCATGTACATAGATCCCTGAAAGTTGCCACCCAGGTTGAGAGGGTTGTTACGAAAGCGTACGGTGTGTTAGCTTTTATTGGTAGAGGAATTGAGTTTCGGAGCCACGAGGTCATGCTGCAGCTGTACATAACCCTGGTGCGGCCGCATTTGGAGTATTGCGTGCAGTTCTGGTCGCCGCATTATAGGAAGCATTGGAAAGGGTGCAGAGGAGATTTACCAGGATGTTGCCTGGTATGGAGGGAAGATCTTCTGAGGAAAGGCTGAGGGACTTGAGGCTGTTTTCGTTAGAGAGACGAAAGTTAAGAGGTGACTTAATTGAGGCATACAAGGTGATCAGAGGGTTAGATAGGGTGGACAGTGAGAGCCTTTTTCCTCGGATGATGATGTCTAGCACGAGGGGACATAGCTTTAAATTGAGGGGAGATAGATATAGGACAGATGTCAGAGGTAGGTTCTTTACTCAGAGAGTAGTAAGGGTGTGGAATGCCCTGCCTGCAACAGTAGTGGACTCGCCAACACTAAACGCATTCAAATGATCATTGGATAGACATATGGACGATAAGGGAATAGTGTAGATGGCCTTTAGAGTAGTTTCACAGGTCGGCGCAACATCGAGGGCCGAAGGGCCTGTACTGCGCTGTAATGTTCTATGTTCTATGTTCCTGCCTTCTCCCCATAACCTCTGATCCCCTTATTGATCAAAAGCTTATCTATCTCTGTTTTAAAGACACTCAGTGATTTGGCCTCCCCAGCCTTCTGCGGCAAAGAGTTCCACAGATTCACCACCGTCTGTTTGAAGAAATTCCTCCTCATCTCTGTTTTAAAAGATCATCCCTTTAGTCTGAGGCTGTGGCCTTGGCTTCTAGTTTTTCCTCCAAGTGGAAACAATCTCTCCACGTCCACTCTATCCAGTCCTCGCAGTATCCTGTAAGTTTCAATAAGATCCCACTCATCCTTCTAAACTCCAACGAGTACAGACCCAGACTCCTCAACCATTCCTCATACGAAAAGATTTTAATTCCAGGGATCATTTTTGTGAACCAACTCTGGACACTTTCCAAGGCCAACACATCATTCCTTAGATACGGGGCCCAAAACTGCTCTCAATACTCCAAATGGGGTCTGACCAGAGCCTTATACAACCTCACAAGGCTAAATCGCTGGCTTATAAAGCAGGCCAGCAGCACGGTTCGATTCCCGTACTAGCCTCCCCGGACAGGCGCCGGAATGTGGCGACTAGGGGCTTTTCACAGTAACTTCATTGAAGCCTACTCGTGACAATAAGCAATTTTCATTTTCATTTTTTTCATTTTCAAGTACATCCCTGGTCTTGCATTCTAGCCCCCTCGACATGAATGCTAACATTGCGTTTGCCTTCCTAACTGCTGACTGAACCTGCACGTTAACCTTAAGAGAATCGTGAACAAGGACTCCCAAGTCCCTTTGTGCTTCTGATTTCCAAAACTTTTCCCCATTTAGAAAATAGTCTATTTCTCCTTCCAAAGTGCATAACCTCACAGTTTTCCACATTGTATTCCTTCTGCCACTTCTTTGTCCACTCTCCTAGCCTCTCCAAGTCCTTCTGCAGCCCCCTTGCTTCCTCAATACAACCTGTCCCTCTACAGATCTTTGTATCATCTGCAAACTTAGCAACAGTGCCTTCAGTTCCTTCTTCCAGATCATTAGTGTATATTGTGAAAAGCTGTGGTCCCAGCACATTCACATCACTAGTCACTGGCTGCCAACCTGAAAATGACCCCTTTATCCCCACTCTCTGCCTTCTGCCAGTCAGCCAATCCTCTATCCATGCCAGGATCTTACCCTGAACTGCATGGGCTCTTAACTTATTTAACAGTCTCCTATTCGGCACCTTGTCAAAGGCTTTCTGGAAATCTAAATAAATCACATCCACTGGTTCTCAATTGTCTAACTTCCTTGTTACCTCCTCAAAGAACTCTAACAGATTTGTCAGACATGACCTCCTCTTGACGAAGCCGTGCTGAGTCAGTCCTATTTTACCATGCACTTCCAAGTACTTTGCGATCTCATCTTTAATAACAGACTCTAAAATCTTACCAATGACCGAGTTCAGGCTAACCGGCCTATAATTGCCTCCCTCCCTTCTGTAATGTCACAGTGTTGTTACATTAGCCACCTTCCAGTCCTCTGGGACCCTTCCTGTCTCCAGTGATTCCTGAAAGATCATCACCAATGCCTCCACAATCTCCTCAGCTATCTCTTTTAGAACCCTGGGGTGTAGTCCACCCGGTCCAGGTGATTTATCCACCTTCAGACCTTTCAGTTTCCCCAGAACCTTCTCCTTAGTGATGGCCATTGAACTCACCTCTTCCCCCCGGTTCTCCTGGAGCTCTGGCATCCCACTTTATATCTTTGCATTGTCGGAAAAATTAGCTAGCTTGCCTTAGCTTCCTTCATCTAAGTCATTGATATAAATTGGAAAACGTTGAGGTCACCACACAGAACCCTCTGAGGTTTGACTCATCACACCCTACCAATCAGACAAATACTCTCTGCTTTCTGCCAACCAGCCCATCTTTTATCTAGACTAATATGTTATCCCCTACACCACAAGCTTTTCTTTTCTGCAATAGCCTTTCAAGTGGCACCTTATCAAATGTTTTTCAAATACAGTACATCTACAGACCCTCCTTTATCCCCAGCTCTTCCTTCGAAAAACTCCAACATATTGGGGAACCATAACTTCCATTTCACCAAAGCAGACTGTTCCTTCCCAATTACCTTGAATTTTTTGAAATGCCCAGCTCTAACTTCCTTGATGATTGATCCCAACGCCTTCTCCATGAAAGACGTCAAGTTAACTGTCCTATCGTTTCCTGTTTTCTGCCTCCCTTCCTTCTTGATTCGAGGAGTGAAATTTGTTACTTTCTGGTCAGATGGAACCTTTTTAAAATCTCGGGAGTTTTGGGGAATTAACTCTCCAATGCCTCGATATCTCATTGGCCACCTCTTCTAAAACATTAGGATAAAATCCATCAGGACCCTACATTTTGTCCGTAGCAGCTCCGTCAGTTTGTTCAGTCCGGCTCCCCAGTGATTATAACTTCACCAAGTTCTTCTCTCGCCTCCAACTCCAAGTCAGATAAAGTACAGGAAGTTGGGTCGAGCGGGGCGGGATCGACCTGATAAAAAAGTATGGAATAAGATCAGGAGTGAGGAACGATCTTGGCTCAGAGGAGTACAGAGTAGAATCAATAATCAATGTGAGGAGAGTACTTTATAGTTCCTCAACAGTAGCCATACTATTGGACAGAGCATTAATCAAGGAAGGAAAGGACCTTGTGACAAAGTCTTTGTGGTAATCATGAGGGAATTCAATCTTCAGACAGACAGCACAAAGAGTTCTGAGGATGTGTTCAGGAGAGGGGTTTTCAGCCAGTGGGAGTGTCTGTATACTTCCACAGATGGTCTTCCTGTTGCCCACTTACCTGTCTCTCCAAACTATCCGCAATTTTACGGGACAGAAGCTAGACCTAGGGCAGCTCGCCCGCGCTCGCCGCAGCTAGTGACTACTTGACCACTTTCTGTCCAATGTCAATTTTTAGGCTATTAGGAGGAGTTCAGGGATGGGGGCATGAGGGGTTGGGGGCAAAGGGGGAAAGGTCTCGCGGATCACCCTGCTCAGGTTATAGGCAGGAAAGGGGTCTAACTCAAGGGGCCACTTCCTATATTGCGGTGCCTGCCATCCTCAGGTCTACTCCTCCACAGTTGCTAGCTCCCTCCCAGGCAACTCCATCAAGACTTCAACGCCTCTTTCCAATGTCCTTTCTCCCCCTCCTCAGGTCTTCCCCCATGGTTGCAACAGCTCCCCATGAGCTTCTCCATCAAGATTCCACCTCATCTCCCCAACCCCCCCCCCCCCCCCAAGTCTCTCCCCCCGCCCCCCGGCAATGGCAAACTACCTCCGCCTAAAAAGTAGCAAGAAACACAGCTCAGAATGAAGCATCAATAATCAAGGAGCCAATGGCCTGACTTTGGGCAGAGCGCACCTCTAATGGAATGGAACCCATCTTGTTCACCGGTCCTTTCGAGAAGGAAATCTGCCGTTCCCACCTGGTCTGGCCTACATGTGACTTCAGAACCACAGAAATGCAGTAAAGTGCCCTCTGACACGGCTTCAAAAACCATTCAGTTCAAAGGCTGTTAGAGATGGGCAACAAATGCCGGTCTTGCCAGATTCGCCCATATCCCATTTTTAAACATTGATAAAACTGAGGAATGGACTGAGTGTAACAATACATGGAATCATGAGGAAAAGACTGAGGGTGGGGAAATAGGCATTCAATCAGCCATAACATTGACTGAGGTAAAAAGGACAATTCTGATCTCAATTCTGCTAAAACTCAATTTGATTTGATTGCCAGGACAGATTTTTGGAACTGCTGAATTGATGTTGCAATTGGAATTGTTTTCCATCATGTTGTTGGGTGCTGGCTGCGTTCAGGCTGTAAGTGGCAGCGGATCAACGGCAACAGGCAAACCCAACTCGCAGGAGACGGTGTCAATGTCACTCGACTGATAATCCAGAGGCCCTGGCCCACGATCTGTGAGCATGGGTTCAAATCTCACCAGGGCAGCTGAGGGAATTCGAATTCAAATGAATAAATCTGTAGTGGAATATGGCCATGAAACTATCATCGATTGTTGTAAAGACCCATCTGGTTCACGAATGCTTTTTGGGGAAGGAAATCTGCCGTCCTTACCCGGTCTGGCCTACACGTGACTCCAGACCCAAAGCAATGTGGTTGACTCTTAACTGCCCCCCTCTGAAATGGCCGAGCAAGCCAGACAAAGAAAAACAAAACAGCACAGGGACAGGCCATTCGGCCCTCCAAGCCTGTACCGGTCATGATACCAACCGTTGCCAAAACCCTAAAGAACGAAGAACAATACATAACAGTTCAAGAACAATTAGGGATGCCCATGCCAGTGATGCACAAATCTCATGAGAGAATACATTAAAACATTTTTATATAGTACTGCTGGAGGACAAGTTCCCAGACACAATTAGGGTGCCAAATACTGACACCCTTCACCTCTAATTCGAAGTCAACCCTGCATGCACCAAAATATTCATTGATTTCATTGGCACAATCATTGCTAATCTGTAACTGGTGATGGTCCTGCAAACTGCATCAATAGATGTAAAACCGGGTACCACTCACAGTAGAACGGCACACACTCCCGTCTGCATCAATGGCTCCGAAGTGGAGATGGTCGATAGCTTTAAGTTCCTGGGGGTCACCATCACCAACAGTCTGTCCTGGTCCACTCACAATGATGCAACAGTCAAAGGGCCTGGTTTAGCACAGTGGGCTAAACAGCTGACTTGTAATGCAGAACAAGGCCAGAAGCGCGGGTTCAATTCCCGTACCAGCCTCCCCGAATGTGGCTATTAGGGGCTTTTCACAGTAGCTTAATTGAAGCCTACTTGTGACAATAAGTGTAAATTGCTATTATTAGAAAGCCCAACAACGTCTCCACTTCCTATGGAAGCAAAAGAAATTAAGCATGCCTGCATCGACTCTCACAAACTTCTATAGATGTGCGATAGAGAGCATCCTATCTGGCTGCATCACAGCCTGGTATGGCAACTGCTCGGTCCAAGATCGCAGGAAACTGCAGAGTGTGGTGAACTCAGCCCAACGCATCACACAAGCCTGCCACCCTCCCATTGATTCTGTCTACACCTCCCACTGCCTCAGGAAGGCAGACAGCACTGTCAGAGACCCCTCCCACCCAGGCATTGCCTTCTTCAGATCCTTCCATCAGGCAGAAGGTACAGAAGTCTGAAGACTCGCACATCCAGACACAGGAACAGTTTCTTCCCCACAGCTACTGGACTTCTCAACAACTCCCCCTCGGACTGATCTGTTCCCTGTAAGAACACAATTCACAATGCCCTATGCTGCTCTTGCACATGTATTTGCTTTGTTTGGCCCCTTGTTCCATACTGTAACCAATCACTGTTTGTCGATGTACCATTTATCAATGTTCCCTGTTGTTTATTCTTGTGTCTAGTATGTACGTACTGTGCACATTCCCTCGGCTGCAGAAAAATATTTTTCACAGTACTTCGGTACATGTGACGATATATCCCGTAACAGCCACCCCGAACAGGTGCCGGAATGTGGCGACTAGGGGCTTTTCACAGTAACTTCATTTGAAGCCTGCTCGTGACAATAAGCGATTTTCATTTCATTTCAAATCAAATCAAATCAAATCAAATCTGAAAGCATGGTGAAGGCAGATCCAACCGCAGCTTTCAAAAGAGGAATTGGGTAATGATCTGAAGAGAAATAAAAATTGCAGAGCTACAGAGCAAGGGCAGGAGTGGGACAAGCTGGGTCGGTCTTAACGAGAGCCAGCACGGACACAATGGGCCAAGTGACCTCCTTCTGTGCTGTAACTGCTCTGTGATTCTACTTAGGATGTCCTGCCTGAAGGGAAAGAGATTCAATTTTAACTTTCAAAAGGGTATTGGATATATCACACCCTTAAAGAGGAGATACATTCGCAAGGCTAATGAGGAAAGAATAAAGTGAGCAGCACGGCAGTGCAAGTGGATAGCACTGTGGCTTCACAGCACCAGGGTCCCAGGTTCGATTCCCCGCTGGGTAGCTGTCTGTGCGGAGTCTGCATGTTCTCCCCGTGTCTGCGTGGGTTTCCTCCGGGTGCTCCGGTTTCCTCCCACAGTCCAAAGACCTGCAGGTTAGGTGGATTGGCCGTGCTAAATTGCCTTTAGTGACCAAAAAAGATTAGGTGGGGTTATTGGGTTATGGGGCTAGGGTGGAAGTGAGGGCTTAAGTGGGTCGGTGCAGACTCGATGGGCCGAACGGCCTCTTTCTGCACTGTATGTTCTATGTTCTAAAGGAGAGTGACTAATTGGATAACTCTTTCAAAGAGCTATCAAAGGTACGATGGACTGAACAGCCTCCTTCTATGATAATTGGAGTGGGATTCACAAGGGTGCATTTCATGACTTGTTAAAGGACAGATCCATGATGACTCCAGACACAGAAGCAATGGATGGAATAGGGAGCACGTGACAGAGAATTTCCTTGGCTTTGCATTCTTATTCAAGGAGGTTTTAAAATTTATTTTATTAATTTATGGGATGTGGGTGTGCCGTGCCAAACCAGCATTTATTTCCCCTCCCTATTTGCCCTTGGGAAGGTGGTGGTGAGCTGCCTTCTTCAAGCACTGCCACCCCTGAGGTGTAGGGAGGGAGTTCCAGGATTTTGACCCAGCGAAAGTGAAGGAACGGTGATATATTTCCAAGTGGGGATGGTGAGAGGTTTGGAGGGGAGCCTCCAGGTGCTGGGGTTATGAGGTATCTTCTGCCTTTGTCCTTTTGTACGGTAATAGACGTGAGTTTGGAAGGCAGTGGCGTGCAGAGGGGGGGGGGGCCGACGGTGCATTGGCCCCGGGCATCCATTGGATGGGGGCATCCAATCAGAGAAGGAAAAAAAAAAAAAAAAATTTTTTTTTTTTAAAAAAATTTTTTTTTTTTTTTTTAATTTAGATTACCCAATTATTTTTTCCAATTAAGGGGCAATTTAGCGTGGCCAATCCACCTACTCTGCACATTTTTGGGTTGTGGGGGCAAAACCCACGCAGACACGGGGAGAACGTGCAAACTCCACACGGACAGTGACCCAGAGCCGGGATCGAACCTGGGACCTCAGCGCCGTGAGGCGGTTGTGCTAACCACTAGGCCACCATGCTGCCCTTAGTGTGAAATAATTTGATACGAAGGAACAAAGAAATGAAATATGGTGTATCCGTCTGCAACTGACCGATTGTTTACCATTTTCTTCCCATTTTCTCATGCGTCTTACGGTTTTTGAGATAGAAAATGAAATGTTACGAGTATTTCGTGTACAACCGAGTGGAGCACAGAACAGGAAAAAAAAGAGGGCCAGAGTCGAAGAAGAGTCCCATCAAAGAGGGGCATTAGATGCATGGATAAAAAGAAGTAAAGAAGAAGTAGGAGAACCTGGAGAAGTAAAAGATGATGTGGGTGCAGAGAAGGATTTTTCTGATACGGATTCAGCTCGATCAGAACATAATACTCTCTCTCCTCAGTCTCGTTGTCAGGATGATGATCCATGTGAAGAAAATAAAGAAGATATTTGCATATTTTTGCAAAGAAGCGATTTTGGCTGTTTGAAGAAACCGATTCCAGATCATTTGAAGATGACAATATTACAACATGGCCCTGAAAGATATCAGAATAAAAGTGGTCCATTTGCTGAGAAGGATGGGAGATCATTTTCCAAACAGTGGTTTGATAAAGTTTCCACAAACGGAGAAATTGTGGAGAGAAAATGGTTGTTATACTCTCCATATCGGAAAGCATGCTACTGTTTTGTTTGCTTTTTGTTTTCAAAGGAGCATTTGTTGTCTGTGTCAAACTTTGGAAAGGAAGACGGTTTCTCCACTTGGAGAAAATTAAATCCAACAATACCTGACCATGAGAAAAGCCCTTCTCATAGAGCTCACATGAGAGAATATCTGAACCTTGTAGTTCGACTCCATCTATCGACTACGATAGATGCTGAACTTCAACAGCAAATGTCGGCTGAAAAGAAAAGATGGAAAGCTATAACTGAACGGATTGTCGAGGTTATATCCTTTCTGGCAAAACAGAATCTGGCCTATCGTGGACATCGAGGAGAAGGAATATCTGGGTTATCAGAGCCAGGGGAGACAGTCAGTGAAAATACAGGAAACTTTCTAGCAACAATCAGACTTTTGGCCAAATATGATGACATCTTAGCAAAACACTTGCAGAGAGGGAAAGAGAAACCAAAAAGTGTCACCTACTTGTCCAACAGAATTCAAAACGAAATAATCAATCTTCTTGGTGAAACTGTCAAGAAAAATATAATTTCCGAAATTAAGGACGCAAAATATTTTAGCATAATGCTGGATTCAACTCCAGATATTGCCCATGAAGATCAGGTTTCTGAAATTCTGCGTTACGTTCATATTGATGAAAACAGAAAAGTAGAAATAAAGGAGACATTTCTGGGATTTTTTCAAGTCAACAAGAAAGATGCAGTCAGCCTGGTAAATAAAATTCAGGAAAAATTGGAAGAAGACAACATTTCCATGAATGACTGCCGTGGTCAAGCATATGATAACGCAGCAGTTATGGCTGGAGTGAGAGGAGGTGTTCAACGAAAAATTCTTGAAGTTAACCCAAAAGCTGTGTTTGTGAACTGCGAGAACCACAGCCTCAATTTGTCCTGTGTCCATGCAAGTGAGGTGCAACCTGTTGTTACATTTTTTGGCATTCTAGAAAAACTCTACTTTTTTTTCTTCATCTACTTCTCGTTGGGAAGTGTTAAAATCATTTGTCACTCGGACTGTGAAAAGACAGTGTGACACAAGATGGAGTTCCAGCCATGATGATGTGCAAGTAATCCACGAAGAGTGTGACAACGTTATTGCAAGCCTTCAACACCTGCTGGAAGGAGAATTTTCAAGGGAAACTAAATCTGATGCAGGATCGCTACTGAACTCTATTCAACAGTTCCCGTTTATAGCTTTATTAAATTTTTGGTACTCAGTTTTATCATCAGTGGATAAAGTCTCAAAACGTTTGCAGGATCCGAAAATGGGGTTCCATGAAGCTTCTTGTGATCTGAGAGGACTTATTCATATCTTGAATTTGAAGAATGACGAAATTATCCACAATGCAATAGATTTAGCCAATGAATATTGTCAAAATTGGGGAATACCAATTGCACGAACAAGGAGAAGAAGAATAATGCCTGGAGAGTCAGCAAGAGATAGTGGACTGACGGCACAAGAAGAAATGAATAGAGTAATGGTAGAGATTGTGAACAGATTAAAAACTGAAATTGAAGACCGCAGTGTCCGTCTTCAAAGACTCAGTGACCGATTTTCTTTTCTTCTGAACTTGAATTCAGGAGTGATTGAAGATGAACAAGAAAGAGAGAAATTAAAAAAGGAATGTTCCGACTTTGCAAATTATTATGACAATGATGTGGTTGCAATTCAGTTATATGACAAAATTATTGATTTTGTGATGCTCCTTCGAGCTGGAGGGAATAGAGTTCCCCCTGATCCTAAAGATGCTCTGGAGTCTTTACTGCAGTATGGGAGGGATGTCTTTCCGACGCTGTGTGCTTCATACAGATTACTGCTTACAATCGCATTTTCAGTCGCAAGCTGTGAAAGGTCATTTTCAAAACTGAAATTAATAAAAACATATCTGAGGTCTTCTATGTCACAGGAGCGACTGACCAACCTGGCTTTAATAAGCATTGAAAAAGAATTTCTCACAGCTGATGTAAAAAGTGAAGTAGTTCAGGTGTTTTGTGACAGGAGGTATAATTTGGGGAAAAGAACTTAATAAATTTGATTGATTTATATTAAAATCGAATAAAGCGTTTATTTCATGTTTCATCTGTGTTTATATATTCAAAATGTTTTCCTTTCTCATAATATTTCTCAGTATATTAGGCCTTATACTTGAGTCTTTGGGGCATACAATCAAGATTTGCCCCGGGCATCACCAGACCTCTGCACGCCACTGTTGGAAGGTGCTGCCTATGGAGCCTTGGTGAGTTCCTGCAGTGCATGTTGTAGATGGTACGCATAGCTGCCGCTGTGCGTCGGTGGTGGAGGGAGTGAATGCTTGTGGATGGGATAATAATCAAGCGGGGCTGCTTTGTCCCGAATGGTGTCAAGAACCTTGACATTGTCCAGGTCGTGTTGCATCGGAACTGAATTGTTTCAGGGTCTACAACATAATACTCTTATCAATGCATTCCATGGGCAAGTTATAAAAGAGAACTGATGAGAAAAATGGAGAGTCAATCAGGGAAAGCGAGGATTAGAACTGTCAAAAGGATAAACTGGAAAAAGCAAACGTTAATCTTCATTTTTAAAAATGTATTCATGGGACATGAGCATTGCTGGACCAGCATTTGTTGCCCATCCCTAAACACCCTTGGCCTGAGTATCTCACGTGGCCATTGCAGAGGGCAGTTAAGAGTCAACCAAATTGCTGGGTCTGGAGTCACATGTAGGCCAGACCATGTACAGACAACAGATTTCCTTCCCTAATGGGCATAGTGAACCAGGGGGGTTTTCATGGTCATCATTAGATTTTTAACTCCAGATTTTGATTGAAATCAAATTTCATGATCTGCAGTGGTGGGATTTGAACCCAGGTCCCTAGAGCATGACTCTGGGTTTCTGGCTGAGTGATAATCCCACTCTGTCACCGTCTCCCCTTGAAGTTCATGCATCATAAGTACTTGTGAAGCATTGTGGAAAACGGCTGGAACAAGAAAAGATTCTGGTAAATCGGAATAATTGGCTGAGAGCAGAATTAAAAAATCAAAGCGAACGAACTGTTAGAATATTGGCATGAGAAGAACAAGGAGATTTTTGAACTTCAAAGAAAAGGGGGAAAAATAGGCGGCATGGAGTGTCACAATTCAAAAGTTGTTCTCATGAATAAGAACTCATTTTTGAATATTGGTGCGGTTGAGCAAAGAACTGATCCAAGCCATATTACTGATGTATCAAAGTCGGTAATGGACAATAAGAAAACAGAGAAAGTACTTTTAAAATTGGAAAGTGTGAATCGTCAACAAGAAGTACTGAAATTGCAGAGTGATCTTTGTGAGTCAATGGCCAGAGGCTGATTTCAAAATGCTTGTGGGTGATACTGCACAAGGGGCAGGATTCTCCCATCCCGCGGCAGAGTGTCCACGTCGTCATAAATGCCATCGCGTTTAACGACGGCGTGAACAGGCTGCTGCCAGGGGTAATTCTGGTCACTACAGGGGGCCAGCACGGCGCTGGAGCAGTTCACGCCACTCCAGCTGCCGATCCCGGCATGAACTGGGCGCCGGGGGATCTGTGCATGCGTGGTGGCGCCAGTGCCAATGCGCGCATGCGCGGTGTCCTCCTTCAACACGCCGGCCCCAATGCAACATGGCGCAGGAGTACAGGGGCCGACGCGTAGGAAAAGAGGCCGGGGGACAGAGAGGCCGGCCCGCCGATTGGGGGCCACATCGGAGGCCCCCCCTTGGGTCGGTGCCCCCCTCCCCCCCCCGCAAACTGGCCACCACACCACCCTTGTATGCAGATTTCCCGTCAGCTGCGAGTAGGTGTGGACAACGCCATCGGGACTCAGCGTTTTAACTGCAGCCGCTTGGCCCATCCGGGCCGAGAATCGGTGGACTGGCCGCGTAGAGCGGTCCACGACCGGCGCCACGTTATGCTCTGCGGAGAATCATGTGCTGGCATCGGGGCGGCGTGGCCCGATTGCGGGGATTCTCCGGCCCGGCCCTGGGCTGAGAGAATCCCACCCAAGATGGTATCGCTGGAAGAGAGGCTAGTGGATAGTTTGTCAAAGACCATTCAAACTCTACTGAGAACTGGACTGAGATCGCACAGAAATTGAGCAAAAATGTTGAAGGATTCGAACAAACTCTAAAACTTCAGAGAGAGGAAGTGATTGACGTGGCTCAAACTGATTTAAATAACTCGTTTGAAATGGGACTGAGAGAAACAACAAGATCACAAAACACAAAAGTTAAAAGCACAAACAAAGCTGGAGAATAATACTATTCTGAGTGAGCATAAGAAGCATCTTAACAGCATTCTTGAAATAGCTAAAGAGATTTTAACAATAGAAGATGTTAATGCGCAAAAATAACAATTTAACTGTGCTAAATCAAAATGCGAATTAACCACCTGTGAATTTGGAAAGTGGGCTTTCGAGTGGAACTGTGCCTGCAGATGGCGAAAAGAACAACTGCACTGTCGACTTAAATAAAACATTATTTTCTGGGTTGGAAACTGTAAATCAGAAGGGAAAGAAGCACGAGACTTGAGTTATGATAATGTTACCATGTGGAGAGTCTGTTAATGCTGTTAAAGGTATTAGGCTGGATTCTCTGGCGGTGTGATCCTCCGTTTCGCCGGCAGACGCACTCACACCCATCGGCGTGGGGATGCTCATAATGGTGTGGCCATCTGGGATGGCCACTTCCAACTAGGTACAGAGAAACTCGCAAAGCCTGCTGGGTAAAATGGACAAGCCAAGACTCGGACAGGCTCAGAGACTGAAATGTATATTTGTGAGCAAAAAGTCCAGACGGTATCGAATCTCCGTCCAATTAGCATTTTAATGGGGCCGATTAGCATTTGATGGCCCATCTTCACCAAAACAAAGGACTGGTACTCGAGCGACCGGGACAGTCCCAGACATTTCAGCGCCACTCCTTGTTCAAGGGAAACGCAAACAGCGGGGTCAGTAACCGCTTGGGACATGCCCAGCCATTCAGATCCCCGCCCACTTATTGGTTAGGAATCGAACGGAGTGATCAGGAATCACCCAATCAGTCAGGTCCAGACCGAAGGACCGCCCAAAAGAGCGCGTAAACCCCTAAGTATAAGAAGAAGAGTTCGCCATATGTTTGCTCTCTCTTGGCCCTGGTACCCCGGTCACGGCCATCTCCAATCGCAGCAACACCAGAAGCAAGTCCAAGTTCAACGCTCGCTGCCAGATGGATGAGCCTAGCTGAGCAGCAGTTACTCCTTCGGACCCGATAGATCCAGAATCGGACAGCGGCCACTGTTCCTCTGACCTAAGCCGGGTGCCTGAAGTTAAGTACAGGTTGTCTTAGTCGATAGGTGTAGTTAACTAGTCGTGTTTATGTTGCATGACTAATTGTGTGTAAATAAAGTACCCTTGACCTTGAACTAACTAACTGGTGTTTGGCTCTCTGATCGATAGCCGGTTGAAACTTGTGGTGGTATCATTCAATACCTGGCGACTCTAAGCATTAAGACATAGATAACACAGAAAGAAGGACAAACTCACTGATTGCCATAATTGGAACAGAGCCACAGAAAGTTCAGAGTAAAAGAAAGCACAACAATGGGAAATGGAATTTGCTGGCTGTCGGAATGGAGAAAACGGGTGTGGCAAGACGGGGAATTCTGCCCATTGTCTTTGTTGTTGTTAAAACATTGTAATTATATAATATGGCATTTATAATTGTGAATTAAGAAAACTGTACTTGTACGATGTACTTGTCGATGTGTTAGGCAGGTTGGTTCGACGTTGACTGCAACTGGATGCAGTGAAGCTAGAAACAGACGTCTGACACAGGAGATGATCCAACACTGTTTTATTGAACTAAGGACTGCTGTACGTGTTCAGCTGTGGGTCGACACTCTACTAATCCAACTGATGACCTCTTACTGGCTCGACCAGACTTACTAACTACCGCACGGTGATAGTGCTCACTAGCTTGTGCACTCTGACTGTCTCAGTAGCTGGGTCCTGAGAGAGGGAGAGTCATAATGCCCTGTGGGCTTTATAGTGATTGGTTGTTCTGTGTTGTGCTTTCATTGGTCATCCTGTGTGTCAATCATTGCCTGTCTGCATCTCATTATAGTAAGAAGTCTTACAACACCAGGTTAAAGTCCAACAGGTTTGTTTCAAACACGAGCTTTCGGAGCATTGCTCCTTCCTCAGGTGAATGGAGAGGTATGTTCCAGAAACATTTATATAGACAAAGTCAGAGATGCTTGGAATGTGACCATTTGAGGGTAATCAAATCATTACAGATCCAGAGAGAGGGATAATCACAGGTTAAAGAGGTGTGAATTGTCTCAAACCAGGACAGTTGGTAGGATTTTGCAAGTCCAGGCCAGATGGTGGGGGGTGAATGTAATGCAACATGAATCCCAGGTCCCGGTTGAAGCCGTACTCATGCGTGTGGAACTTAGCTATAAATTTCTGCTCGGCGATTCTGCGTTGTCGTGCGTCCTGAAGGCCGCCTTGGAGAACGCTTACCCGGAGATCAGAGGCTGAATGCCCCTGACTGCTGAAGTGTTCCCCGACTGGAAGGGAACATTCCTGCCTGGTGATTGTCGCACGATGCCCGTTCATCCGTTGTCGCAGTGTCTGCATGGTCTCGCCAATGTACCACGCTTCGGGACATCCTTTCCTGCAGCGTATGAGGTAGACTACATTGGTCGGGTCGCACGATCCCTCAACCGGGATCTTGGATTCATGTTGCATTACATTCACCCCCCACCATCTGGCCTGGACTTGCAAAATCCTACCAACTGTCCTGTCTTGAGACAATTCACACCTCTTTAACCTGGGATTATCCCTCTCTCTGGATCTGTAATGATTTGATTACCCGCAAATGCTCGCATTCCAAGCATTGTCCGGCATCTCTGACTTTGTCTATATAAATGTTTCTGGAGCATAAACTCTCCATTCACCTGAGGAAGGAGCTGCGCTCCGAAAGCTCGTGTTTGAAACAAACCTGTTGGACTTTAACCTGGTGTTGTAAGACTTCTTACTGTGCTCACCCCAGTCCAACGCCGGCAGCTCCACATCATGACATCTCATTATATACATGAGTGGATATTGACACTTGTATTCCCAGGATGCACATTGGAGGTGGAACCAGCCTGCTGCCTTTATTGTAATCCCAGCCCAGACCCCAACAGTGGCTAGGATATTGGACCAAAACCCCAATCTTTGAGATTATTTGTGAGACTGTGCAAAAGGAATGATTCGCTCCGGGACTGACTGAATGGAAAAATAGGGCTCTGGTATTTCTAAAGCAAACTTTGTTATGATACAATGTTAAACGTTTTAACTTCACACTCAAAAAGACCAGTGTACAATTATTCCTTAACCCTACTATACAATTTCCCATTAAACAACAAGAAAAGAAACACACAGCTCTCAATCCAGCTTAGAATCAGCAGGGCGGAGTAATACTTGCTTTATAAAACAGATTTGGCCCCCGTTCGAAGCCTTGCAGATTCTGGCTGAATATCTCCAAATAGATGCTTCGACTCTGCCTTGTCTTCAGAAAAGACTGTTCAGCTTTAAAATATTATTACTCTTTTTTTTTCAAAACTATTCTACTGGGAAAGAATTGTGGACTCAGTGTCAGGCAGATCAGAATTCGACCCCTCGCTCTCTCAATGCTTCTCCAAAACTCACTGCCTCTCTGCTTTCCTGGGCTCCACCCAGCAATCAGCTCATCTCCCCAAGCTGAAAAACAAATGTTCTGCAGGCTACTAAAGCACATTTACTCCCCAGGGACTTCCCCAGTCACTGCTGTTTCCTCGAAGAAAAACAAAATAATTTTTAAAGCCATGACCACTGCAGCCAAACACTATACCCATCAGCTTCTAACTCTTAACTTGTCCCAATATTCCTAAAATCTCCCAATCATCACGCCTTCCTTGCCCTGCTACCTGAGATGCTCTTGGCGGGCATTCTGTGGGGGGCTGAGTCCTTGTATGTTCCAGCCTCCATTTGGGTGGCACTGCTGTTGTCACATCACCCTGTTCTGCCCGTTGTCCCTGAAGTGTGCCAGTATGAGGAAGAGGAGATTCAGAAGGACTGGTCACTCCCAGACACTCCTGGGTGGAAGGTGCCGGGATGTGCTCCAGTGGTTCCTCTTCCCTCCGGGTGCTCGTAGGCCCCTGGGTTACTCCATGGGATTTCGGAGCAGGTAGAATAAGCACTGGAAACCTCACCATCATCTGGTGCTGCCAGTGCTGTAATCCTGGCATTACCTGCATCATGGCCTTGTACCCCTCAGGCATGGACCTCAGGGACAACAAGATCCAGGCTTTCCACTCCGAAGAGTATAAAAATTGGCCAGTCATGTTGCAGCTGTATCGAACCTTAGTTAGGCCACACTTGGAGTATAGTGTTCAGTTCTGGTCACCACACTACCAGAAGGATGTGGAGGCTTTAGAGAGGGTGCAGAAGAGATTGCAAGGAGGGCATTAGCTATGAGGAGCGGTTGAATAAACTTGGTTTGTTCTCACTGGAACGACGGAGTTTGAGGGGTGACCTGATAGAGGTCTACAAAATTATGAGGGGCATAGACAGAGTGGATAGTCAGAGGCTTTTCCCCAGGGTAGAGGGGTTAATTACTAGGGGGCATTGGTTTAAGGTGCGAGGGGCAAGGTTTACAGGAGATGTACGAGGCAAGGTTTTTTACACAGAGGGGAGTGGGTGCCTGGAACTCGCTGCCGGAGGAGGTGGTGGAAGCAGGGACGATAGTGACATTTAAGGGGCATCTTGACAAATACATGAATAGGATGGGAATAGAGGGATACAGATCCCGGAAGTGTAGAAGATTTTAGTTTAGACGGGCAGCATGGTCGGCGCTGGCTTGGAAGGCCGAAGGGCCCGTTCCTGTGCTGTACTTTTCTTTGTTCTTTGTTCTTTGACTCCACCATTTCAGTGTTGACTTGGGTGCCACCCATTGCCAGCACCATCCCCTGTGACTCCTCCATTCAGCCTTTCGCAGGAGTGTCACTGACAACCCCTCCTGGTATTCCCAGCTCTGCCTTTGCACCTCAAGCAGCCGAGGCTAGAATATGTCCAGAGGTTCAGCACTTGAATTTTGTGAGGAGGTGACCATGTGCGTAGTTGTAAGAGGCAGGTGCTAACAGAAGGCTGTTTAGTGACTGGCGTACCACGGGTACCTGTGCTGGGCCCCCTACTGTTTGTCATTTGTATAAATGACAGTGATGACTATGTGGGGGGGTAGGATCAATAAGTTTGCGGATGACACAAAGATTGGCCGGGTGGTTAACAGTGAGATTGAGTGTCTTGTGTTCCAGGAAGATACAGACGGGATGGTCGAATGGGCGGATAAGTGGCCGATGGAATTCAACCCTGAAAAGTGTGAGGTGATACACTTTGGAAGGAGTAATTTGACAAGGATGTATTCAATGAATGGCCTGACTGTCATGTGAGAGTACCTTTAAGAAATAGGGGTTTATAAAATAGCTGTACTGGATGTACCTTTAAGAAATGGGTGTTTATCAGTGATGTCAGAATGTGGGTGGACCTGGGCTGTTTGCTTTTACTTTCACTTTGGGCTGTCTGCTACAGGGTGTGTTTAGTTTGTTTTAGATTTGGAGAAGCTGCAGTAACAGCAAGATGTGTATGACTCTCTGCAAGCTGAAGAATGATCATTTGGTGATTTCAAAGTGATAACTGTTCTCAGTAGTGAAATTAAACCTGATGTCTTTGTCTAAAAAGGGTCCGTTTTATGTCATGGATGTTGCAAGGAAAGATTTAGAGTTACTTATAGTGTACTGTATTCTTTGGGGGATTTATTGGTGTTGATAGTTATTGAGATGTTTACTGTGGGTTTATAAAGTGTTAACTAGTTTCATAAATAAACATTGTTTTAATTCGAATGTACTGTAGATTTCTGTTGCATCACACCTGCAGACTGGGCCCATGTGCTCCCCTTAAAGACAATCTACTCAAGTCGTGGGTCAGGTGAACTCCGTGATACACTTTGGGGTTCTCTAAACCCTGGCCCATAACACTGACACTGGGAAGTTCTGAGGATCAAAGGGACCTTGGCCTGTTTGTCCATCCATAGATCTCTGAAGGCCGAGGGCCAGATTAATAGAACATAGAACATAGAACATTACAGCGCAGTACAGGCCCTTCGGCCCACGATGTTGCGCCGGTCTGTGAAACCCCTCTAAAATCCCTCTACACTATTCCCTTATCGTCCATATGCCTATCCAATGACCATTTGAATGCCCTTAGTGTTGGCGAGTCCACTACTGTTGCAGGCAGGGCATTCCACGCCCTTACTACTCTCTGAGTAAAGAACCTACCTCTGACATCTGTCCTGTATCTATCTCCCCTCAATTTAAAGCTATGTCCCCCTCGTGCTGGACATCACCATCCGAGGAAAAAGGCTCTCACTGTCCACCCTATCTAATCCTCTGATCATCTTGTATGCCTCAATTAAGTCATCTCTTAACCTTCTTCTCTCTAACGAAAACAGCCTCATGTCCTTCAGCCTTTCCTCATATGATCTTCCCTCCATGCCAGGCAACATTCTGGTAAATCTCCTCTGCACCCTTTCCAATGCTTCCACATCCTTCCTATAATGGGGCGACCAGAACGGCGCACAATACTCCAAATGCGGCCGCACCAGAGTTTTGTACAACTGCAACATGACCTCATGGCTCCGAAACTCAATCCCTCTACCAATAAAAGCTAACACACCGTACGCCTTCTTAACAACCCTCTCAACCTGGGTGGCAACTTTCAGAGTTCTATGGACATGGACACTGAGATCTCTCTGCTCGTCCACACTACCAAGAATCTTACCATTAGCCCAGTACTATGTCTTCCTGTTATTCCTTCCAAAATGAATCACCTCACACTTTTCTGCATTAAACTCCATTTGCCACCTGTCAGCCCAGCTCTGCAGCTTATCTATGTCCCTCTGTAACTTGTAACATCCTTCTGCACTGTCCACAACTCCACCGACTTTAGTGTCATCTGCAAATCTACTCACCCATCCTTCTACGCCCTCCTCCAGGTCATTTATAAAAATGACAAACAGCAACGGCCCCAAAACAGATCCTTGTGGCACACCACTAGTAACTGGACACCAGTTATTCCTTCCAAAATGAATCACCTCACACTTTTCTGCATTAAACCCCATTTGCCATCTCTCATCCTCGGATGAGAGATAGATTATAAAAGCAGGGAGGTCAAGTTGGAGTTACATAGAACTTTGATGAGGAGACAGCTGGATTACTGTCTCTAGTTCTGGTCGCCACATTCTAGGAAGGATGTGATTGCTTTGGAGGGGGTGCAGAGGAGATTCACCAGGATGTTGCCTGGGATGGAATATTGAAGTTATGGAGAGAGGTTGGATAGGCTTGGGTTGTTTTCGCTGGGGCAGAGAAGACTGAGGGGCGACCTGATCGAGGTGTACAAGATTATGAGGGGCATGGACAGGGTGGATAGGGAGCAGCTGTTTCCCTTAGTTGAAGGGTCAGTTACGGGGGGGACACAGGTTCAAGGTGAGGGGCAGGAGACTTCGGGGGCATTTGAAGAAAAACATTTCTACCCAGAGAGTGGTGACAGTCTGGACTGTCTGGGAGGGTGGTAGAAGTGGGACGACTCACATTTTTAAAAAGTACCTGGGTGAGCACTTGGCACGTCTTAACATTCAAGGCTATGGGCCAAGTGCTGGAAACTGGGATTAGGTAGGCAGGTCAAGTGTTTCTAATATGTTGGTGCAGAATTGATGGGCCAAAGGGCCTCTTTAGCCCTGTGGATTTCGTGTTTCACAGCTTTGTCCTGTGATCCAGCGGAACTCCGATTGTCCAGGGGACGTTCCCACCCCCACCTGATGTACATCAGAAACAATGTGGTGCTCACCCAGAAACCTGCCTGCTAAGATCGCCCACCCAGGTCGATGCTGTGGGTGACAGATGTGATGCTTCTTCACTGTCCTCCTCTGAGGTCATGCCGAGGGTAGCCAATGGGGAACCTGCTGGTGGAGGGGTGCCAGGCTGATCGAGTGATGGTCCTGACAAGGAAAGGAACATGTTGTTAGTGCATGGTGAGGTCAATGGTCTGGGCTACAGAAAACTCACTTAGGTTTGGTCATCTGGATGAAATTGCCGAGGCCCCTCACTCTCGCAGGCCCACCTCTCTCTCTCTCAGCACAGGTCCACTCCTGCTCCTCCCCTGCTCGCTCCAGGGCCCTCTCCTCAAAAGGAGCCAGGTTCCTCAGCTCCGGCTTCTCACCGCCCGCCTTCTCTCGCTCGCGATGATTGTGGGCGAGCTTATCCTGCAGGAACACCAATGGGTTTGATATGAGCTGGCCACCTAGCGGGTCAGATGTTGATGATACCCGGCATGTGTGGGCACTATGCTTAAGCAGGGAGGGGTTTTTGCCAGGGGGTGTGAGAAAACCTGCGGGAGCTGGAATGCTCGGGCCCCGCTCGGTGACAGCAAGTGGGATCACGGTGACATTCTGAGGAGTGATGGCAAGGTGGAGTGCAGAGAGGAGACAGGGGGCACACAGCTTGGCAGGTCATTCATCATTTTGTGCAGGCTGCTGGCACTAACCACTGTTGCGACTGCCTCCCAAGCAGGATTTGTTATCTTGCTGGCGGGCCCTGGGGTGTATTGCAGCCTGAGTATGTATTTGACCACTGCCAATCTGTGTGCTTAAAGGGACTTTGTGTTACTAAGACCATTGTAGCTTAAGATTTGGGGGGCGGTTTCGAGCCCACACTCTGCGACCATGAGAAAATCAGCACGCGCACAAAATCCGGAGGGAATCGGAAAATGCGACTCTCTCATGACGTGACTGTGAAATTTTCAACCCCCCCCCTCCCCGCTCAAATGGAGTAGTGATAATCGTGCCACCGGAGCCCTGGAACATAATTTCAGTACCTTAGCTTGTCAACAGTGAGTACCCTTCCCCCTTCACGGAATGTTCCACAGGTGCCAGCACGACCTCACGCCAGCGTCATTTACAGCATCTCTACAGAAACACGAACCTGGTGGCCTCACCCCCGAGGGGGGTTTCGGAGATCAGCACTCCGGCAGCCGTGATCACCCGGATTCTTCACTATGAAGGGTGCCTCGGATAGGGATTGGGGGGGGACACAGATAGGTTCAACTCGGTGCCATGGTCGAGTGGTCAGTTACTCAATCTCGAGGGATAGGTAAGGCAGGCCTTACCTTCCACTCACTTCAGGGTGCCCCTGCTTTAAGGGGGTTTGGAGGTTGGCATCGCTTCCCATGTCCTCCTTGCTGCATTTCTGGCAAAATCATCGCTGAGGGAGTGCCCAAGGGTGGCAGGAGGTGAATACCCAGGGTCAGCACTGGGGGCGACTGTGAGCTTCCTGGGTGCCATCCCATGAGAGACCAGACTGCAAGGGCAGAGTGGGTAACCCGGGAATGGGTTGTATCCCCGCCTCGTGAGGAATGAAGACCCCCTCACTTGGGGAAGTACATGGAGTAGAACCCCACACTCAGGCAGCCCTCTCAGGACTGTTGTGTTCTGCTTCATCATGTAGCATAAGCTGATTCCTTGATGTATGCTCTGACTAAGGAAGGCTCAGATTTGGAGATAGGTTTAACACATTTATTGAACAGTTAACAATTCTCCTACTTGAGTTTGACTCTCCTGCTAATCTCACTATAGTAACTCAGTCGAACTAACCAGTCTGCTCTAAGCCATGCGGTGGGTGTGATGCTTCTGATCTGCCCCTGTCCTTCTCTCGAAGTGTTGCCTGTGAAAAGAAAAAGAGCATGTTACCCTGTCCTTTTATATGGGTTGCCCCCTTGTGGTAGTGTCACCTCTGGGTGTCTTGACTGCCCATTTGTCATGTCCAATTCTATGTGTTCATTAGCTGTATGTCTGTGTGTCATGACGTCTCCGGTGCTCCCTCTAGTGTTTACTTAGTCGTAGTGTATTTACATTAACCCCTTGTGTATTTACAGGGATACATATCACCACAAGGACCAAGGGATTAAACTCTATTGAATTTTTAATCCACTTGCCTGGGAAGTTTGTCTCAGGAATGAGTGTGTAGGGCTGTGAAATGGGAGAATGAGGGTGCCCTCCAGGATTGTACTTGTCGTACAGATTGCAGACTTCACTCTAATCACCGGTGCCTCATCTGTCACAAGAGGGAGCAATCTGCCTGATCTGCCCAGTCAACCTTCACTGACAAAATTAATCGTGGCAATGAAATATGAAGAACTGAAGTTTCACTGTCACTGATCGGACTCCCAAGTAAATACCCTCTGTGCCCTTTCAAAATACCATCTGTGCCCTTTCAAAATACCCTCTGTGCCCTTTCAAAATACCCTCTGTGCCCTTTCGCAAGGCGCGGAGGAGTTTTCTGTGTGGGCTGCTGTTGCACTCCCTTCACTTCCTTGCCCTCGCCCATCGCTCAGACACAGCTTGGCGTACCTTGTTGCCATCCGGCGGCGGAAGTCTCCACTGGAGGTCCCGCTACAGAAGGGTCCTCCCCTTTAAACTCGAGGGCCTGGGGTGGAGGTTGTTTCATGTTGCAGTCCCACCCAACCGTAAGATGCATCGGATTGTGGAGCCCCAAGATACCTGCCTTTTTGCGGCCTTGTGGAGTCCTTGGGCCGAGCACATGTAAGTGGCTGTAGACTGCACCCCCTTTATAGTTTTTGTAAAACTTTTTCCTGCAGTTTTTTTTGCACTTTAACCCCACGCTCCTGATCTATGGTCACCAGGGGCTGAGAGAGGCAGTGCGGGAGGAGGAACCTGCTCTGAGACTTGGCCACATTTAATCACTTTTTAATTTGATGATTAAAGGTTCATTTTTTGTTTAAGACAGGATCACTTTAATCCAGACATCCAAGGTGCCTGCCTTTTTTGCTGCCTTGTGGAGTACGTGGACCATGTGTATTTAAGTTGCCTTTGGCTGCAGTCCCTTATCAGCTATTGGAAACAGTTTGTTACAGTTTTATTTGTACCTCAACCCACCCACCAACCTGATCATTAAATAAATAAATAAATAAATCATCTTTATTGTCACAAGTAGGCTTACATTAACACTGCAAAGAGGTTAATGTGAAAAGCCCCCAGTCGCCACATTCTGGCGCCTGTTTGGGTACACAGAGGGAGAATTCAGAATTCTTAGCTGGGATGGGAATTGAAGCCGAGCTGCTGGCCTTGTTCTGATCTATGAGCATTCAGTGCGGAGAGGGGCAGAGAAGGAGCAGGATGTCCTCATGAACCTGCTGCTGAACTTGGCAAAACATTTTATCCAGGCGACCGAGTGTGCCCTCTGAACGGACTGTCTGCCCCTCTACTGCCGCTACATTCATGGCCTAGTGTCCCTGGACAGGGAGTGTGCAGTGTCAGCTGGAACCATGCTCGCTGGGCCCCGTAGGGGCTGGGGCGCCTTATTGACCTGGTGAATCTCCTCTGCACCCCCTCCAGTGCAATCAAATCCTTCCTATAATGTAACGACCAGGACTGCACCCAGTACACCAGCTGCGGCCTCACCAAAATTCTATACAACTTCAACATGAAATGAAATGAAAATGACTTATTGTCACGAGTAGGCTTCAATGAAGTTACTGTGAAAAGCCCCTAGTTGCCACATTCCAGCACCTGTCCAGGGAGGCTGGTACAGGAATCGATCCTTGTTGCTGGCCTGCTTGGTCTGCTTTAAAAGCCAATGATTTAGCCTGGTGAGCTAAACCAGCCCCTGCCTTTGCAATCTATGCCTCGATTGATAAAGGCTAGTGTCCCATATGCCTTTATCATCACTCTATTAACCTGCCCTCCTGCCTTCAAAAGTCTATGGACAAACATGCCAAGGTCCCTTTGTTCCTCAGAACTTCCCAGTGTCAGGCCATTCATTGAATACTTCGTTGTCACATTACTCCTTCCAAAATGTATCACCTCACACTTTTCAGGGTTAAATTCCATCGGCCACTTATCTGCCCATTTGACCATCCCGTCCGTATCTTCCTGTAACCCAAGACACTCAATCTCACTGTTAACCACCTGGCCTATCCTTGTGTCATCCACAAACTTACTGATCCTACCCCTCACATAGTCATCCTTCTATTTTTTATTCAGTCCCATTTAAAGGGTCTTTTAGACTCGGAATACTCCATTAGTTCCATCACTGTCAAAATCCCGGAGCTCCCTCCCTAACATCACTGCGGGTGTACCTACATCACGTGGACTGTAGCGGGTCAAGAAGGCAGGTTACCGCAAACCTCCTCAAGAACAATTAAGGATGGGGAACAACAACAACAAATACTGGCCTAACCAGTGATGTCCAAGCGATCCTATGAATAAAAAAAATGATAAATAAATACATTTTGGACAGCCGCGACACCGTTATTTCGCACTTCCAGCACTTTAAGCTTTCGGATCGGACTTCCAGAATTTGCAGTTTTTCTTTTTGAGGTAAAGTGCTAAATATTTTAGCAAAATTGCCAGAACAGTTTTCCTCATTAATCTCAGAGCTACGAAATCCCTGACCCAAGCAATCTTTTCTATAAACAAGTGATTTTTTATGAGCGGTGGTGCGTGCCAGTGATCAAAGCTGCGCATGTACCCTTTTGTCCTGTAACCCACTCCATTAATCACCATTAACAACCCACAGTCATACAATTGAAACCACAGAATATGTTAATAAGCTCCGCAATCTACTGCAGCAGCTTGCATCAACAGTGTATCACAATGTGGTTACCGGGTTTGGAAACCGGGCTACAAAGCGAAGCCGAGCAGTATCTCCAGCAGCAGCGCACCCCTCCCCGATGAACTCAATGCATTCTGTGCTCGGTTCGAGCAGGAAACCAATGATCTGCTGTCGAGTGCTCCAGCAGCCCATAACTCACCCATACCCACCATCACAGCTTCCAAAGTCAGATCGGCCTTCCTGAAAGTGAACCCTCGGAAGGCGACGGGTCCGGATAGGATCCCCGATCGTGCACTCAGAGCCTGTGCAGACCAGCTGGCAAATGTGTTTGCGGACATCTTTAACCTCTCCCTATTCCGCTCCGAGGTCCCCGACTGCTTCAAGAAGACCACCATGATATCGGAGCAAAAGAGGAATCACGCAACGTTCTTCCCCACAGCTACTCGACTCCTCAATGACTCTCCCTTGGACAGATCTGTTTCCTGTAAGAACAGTATTCACGATGCCCTATGCTGCTCTTGTTTGGCCTTGTTCCACACTGTAATCAATCAATATTTATTAATGGCCTACTGTCAATGTACTCCATTGATTATTCTTTTGTCTACTATGTATGTACTGTGTACGTTCCCTTGGTCGCAGAAAAATACTTTTCACTGTACTTCGGTACATGTGACAATATCTATCTATCTATCTATCTATCTATCTATCTATCTATCTATCTATCTATCTATCTATCTATCTATCTATCTATCTATCTATCTATCTATCTATCTATCTATCTATCTATCTATCTATCTATCTATCTATCTATCTATCTATCTATCTATCTATCTATCAATGACTACCGTCCGGTGGCCCTGACATCAATAGTAATGAAGTGCTTCGAGAGGTTGGTCATGAAGCGCATCACCTCCATACTCCCAGAATGCCTTGATCCACTGCAATTCGCATACCGCCACAACTGGTCCACAGCAGACGCCATTTCCCTGGCCCTACACTCATCCCTACAGCATCTCGACAACAAGGACTCCTACATCAGACTCCTATTTATTGACTACAGTTCAGCCTTCAACACCATAATCCCAGCCGAGCTCATATCAAAGCTCCAAAACCTCGGATTTGGCTCCTCACTCTGCAACTGGATCCTCGATTTTCTGACCTACAGATCACAGTCAGCAAGAATAAACAACAACACCTCCTCCACAATATCCATGCCTCTCATCACCTTGTACACCTCTGTCAAGTCACCTCTCTTCCTTCTCTCCAGTGAGAAAAGCCCTAGCTCCCTCAACATTTCTTCTTCTTCAGCATCCTGGTAAATCTCCTCTGCACCCTCTCCAAACATCCACATCCTTCCTATAATAAGGCGACCAGAACTGGACACAATATTCCAAGTGTGGCAATGATCTTAAACTTGCTGCCCAGGAGGGTGGTGACAATGGGGAACCGATCAATGGTTTTGAAAGCAAATGGGATGGACACTCAAAGGAAATAAACTTGCAGGATTACAGGGATCAGAGGGGAAGGTACGACGGCCCGATGGCACCAAGGCGAGTCGGTATGGATTTATGGGCCATGAATCTGGGGGGGGGGAGGGGGGGAGCGATCAATGAAAACACCACCCCTCCTACATCCTGGAAGTGGGTGGAAGCCAGTCTGTCCGCTTTGTTTCAGTGGGTAGATACTTGTTTCCATATTTGGACCATGTGTAATGTGGGCCAAAATGGAATGATTTTGGCAGAACCTAGTGGAGGGCGACACGGTGGCACAGTGGTTAGCATTGCTGCCTCACAGCGCCATGGACCCGAGCTCGATTCCGGCCTCGGGTCACGGTACGTGCAGAGTCTGCACCTTCTCCCTGTGTGTGCGTGGGTTTCCTCCGGGTGCTCCGGTTTCCTCCCACAGTCCAAAGACGGACAGGTTAGGTGGATTGGCCATGATAAATTGCCCTTGGTGTCCCAACGCTAGGTGGGGTTACAGGGATAGGGTGCGGGATTGAGCTCCGGTTTCCTCCCACAAGTCCCGATTAGGTGAATTGGATATTCGGAATTCCCATTCGTGTACCCGAACAGGCGCCGGAATGTGGCGACTAGGGGCTTTTTGAAGTAACTTCATTGCAGTGTTAATGCATTATTAAAGATTATTATTATTAGGTAGAGTGCTCTTTCAGTGGGTCAGTGCAGACTCGATGGGCTGAATGGCCTCCATCTGCACTCTAGGGATTCTAACCCAAACTGAGTGTCAGGTTATTGCTGAGTAAGTGCTGCTGGATGGCAGTGTCGACGACACCTTCCATCACTTTGCTGATGATTGAGAATAACCTGTTGGGATGATAACTGGCGTGACAGGACATGAGGGCCAAAGATGGGGCACGGGCAGAGAGGGCAGCACCCACTGCACCCACAATCTTCCCGGAGTGATTTACCCGCCCACCCTCAGCCCCACGGATTCTATGACTGCTATGTCTCCTGCCTCTCCCTGTGACACTGCTGAGGCTTGAGAGCTGACAGTCATCTGATTGGGCCAGCAGCATCAGGGCTGCCCTTGCCGCCCTCAAATGGGAACCAATTGGGAGGCAACCTGTGATAAAATTGCCGAGTGGGCCCCACCACCAGCAAGTGCAGGCTTCGAACCTGCTTCTCACCCCTCTGTGATGGAGAAGGACAAGATCAGCAGACGGATAGAGACACACCCACCACCAGAATTTCCCTCCCAGCCACTCGCCAACCTGACTTGGAAATATATCGGGCGGGATTCTCCCGTCCCGCCGAATGGGAGAATCGTCGGGATGACGCCAGAATCACGCCACGCCACCCCGAGCCCCGCACACGATTTCCCCCCCCCACGCCGCGCGAATCGCGCCGGGCCGCTCGGAGAATCGCCGCAAACGGCGAGCGGCAATTCTCTGGCCCGGATGGGCCGAGCGGCCGCCGAAAAAAATGACAGTCTCGTTGGCGCCGTTCTAACCTGCTCTCTGGCCACGGGACCTGGGGCTTCAAGGGCCGGGAGCGGCCTGTGGCGGGGGGGGGGGGGGGGGGAGGGGAGGGGGGCTTCCAACCCCAGGTAGGCCCTTCGGAGTGGCCTGGCCCGTGATCAGGACCCACCGATCGGTGGGCCGGCCTCTCTGTCAGCGGGCCACCTTTCTTCCGCGGGCAAACCTGGATCGATGGGCCATTTTTGAGAGGGGCGGCCTGAGGGAGGACGACCACTGCGCATGCACTAGTTGGCGCCGGCCCAACTGCGCATGCGCGGGACCCAAGGCGCTGCATCTTTTACGCAGCGCCAGGTCTCTGACGTCGCGCCGAGGCCCCGCCCCTGTAAATCACGCGACGCCCCTGCTAGCCCCACAGAGGGCGGAGAATAGGGGTCTGGGAATTGGTGCCGACGCCACAATAAAACACTTCGATTTTTACTCCGGCATCAGCACTTAGAATCCCGTTGGGAGAATCCCACCCCACATCCGTTCCTTCACTGTCGCTGGGTCAAACCCCTGGAACTCCCTCCCTAACAGCACGGTGGGTGTACCTACACCCCAGGGACTGCGGCGGTTCGAGGAGGCGGCTCACCACCACCTTCTCAAGGGGCAATTAGGGGCGGGCAACAAATGCTGGCCCAGCCGGCGAAGACCACGGCCCTCAAATGAACCAATGTTCGCAAAAGCGACAGCAGCTGGCAAAATTCTGCCTACTGGTTCTGTGAATCGTGGGAAAGGTAAAAGGTTTAAGTTAATTTTGAATCATTTTTCTTCTCCTGGAAAATTAATGGTGGAGAGCAGCAAGGCAGTAACAATTGCTTAATTAATCCAACTGTGAGCCTGCGTTCCCAAATCTATACCTTCCAATCCACTCTTGTATTTGGAAACAGGCGCATGTGGTGGTTGTAATTAAGATCACAGTGGTGCGCATACTTCCCATTAATGTTCGCTCCAGAGACCCACAATAATCCTTCGAGCTCTTCTGGATGATCACAGACGGAGATCAGATTCTCCATCAGATTGAGCTGAAATATCTTTGCTGGATTTGCATCATTATTTTAAATTGATCTCGGCTGTCCTGGCTAAGGAATCCTCAAACGTTATCCATAAAAATTACAGACGGAAGTAGGTTATTGAACAGAAAGAGGTGTACTGACAGAGCACCTTTCATGACATCTCAAAGCGCTTTTCAGCCAATGGGTACTTTTGAAGTCTTGTGGCTGCTGGCATGTGGGAAACCCGGTGGGCAATTTGTGCACAGCAAGCTCCCACAAGCACCAACGTGATAATGATCTTAGGTGAGGGCTAGATCTTCTCAGCGACACAGTGGAGATTTCCCTTGACCTTAAGACCATGAGACCAAAAGCTATGGGCGCAGAATTAGACCATTCGGCCCATCGAATCTGCTCCTCCATTCGATCTTGTTTCTCATCCCCATTCTCCTCGCGACCGATTCCCTTGGCCCTCGACCTTCCCCCTTAGTGCCCCTTGCGTCGCCACCAGCCTTGCCACCTCGATCTCCAGTGAGGCAATCCTGGCGCTCTGTTCGATCGCGCCCTTCTCCAGCGCTTTGATCCGTCATTTCCTATGTCTCCAGGCGCCGCTCCACCTTTTCTGGTGTTGCTTGAAGTGGGATTAGCGCCTCGGCCACTATGACCGTTGCCAGCATTTCACGTTGACTGGCATCTTTGAGCACTTGGAGCTCCTGTGTAAGGAGGTCCCTCCATTCATTTATCAGGGGGTAACTGGCAAATGTCCTGGTGGCCCATCCTATTCGGGTATGGCCGGATCCTCTTCACCCCTCCCCCCCACCACCCCCCCGTGTCCGCCATCACCTCAATCTTCCTCTGACTGATTCTGCCATTTTTTGCGGCTCCTCGGGTTGTTGCATTCCTCAGCCATTGTGGTTGTGCTGGGGAAAGGGGGGTGGGGGGGGGGGTTCTCCCATGCTTGGCGGTCCATGTTTTGGATTAAAAGTCCCTAATGTCAACCTTCCAGCAGGAGAACCACCTTTCATGCCTCCACTCAGCACAACCCCCGTCACCAAAAGTCAGAAAATGCTCGTTTTACTGGGTACTTATTATTAGCGGGTGGGTTTGGAAGATGCGGCCTAAGGAACATTGGTGAATTCTGGCAATGCATCTTGGAGATGGTACACACGGCTGCCGCTATTCGCCAGTGGCGGGGGAGTGAAAGTTTGTGGAAAGGGTGCCGATAAAGTTGGCTGCTGTGTCCTGGATGATGTCGAGCTGCTTGAGTGTTGTTGCAGCTGCACTCTGCCGGGCTAGTGGAGAGTATTCCATCCCACTTGTTAGATGGTGGACAGGCTTTGGGGAGTCAGCAGGTGAGTTACTCGCCGCAGGATTCCCAGCGTTTGTAGCTACAATATTTATATGGTTAGTCCAGGTCACCTTAGGTTAAAGGTGAGGAGCAGGAGGCTGAGAGGGGATGTGGGGAAAAACTTGTTCACCCAGAGGGTGGTGGGAGTTTGGAATTCTCTGCCTGAAAGGCAGAGACCCTCATAACATTTAAGAAGTATTTAGATGTGCGATTGCGATCTCAGGGCAGACAAGGTTATGGGCCAAGTGCTGGGAAATGGGATTGGAATAGTTAGACAGTTGTTTTTGATCTGTGCTGATGTGATGGGCAGAAGGGCCTTTTCTGTCTACCTCTATGATTCTCTATGTGAGCCCTCTTCCGAGATCTACCTGGCTCAACACACCTCACCAGATCTAAGGGGATCTGGCGAGATATTGCAATCTGAGTGCCGCCCACAATGGGCGTGATCAATATTTGGAAAATCAGCATATTAGAGTGTGACAGCTAGTCGCACACAGCTAATATGCAATCTCCTGATCTACCACGGCACTGGGGTTTAACTCCTTCGCCCCGGAGACCTCAGCCAAGCGCCGTTCAGTGCTGCTCCCCACAAGCGGGGACCAGACGGAACGGCACTTGTAGGGGCTCCCAGGGGATCGGAGACCTCCAGGTTGTTGGCCTCTGGGCAGGGCGTCACCCTGGCATTGCTGGTGCCAACTGGGCACTGTGGCACTGCCAACCTGGCACCCTGGCGCTGCCATCTGGGTGACAGCCTGGTACTGCCAAGTTGCCCAGGTGGCACTGTGAGACTGGCAGTGCCAGGCTGACAGTGCCAAGGTGCAAGGCTGACATTTTCCTGCGCCGGGGATCAGATCCAGGGGTGCCCTGTCCATTTGAGGTGGGGGGAGGCCAAGAACCCCCTTACGGGTGAGTTGGGGCTTGGGGGGGGGGGGGGGAGGGGAGGGGGTGGGGGGGGGGGGGGGGGGTTCCAGGGGTTGCATCGGAGGAGTCAAGAAATCAGGACGATGTCCCGATCTCCTCCTGCAATGGGGAGTTCCGCGGAGCTCCTCAATGCAGGACACAGGACTAAGTGCACCCTCAATGGGGCGTTTCCCCACTAAGGCCCCAGATTGCAACAAAGCCCCGTTAGATAGCACTTGTTTCTCAGCGCTGCGAGCAGCGGGAAGCACCCGGCTAAACGCCCTCGACACAGGACTCGGTTAGATCGGCCCCTATGACTCTGATCAATGGTAACCCCGAGGATGTTGATTGTGGGGGGGGCAGGGGGGGGATTCAGCGGTGGTAACGGAGATGGTCACTGCCTGGCACTTTGTGGCACCAATGTAACCTGCCACTGGTCAGCCCAAGCCTGGATATTGTCCAGGCCTTGCTGCCTTTCAATGTCCAGGACGACTGCGCTGGACAACAGGCAAATGGCAGTGGAGAGGATGGCAAACTGTATCAAACACTGAAGGGAGAAGGACAAGAAAGGGCATTACAGCATGACCTCAGCCACCTCACTCCCACCACCTGAATACCGAAGAACAGTGCACAGTAAACCAGCCACCAAAATCAAAGGGGTAATAACATACCATTCCTGACAGCCATTGACTAAGAAAGTGAGGGTTAGATACTCCCACATCACAGCTTGATGAAAGGCTGCTTTCTTGTGCCAATGAATTCTGATTGCAGCCTGAACCACAATTCAATTAATTGGCACAGATATGGAGTCATGCACTCAAATTCCACTTTAAACATGAATAATATATTGGTTGTATGTGTACATGAATACTGATCACATTTGGCTCCTAGCTGCGTCGATGTTATTCCACTGGCTCTTTCTCCTTCAAAATGACACATGGAAATATGAAAACTTGTGAAAGAGCAGCCGAATATTTGCTGAAAAGAGACACATGATGTGGGGGTTTTTTGTTTTACCTTTATCGGGACAAGTGCAAGAATGCCAAATTTCAAACAATCACAATATTGTCTGCTGCAGGAGTAAAGGAGGCTGATTGGTTAATCTGTTGACTCAGGTTGGCCATGGTGCAAGAAATGGGGAACCTTAGCCCCCTCCGGCTCTCGGTTAATTCAATAAAAGGTGGAAGGTTTGAACATATTTCTTTTGTTTGCAGTGAATGGGTCCCTGTGCATGAATGTATGTCACCTATCGCAAGCACAAGTGGGCCACTGGACAAGCTCGACTGAAAATTTGGTATTCTTGTGTTTGTCCTGATGATTGAAGAGCTTCGACATGTCTCTCTTTTCAGCAATATTCAAGTTCTGTTTTACCGAAACAGAAATAACTTCAAACTCGCTGCACTAAATGCCGGATCCACCTGCTTGAACCCGCTCCGGGTTCTCTCAGTTCACCAGCAGCTTCTGAAGTGGCACTAATCGTGGTTCAGTGGGCAGAACTCCCACCTCCGAGTCAGAGGTTGGTGGGTCCTTCAGCCCCGTACCAGAGAACTGAGCACAAGATGCGAGTTGGCACCCCCCAGTGCAGTACAGAGGGAGCGCTGCACTGTCAGAGATCCTGTTTTTTTCGGGTGAAACGTTAATCCCAGGGCCGGCTACCCTCTCCAGTGGGCAGCAAAGATCCCCATGGTACTATTTAGGAGATAAGCAGCCAGCGTTCTCCCCAGTGTCCCTCAAACATCACTGAGACAGATGGTTTGGTCATCGTCACACGGCTGTTTGTGGGAGCTTGCTGTGCACAATGCCAGCTTCCTGGTCGGCCGGAACGGCGTGGCGTCTGCAGGCCGACAACCTTCCCGCGTTGAAATACTCCACACGTTGAAAGCTTCCTCCTCACCTCGAGGGACTGCTAGAGGGAGGGGGAGGGAGGGTTAGGAGAAAATGAAAATCGCTTATTGTCACGAGTAGGCTTCAAATGAAGTTACTGTGAAAAGCTCCTAGTCGCCACACTCCGGCGCCTGTTCGGGGAGGCCGGTACGGGAATTGAACCGTGCTGCTGCCTGCCTTGGTCTGCTTTAAAAGCCAGCGATTTAGCCCAGTGTGCTAAACCAAGAGAGAGAGGATGTAGAGGAGTGGGGTCGGAGAGGGAGTGCGGGTAGTGGTGGGAGGGGGAGGAGAGAGAGGGGGATGGAGAATTGGATGGGGTGAGATAAGTGCATCCCAGGCAATGTGCCTCATCTGACGATCACAGGAACCGGCTCCGGAACCTTCCAGCCCTTCACGCCAGTGGGACCATCAATGTGAATGGGGATTTCAATGGCTGGTGGTGAGGGGGAATGGGGGTGCTGGTGATGATTCCGGCTGATGATTTTCTCTCACTAAGCCGGGAGAGATACCTCCACAGGGGGAATTGGTTTGGGGTTCCCAACAAGAGATCTGTGAAACTTTTATTTCCCAGATGAAGGGCGGGATTCTCCCCTACCCAGCGGGGCGGGGGGGTCCCAGCGTAGCGGAGTGACGCCAACCACTCCGGCGTCGGGCCTCCCCAAAGGAGCGGAATTCTCCGCACCTTTGGGGGCCAAGCCCTCACATTGAGGGGCTAGGCCCGTGCCGGAGCGGTTGGCACCACACCGACTGGCCCCAAAACAGGCCCCCAAGGCCTTTGACGGCCGCTGCCCGGCGCCAGGGCTGGCCGAAAGGCCTTCACCGGTTCGCGCATGCGCGCTGGGGGATTCTCTTCTGCCTCCGCCATGGTGGAGGCCGTGGCGGCGGCGGAAGGGAAAGAGTGCCGCCACGGCACTGGCCCGCCGGCCGATCGGTGTGCCCCAATCGCGGGCCTGGCCACCGTGGGGGCACCCCCCGGGGTCCGATCGCCCCGCGCCCCCTCCCCAGGACCCCGGGGGCCCGCTCGCGCCGCCGATCCCGCCGCCACCAAAGGTGGTTCAAACCTCGGCAGCGGGAGAGGCCTCCCAACGGCGGGACTTTGGCCCATCGCGGGCCGTAGAATCACCGCAGGGGGCTCGCCGCTCGGTGCGGCGCGTTTCCCGCCCCCGCCAATTCCCGGGTGGCGGAGAATTTCTGCCACGGCGGGGGCGGGATTTTCGGTGGTCCCGGGAGATTCTCCGACCCTGCTGGGGGTCGGAGAATTTAGCCCCTGATCACTGAAGGCATCAACACCATATAATTCCTACAGTGCAGAAGGAGGCCATTCAGCCCTCTGAAAGAGCACCCTACCTATGCCTAATCCCCCGCCCTATCCCTGCAACCTCAGAACCTCACCTAACCTACACATCTTTGGAAACCAAGGAACAATTTAGCATGGCCAATCCACCTAACCTGCACATCTTTGGACTGTGGGAGGAAACCGGAGCACCCGGAGGAAACCCACGCAGACACGGAGAGAACGTGCAGACTCCGCACAAACAGTCGCACAAACCCGTATCCCTGGCGCTGTGAGGCAGCAGTGCTAACCACTGTGCCACCGTGCCACCCCACGTTGCCCATCTCCAATTGCCCTTGAATTCAGAGTCTCGCTCGGCCATTTCAGAGAGGCAGTTAAGAGTCAACCACGTTGCTCAGGGTCTGGAGTCACGTGTAGGTAAGACCGGGCAAAGAGGGCAGATTTCCTTCCCTCATGGACATTAGTGACCCAGATGGGATTTTGTTTACAACGGTTGATGATAGTTTCACGGTCACTATTACTGCTTTTTTTTTAAAAAATTTGATTGATTGAATTTATATTCCACCAGCTGCCATGGTGGGATTGAACCCATGTCCTCAGGTCATTTGTCGGGGCCTCTGGATTATCAGTACCAGTGACATTCCCACTAGGCTACCTCCAATTGATTGATGTGATAGTTTATGTGGAGATATCGTTTTATAAAGAAAGGTTGAAAAAGTTGAGCCTGTACCCACTGGAGTTTAGAAGAATGAGAGGTTGTCTCACTGAAACTATTAAAAATCTGAGGGGATTTGGCGCTGTGGATATACCCTCACCTGCAGAGGTTCTAGAAGACAGCTCACCACCACCTTCCCAAGGATGATTCTCTCGTTGATGGGCAGCAGGTTTAGGGAGTGTGGTAGTTGGTATTAGGGGTATTACGGTATCCTAGACAATGCTATAAGACCATTGGTGTGGGAGGTACCTGAGACTGCTATATCATTGGTGGAGCCTGCCTGCTGGTCCCGCCCAGTAAGGCGGAGTATAAGAGCCTGTGTCTCCCCAGCAGCTGCATTCTGACAAACCCTTTCTCTCAGAGGGTCGCTCGTCTATGAAATTCTCTTCCACAGAGATTAGTGGAGGCTGGTGATTGAATTTATCCAAGGCATTGTTAAGGTCTAATGCAGGTAGGGAATATACAGTAAATGGTAGAACCCTCAAGAGTATAGACAGTCAGAGAGATCTGGGTGTACAGGTCCACAGGTCACTGAAAGGGGCAACACAGGTGGAGAAGGTAGTCAAGAAGGCGTACGGCATGCTTGCCTTCATTGGCCGGGGCATTGAGTATAAAAATTGGCAAGTCATATTACAGCTGTATAGAACCTTAGTTAGGCCACACTTGGAGTATAGTGTTCAATTCTGGTCGCCATACCACCAGGAAGATGTGGAGGCTTTAGAGAGGGTGCAGAAGGGATTTACCAGGATGTTGCCTGGTATGGAGGGCATTAGCTATGAGGAGTGGTTGAATAAACTCGGTTTGTTCTCACTGGAACGACAGAGGTTGAGGGGCGACCTGATAGAGGTCTACATAATTATGAGGGGCATAGACAGAATGGATAGTCAGAGGCTTTTTCCCAGGGTAGAGGGGTCAATTACTAGGGGGCCTAGGTTTAAGGTGCAAGTGGCAAGGTGTAGAGGAGATGTACGAGGCAAGTTTTTTACACAGAGGGTAGTGGGTGCCTGGAACTAGCTGCCGGAGGAGGTGGTGGAAGCAGGGACGACAGTGATGTTTAAGGGGCGTCTTGACAAATACATGAATAGGATGGGAATAGAGGGATACGGACCCCGGAAGTGTAGAAGATTTTAGTTTAGATGGGCAGCATGGTCGGCGCAGGCTTGGAGGGCCGAAGGGCTTATTCCTGTGCTGTACTTGTCTTTGTTCTTTGTTCTTTGTTCTTTGCTCTGTGTTCTTAAACAGATTATTTATAGACAGGGAGTCCAAGGTTATGGGGGACAGACAGGAAAGTGGAGTTAAGATCAGTCACAACCTTATTGAATGATGGGACAGAGTAGAAGGTATGAATAGCCTTCTCCTGCTCCGAAGACCTACAGTCTTCGTAGGGACCAGTTTAGCTCTGTTGGCTGGACAGCTTAGACAGAGTAAAACCAACAGCAGGTTCAATTCTCAACCTTGCCCCCTGCCTGAGGTATGGTGCCCCTCAGGTTAAATCAGCAGCCGTCAGCTCTCCCGATCAACGGGAGAAGTATTTTATGGTCGTCTGCAACCATGGCAAGTTTACTTTATTCCTATTTTTCATGTCACTGAGTAGCGGCCAGCGTGCTGTACAATTGCTATTTTGGCCTTCCAAATGGATAAGTGCATTTAGCAAGATTGAAAAAGAATCAATCAAACCTGTCTAACCTCTATGGGGCGAGACCTGACTGCTCAGTCTAATCAGAGGATCCTCGGTGGATTTGGAGATAGCTTTGACAAGTTACCTGGATGCTAAAAGGGATTTTCCTGAGTCACGCCTGTCATTGCTGGGATTGGTTATGCCAGATCCGGGATCAGATCTGGGATCTCCCTGGCCTGTGTCACTTATCGAAGGAGCGAATTCTCAACCAGCCAAGCTGGATCCGCTGGATCTCCCAGCTGGGAGTATCGATACTCAATACTTACGCAGGTAAAAACAACTTTCGATGCTTTGTCTCCATCACCAAGTCGTGTGCTACAACTCAAAGAAAGAATTTTGTAGAGATCTCTATATGTGCATGTACACAAGGGGTTACTGTGTAATCAGTAGCACCACATGATCACTAGAGGGCCGGACCAACAGGGGTATAAAAGGCAACCACATTGGGTCTCTCTCTCTCTTGGGTGCACTGTGACCAGGGCAAGAGCAGACTAGCTCAGATGGCTAGTGGAGTTACGTATAGTTACCGTAGTTAGATCTTGTTAACCTTATCACTAATATCAAAGTTAAAGTAAAGAACTCATGCAATTATTGTTAGAGTTACTCAATAAACCTTTTCTTATGACTGGACGAGTTTGAGTCTTCTTCATAGATTATCATAGAATTTACATTGCAGAAGGAGGCCATTCGGCTCATCGACTCTGCACCAGCTCTTTGAATGAGCACCCTACTCAAGGTCAACACCTCCACCCTATCCCCATAACCCAGCAACCCCACCCAACACTAAGGGCAATTTTGGGCACGAAGGGCAATTTATCATGGCCAATCCACCTAACCTGCACATCTTTGGACTGTGGGAAGAAACCGGAGCACCCGGAGGAAACCCACGCACACACGGGGAGGATGTGCAGACTCCACACAGACAGTGACCCAAGCCGGGAATCGAACCTGGGACCCTGGAGCTGTGAAGCAATTGTGCTATTCACAATGCTACCGTGCTGCCCTTCTTCATCGAGATTCAGTAGACCTCATCACTAACCAAGGTTTGAGTAGCACATGTTACCTACCACGCAGGTAACAAAACATGGTACCAGGTGTGTTGGCTTTAACAGAACTAGTTAGATTAGGTTAGACAAAAAGAGAAGACAATAAATCTAAGTCCTTAAAACCCTTCCACAAAGTTGTATCCCCAATGAGGGTTTCCCCATCCCTCCGGGATTGACCTGGAATCTTCAGGAATTAAAGGTCAATCTCCAGGATACTAATGGGTGCGACCCTGGAGAAAGATCATTGGGACGTATTTTAAAAGTGTGTCTTTTTTGTCACTTGTTTTTTGAAATTTTTCTTTTCTATATTCAAAACTGAGGGCAAAAATATACATCAAGCTGAGAGTCAAACATCATCCTATTGACAATGAATCTTTTTGCTTTCTAATTGACGAAGGGAGGACATACGTCACAAGGATGGATGTGTTGGCCGACTAATGGCTGGGGGGTGGAGGAATGTCATGAGGTCTCCAGGAATACATTTAATCAGAGTTGGCAACCCTATTCTCAACTCATGTCCTTATAATCTAGTGAAAGGCCTGGAGTGTAGGTTCTCAACTGATGGAATGTCTAATTTCCATGGCAACTGGCATTAGATTCCAAATTAAACCAATTTGTTCCCAACCTTTCCAGGTAATGTCCATATTTGGACGAGGGAATGCAGTACTACCAATGTAGAGAAGATGTGTGGAGAGATCAGTCCAGTCCATCAGAGGGTCATTTAGGAGTCTGATAACAACGGGGAGGAAGCTGGTTTTGAATCTGTTAGTGCGGGTCCTCAGACTTTTGTATCTCCTGTCCGGCAGAAGAGGTTGGAAGATAGAATAACCTGGTGGGATTATGCTGCCCGCTTTCCCAAGGCAGCGGGAGGTCTGGACAGAGTCAATGGATGGGAGGCAGGTTCGTGTGATGGACTGGGCTGTGTTCACGACTTGCGGGCCTCACGGTAGCATGGTGGTTAGCATCAATGCTTCACAGCTCCAGGGTCCCAGGTTCGATTCCCGGCTGGGTCACTGTCTGTGTGGAGTCTGCACGTCCTCCCCGTGTGTGCGTGGGTTTCCTCCGGGTGCTCCGGTTTCCTCCCACAGTCCAAAGATGTGCAGGTTAGGTGGATTGGCCATGCTAAATTGCCCGTAGTGTAAGGTTAATGGGGGGATTGTTGGGATATGGGTTACGTGGGTTTAAGTAGGGTGATCATTGCTCGGCACAACATCGAGGGCTGAAGGGCCTGTTCTGTGCTGTACTGTTCTATTCTATTCTATTCTATTCTCTGTGGTTTCTTACGGTCCTGGGCCGAGCAGTTGCCATACCAGGCTATGATGCAGCCAGATAGAATGCTTTCTATGGTGCATCCACAAAAACTGCAAGAGTCAATGTAGGCATGCCGAATGTCCTTAGTTTCCTGAGGAAGTATAGGCGCTGTTGTGCTTTCTTGGTCATGGTGTCGACATGGATGGACCAGGACAGATTGTTGGTGATGTGCACCTAGGAATTTGAAGCTGTTAACCATCTCCACCTCGGCACCACTGATGCATACAGGGGTGTGTACGATACTTCGCTTCCTGAAGTCTGAGTGTCTGAACGATGGGGGAAAGTTGTGTCTGAATTTAATTGATTGGGGAAATGTAGTCAACACGATGATGCTGCATAAAGTAGTTAGCAGGTATAAATGAGATTCTCCCCTTTTCCAATCCAGAGGACAGTTAGCAGGGATATAGAAAAACTCAGACGGGAATGGGACCAAATAGATTTTTCTTCGAAAGGGCCTGCACAGACTTGATGGGCTAAATGGCCTCCTTCTGTGTGGCAGGCAAAACACCGCAGACGCTGGAATCTGTTGCAATCGCTCACTTTAATATCCTTCTCCCGCTCTTCAGTTCTGACGAAGAGCCAAGAGGACTCGAAACGTTAACTCTTCTTTCCCTCCTTCAGAGACTTCCAGGCTTTTCTCCAGCATTCTCTGACCTTGTTCCTTCAGTGTTGCGTTGTTTTATGATTCAAACTGTTGCTTAATTTCCTGAACCATGAGCACACTGGGTAAACGTCCTCAAGGGGCACTACCAGTGAGCAGATAACTGCAGCATAAAGCGGCACAGAATGGTGAAAATACAGCCACACCTGGGATCATCCACAAGCCAGGGTCAATTAGTGCATCGACGCCAAGCTCTCCATCCCCATTTTATTCGTAACTGTCTCTATATTTTTATTGGTACCAAAATAGGTTCATAAAAATCTTCATCCATGTGGTATTACCATAACTTTAAGAATTGCAAGGGTTAATGAAATGTCTACAGTAGCCACTAGATGGAGCTACAGCTACAAGTATAAAATTATGTGGAGATGCCGGCGTTGGACTGGGGTGAGCACAGTAAGAAGTCTTACACCACCAGGTTAAAGTCCAACAGGTTTGTTTCAAATCACTAGCTTTCGGAGCACTGCTCCTTCCTCAGGTGAATGAAGAGGTTTGTTCCACAAACATACATATAGACAAAGTCAAAGATGCCAGACAATGCTTGGAATGCGAGCATTTGCGGGTAATCAAATCTTTACAGATCCAGATCAGTTGTGTCCTGTGTTTGTCTTCTGAGGAGGTCGGTGCGGTTTTTTGCTGTGTCGCGTTGGAACTGTCGATCGACGAGTCGAGCGCCATATCCCGTTCGTACGAGGGCATCTTTCAGCGTCTGTAGGTGTCTGTTATGCTCCTCCTCATCTGAGCAGATCCTGTGTATATGGAGGGCTTGTCCATAGGGGATGGCTTTGTTAATGTAAAGATTTGATTACCCGCAAATGCTCGCATTCCAAGCATTGTCTGGCATACTTGACTTTGTCTATACATATGTTTCTGGAACAAACCTCTTCATTCACCTGAGGAAGGAGCAGTGCTCCGAAAGCTAGTGTTTGAAACAAACCTGTTGGACTTTAACCTGGTGTTGTAAAACTTCTGACAAGCATAAAAGGCATTGATGCTAAGCCTTGTGGGGGAGAGTAATGCGGGAGTTAGCGAGAGACAGACTGAAGTATAGATAGGATGAGTAAGAGCAGATCATTGTTTATAACAGTGTTGAGATTAGTTGGAGATGAGTGCAGTTTACATGTTAATAATCAACTGTGCATAATTTCGGAGTACGTGTGGAATCCAAATTAGTAGTGCTAATAAATGTATAGCTTTGTTCATTTCCAGCTATTTTGTGGTCTTTGTGAACACGACACCAACTATCCTGAATTTAGCAACGCAAAGAACACCACAACCCACACTCTAAAAGAAAAGGCAGGTAAGGTGTTAAATTCACCACCCTGCTAATTAACTTTCTATTAATAGACCTTGTGATCTATATCGTGTCAGACTCACAGAATGCAAGAAAAATCCAAACAGTGATGATCAATGCACAGTCCACGATGCTTGACACTGCATATTCATTCAATGACTGTTAGTTTTCCTGTTAATTAAGGTCACAATTCACATTCACACACGTACATATTCTCTCTCTCTCTCTCTCACACACACACACATGCAGATAAATAGCAAAGCTCCAAAGTAATTAAATAAAAATGAACATGTTTGGTGCTAAGATCAAACTTTAACGAAGTAAAAAAAACCCACAATATTCAAATCAAACAAGCACTCAACGCAGAACGAAATTTAATAACTTCTCTCTTCACAATAGCGCAGTGGTTCCAAAGCCTATTTACCGAAAAAAATAATGACCTGTATTTATTTAGCGCCGTTCGCAACTTCAGGGCATCCTGAAGTGTCTTGCAGCCAATTAATCATTTATTGAAGAATAGGACTTTGAAGCTGTCAATCATCTCCACGTTGGATGCAGACAGTGGTGTGCACAGATCATCTGTTTGAACAAAGAGCCTCCAGCTCGTCTGTTCAGTGGCCATGGCCGGGTGTCTTAAGAACATAAGAACATAAGAACTAGGAGCAGGAGTAGGCCATCTGGCCCCTCGAGCCTACTCCACCATCCAATGAGATCATGACTGATCTTTTGTGGACTCAGCATCACTTTCCCTCCCAAACACCATAACTCTTTATTCCTTTATTCTTCAAAAAACTATCTACCTTTATCGTGAAAATATTTAATGAAGAAGCCTCAACTGCTTCACTGGGCAGGGAATTCCATAGATGCACAACCCTTTGGGTTTGGTAGAGGGGGAGAATTGCAGAGGCCCCAGAGAGTACCGAGTCAGGCTCGCTAATGATATGCCAACGGCGTTTACTGTACGTGCAGAGTGGAATGCATTGACGCCGCTGTCAAGGCACAGGAGAATTCCGATTTGGCTAGAAACCGGAGCCCGTAACGATTTCTCTGTCCGCCCCGATTCTCCGCCCAATCGCGATTCCCGATTTCGACATCAGCGGACTGAGAATCCCGCCCACTTTTTTGATTTGAGTTCAGAACTTTGCTTTGACATGATGAGATTTCCAACATTCCCAGTATTGTTGTTAAGTGTTGTCTTTTTGGGGGGAAAATATTTTAATGATAATTTTTAGCAATTTATATACAAAACATACAGTAATAACAATTAAAGAATAAGAACTCCCTAGCCCACCTCCTGCCTTCTCCTGCAGCAGTACGACTTAGTTATTAGGTCCCCCCCACCCACCAACTCCCCTGCCCTCAACAGTGACCAGGGCCAGGATTCTCCCCGACCCGGAGGGGTGGGGGGTCCCGGCGTGTTGGAGTGGCGTGAACCACTCCGGCGTCGGGCCGCTCCGAAGGTGCGGAATTCTCCGCACCTTTAGGGGCCAAGCCCTCACATTGAGGGGCTAGGCCCGCGCCGGAGTGGTTCCCGCTCCGCCGGCTGGCGTAAGTCCGCGCATGCGCCGGAGCGTCAGCGGCTGCTGATGTCATCCCGGCGCATGCGCAGACGACGGGGTCTCTTCCGCCTCTGCCATGGTGAAGCCCCGCGCCACCCCCCCCCCCCCCCCAGGACCCCGGAGCCCATCCGCGCCGCCAATCCCGCCAGTCAGGTAAGTGGCTTAATCGACGCCGGCGGGAGAGGCCTGTCAGCGGCGGGACTTCGGCCCAAGGCGGGCCGGAGAATCGCTGCGGGGGGCACGCCGACCGGCGCGGGGGGGCCTGCCGACCGGCACTGTGCAATTCCCGCCCCCGCCGAATCTCGGGGGGGGGGGGGGGGGGGGCGGAGAATTCGGGACACGACAGGGGCGGGATTGACGCCGGCCCCGGGCCATGCCCCGACCTCCCGGGGTAAACATAACCTTCCCGAGGTGCAGAAACCCCATCAGCTCACCCAGCCACGCCGTGGCGCTTGGCCGTGTGGTCGAGCTCCAACCCAGGAGGGTCGGCCTCCTTCCACCAGTGAGGCAAAGGCCAGGACGTCTGCCCCCGGCCCCACCCGGAGCTCTGGCACAACCAAACCCCCAAATATCACCACGAATGGCGAAGTTCCAACCCACTGTTCAGGATTGCCAACATGGTCTCAAAAAAGGACCTTCTGAAGTCCGTTAGCTTTGAGCATGACCAGAACATGTGTGCGTGATGTGCCAGCTCCCCCCAAACACCGAACACATCTATCCTCCACCCCATCAAAAAAATGACTCATTCTAGTCTTCGTGAGGTGTGCCCAGGACACCACTTTAAGCATTAGGAGTTGAGCATTAGCCGTTAACTGAATTACACTTTCCTATTCCAGGCACGTCCACCTTGAAGAAGCTCTGCTCTTTTCTCCAACACGATTTCAGGTTTGTGTCTATTACCCTGTTCATCTCATTGCTCTGTAATTGTTTAAAAACTGTTCATTTCCAACAACTCTCAGTTCCCTTGAAAGGTTAGTGACCTGAAATGTTAACTCTGCTTCTCTCTGCACAGATGCAGCCTGCGATTTTCTGGTTTTATTTTTTTACTGCCATAAATCACTGCTCGCATTCAACCACTGGAAGTAAATTAATCTTTTCACAATGAACCAGAGAGGGAAATAAACAAAATGCGCAATTTCTTGTCTAGTTTATTTTGACTCAAGTTAAATCCTACACTGCGCTGGCCTCTTGCAGAAATCTGAAGAAGAAAATCTGGAAAGGTCACAAGTTACTCTGCTGATTCTCATTGAAACGTTCGGTTTCAACATGGACAACCTTTCGAGATTGCTGGGTCATGACAGATTGGATTAAAACCAAATCATTCTTCAGATGTTATTCTTCATCGTTAATTGCCTCTTGAGAAGGTGGTGGGTGAGCTGCCTTCTTGAGCCGCTGCAGTCACCGTGGTGTAGGTACATCCACCGTGCTGTCAGGGAGGGACTCCCAGGATTTTCACCCGGCGACAGTGAAGGAACGGCCGATTATATTTTCAAGTCAGGCTGGTGAATGGCTTGTAGTTGAACTTACCTGTGGCAGTGCTGCCATGCCTCTGCCGACCTTGTCCTTCGAGATGGTAGAGGTTGCTGTCGAAGGAGCTTTGGTGAGTTCCTGTGGTGAATGGTACACATGGCTGCTACCGTGCTTTGGTGGGGAAGGGAGTCACTGTTTAAGGAGATGGATGAGGAGGCAGGACTACTTTGGCCTGGATGGTTCATAGAATTCCTACAGTGCAGAAAGAGGCCATTCAGCCCATCACGTCTGCGCCTGCAGAGGTTCAAGAAGGCAGCTTACCACCTCCTTCTCAAGGGGAATTAGGGATGGGTGGTAAATGCTGGTCTAGCCAACGATACCAAGATCCCGTAAATCGATAAAAAGATATCGATATCAGTCTAAAAAGATATCAAAAAGATAAAAAGATTTGGGGCAGCAGGGTAGCATGTGGTTAGCATAAATGCTTCACAGCTCCAGGGTCCCAGGTTCGATTCCCGGCTGGGTCACTGTCTGTGTGGAGTCTGCACGTCCTCCCCCTGTGTGCGTGGGTTTCCTCCGGGTCCTCCGGTTTCCTCCCACAGTCCAAAGATGTGCAGGTTAGGTGGATTGGCCATGCTAAATTGCCTGTAGTGTCCTAATTAAAGTAAGGTTAAGGGGGGGGTTGTTGGGTTACGGGTATAGGGTGGATACGTGGGTTTGAGTAGGGTGATCATGGCTCGGCACAACATTGAGGGCCGAAGGGCCTGTTCTGTGCTGTACTGTTCTATTCTATATCCTTCTGTATTTTTCTCTTTTCATAGTTCATTCACAGAATGGGAACATCAATGCCAATGCCAATTTATTCCCTGTCCCTAATTGTTCTTAATGAGTGATTTGCTAGATCATTTCAGAAAGCAGCAAAGATCAGAAGAACATGGGAAATTGGAGCAGGAGTAGACTACACAGCCTGTCGAGCCTGGTCCACCATTCAACGCCATCATAGCGGTTCCTCGGCTTCAACTCCATTTTGACGCTCACTCCCCAGAACCTTTGATTCTCTGAGGGACTAAAAATCTATCTGTCCCAGTCATAAATGCATTCAATAATAGAGCATCGACAACCCCCTGGGGAGGGGTATTCCAAAGATTCACAACCCTTTGAGCGAACAAATCTCTCCCCATCTCAGTCCTAAATGATTGTTCCCTTATTCCGACCCTGTGCCTCTGTGTTTTGGACTCCTTGACATCGGAAACAATCTCTCAATGTTTGCCTTATCCAACCGTTTCAGAATCTTGCATGCTGGATCATATTTCCGTGAATAAAGAATTTTCTCCTGAATTCGCTATTGGTAATTCCCTCATATTTTGGCTAGTTTCGATCTACCCACACATGGAAACATCCCTCAATTTTTATCCGAGCAAACCTTTTTATAATTCTAAAGACCTCCATTAGGTTAGCCTTCAGCCTTCTGCATTCTTGAGGCAAGAGCTCCCACATTTTCAATCTTTCTTAATAGATAACTATATACTGAAAGAGTTTAATCTCTTTTGCTTATCAGAAGGGCTTTTATTTTTATTCATCCACGGGATTTGGGTCAGAATTGCGTGCCCATCCCTAATTGCCCTTGAACTGAGTGGTTTGCTAGGCCCATGTGGTGAATGTAATATGATAATTCACACTATGTCTTTGTAAGCGCAGTAGTGTTGTCCGACCACTAGGGGGAGTAGCTCTGGGAATGCTCAGGAGCTTGTACAGGTCTCCACCCTTGGCTCCGCCCACGACTCATCTCCCTAGTGCTGCTGTATAAATACCCGTGTCCAGAGTCAGCCTGAGTTCACTGAGAGTTCATCAACGGGTAACAGGCTGGCTCTGTAGTAAGTCGATTAAAGCCTAGATTCACATCGGAAACACGTATCTGGTGAATTGATGGTTCCATCAGCCCATTGGTAGAGTCAACCACGTTGCTGTGAGCCTGGAGTGTGCAGTCACATGTAGGCCAGACCACATCAGGACGGCAGATTTCCTTTCCAGAAGGACATTGGCGACATGGAACCACAGGAGGAGATATTAGAGCAGGAAACAAAGCTTGGCCAAATACTTTCTTGAAGGAGGAGAGATAGGTACAGCAAGGGAAAGGTTTAAGGACGGAATTCCAGAGTTTAGGACCAAAAGACTGTAAGGTGTGGGAGCAGAAATAGGCTATTCGGCCCATCAAAGCTGCTCTGCCATTCAATGAGACCATGACTGATCTGGCAACTGAAGGCACGTCCGCTAATTGTGAGGCGGAGGAATTTGAGGAATCAACAGGCCTGAATTGGAGGAGCACAGTATATGGCAGCACGGTAGCATTGTGGATAGCACAATTGTGAAACACAAATGCTTCACAGCTCCAGGGTCCCAGGTTCGATTCCCGGCTTGGGTCACTGTCTGTGCAGAGTCTGCACATCCTCCCCGTGTGTGTGTGTGGGTTTCCTCCGGGTGCTCCGGTTTCCTCCCACAGTCCAAAGATGTGCAGGTTAGGTGGATTGGCCATGATAAATTGCCCTTAGTGTCCAAAATTGCCCTTAGTGTTGGGTGGGGTTGCTGGGTTATGGGGATAGGGTGGAGGTGTTGATCTTGGGTAGGGTGCTCTTTCCAAGAGCCGGTGCAGACTCGATGGGCCGAATGGCCTCCTTCTGCACTGTAAATTCTATGAGTGCACAGATCTCAGAGGATCAGAGATTCACGTACCTTGATTCCACATTGTCATTTTTCAAAAATTTGTTAATGGGATGTGGGGGACGCTGGCTGGGTGTACCCCAAGGGTATTTCAGAGTCAACCACATAGCTGTGGATCTGGAGATTTCCTTCCCTGAAGAACATTTGTGAACCAGATGGGATTTTATTATTTTTTAATAAATTTAGAGTACCCATTTATTTATTTATTTTTTCCAATTACGGGGCAATTTAGCGTGGCCAATCCACCTAACCTGAATATCTTTGGGTTGTGGGGGTGAAACCCGGGGAGAATGTGCAAACTCCACAAGGACAGTGACCCAGGGCCGGGATTCGAACCTGGGTCCTTGGCGCCGCAGTCCCACTGCGTCACATGCCGCCCCCAGGTGGGTGTTTATGACCATTGACAATGGTTACCTTTAGATTTTTAATTCCAGATGTTTATTGAATTCAAATTTCACCATCTGCCGTGGTGAGCTTTGAACCAGGGTCCCCAGAGCATGACTCTGGGTCTCTGGATTACTAGTCCAGCGACTGTACCACTACGCCACCTCCTCCCCAATCTTCAAATAATAATCTTCAAATAAAATGAACTAGCGGTGATGTGTCATAATTCACTCAGAGAGCCCACGTTGCTGTGGCAACATGCACTTTTATATGGAAGAAGCTGTGTGGTCTGTAGCTCTGCATTGTGATTACCGAGGCTCCAACATTCTTCCAATGACGTGCCTGATCAGGCGTCTCTCTCACTCTTACAGCCTGTCATGTGTTGGAAGATTCTGCAGGTTAATGCTCAATTTGTTTGGCCCTGTTATGACCACAGCTTCCTCGGCCATCGAATCCCGGGATGGGGCTCAAACCCCGAAACTCCTGGGCGGGATGCTCAGTCGGGAAATCCACGGGTGTGTGTGCGCTGCCGGCGAAGTGGGCGGGTCCCGCTGACGGAGAATCCAGCCCCCTGTTTCAGGGACCCATTGTGCCACCAGACTCCCTTGTGACCAACCGGACAAGATGGAAAATTGACCATTAGCCATTTGGCTCATGCGACAATGCACACAGTTTATTGGCGGTTCTGGTAAACGCGGTTTTTTTTTGTCTCTTGATACGCCCTCATAGTCCAGCACTGAAGCGACTGTCTGACCTACTGCTTGAGTCAGATTTACAGATCGCTCTGTCAGATGTTACCAAGCTCTTCTGGAGCTTTCGAACTGAACAGTGGCCACTGTCTCTAAGTCTCCAGAGAGATATTTTAAATATGAACCGCTGGGCCTGTCCGGTGGCTTGGTATCTGAGAGAGGCAGTGGCTTCAGAATGCTGTCAGGTCAAGATCCTCACACGTCACGATATAGAAGGTCAGTCTCCAGGACCAAACATACAAAAAGTCAGTCTTGAAATTTGATTAGCTCCTGGACGCCCCATCAGTATTTTCAGGATAGGACAGGGTATACATAGATTACATAGAACTTACAGTGCAGAAGGAGGCCATTCGGCCCATCGAGTCTGCACCGTAACCACTTAAGCCCTCACTTCCACCATATCCCCGCAACCCAATAACCCCTCCTAACCTTTTTGGACACTAAGGGCAATTTAGCATGGCCAATCTACCTATCCTGCACATCTTTGGACTGTGGGAGGAAACTGGAGCACCCGGAGGAAACCCACGTAGACACGGGGAGAACGTGCAGACTCCGCACAGACAGTAACCCAGTGGAGAATCGAACCTGGGACCCTGGCGCTGTGAAGCCCCAGAACTAGCCACTGTGCCACCATGCTGACCTGTACAGGAAGAAATAAATGAGGCGTGTAAGAAAGCTATGGAAATAATAATGGATAACTTGAACCTGCGTGAAGATGGGGCGAATCAGATTGGCAAAAGTAAGTAAGGAGATGATTCATGGAGTGTAGTCATGACAATTTCGTAAAGCAGTATATTCTAGAGCCAACCAAGGAGTAGGCTAATGAGTAATGAGCAATGAGACAGGATTAATCATAACCTCATGGAAGAGGAGCCTGTAGGCGACAGCAATCATTATGTCGGAGAATTTAATATTCAGTTTGAAGGGGAGAAGTACAAGTCTAAGGGGCAATTCAACAACACTGGGCACGCCGGATGAGTGGCGGGAGAGGGTAAGATCAAGATTTGCGCCGGGCATGAGGCATTTTGCGATTTATCTGGTCCACTCCCGGTGGCAAGTTCCAGACTGCGCCCCAAAAATGGCGAGAATCTCATTAATGAGATTGAAGTCAAATTCAGTGGCCTCTTGGGAATTACCCGAGTCCCCAGCGGGCGTTGTTTAGTACTCCTTGTTAATATCGTGAAGCTGGCGCGATGGTTACTATGGGGAACTGAGGAGGCGAGTAGCCATTTCCATTTACCAGCATACAGATCAAGGGCGCCACCACCGCTACCCCAGTGCTTGGGGAGGGGGGGGGGTCCCTTCAGGGGATTGGGGTTGTTCGGGGGGCTGGAATGTTCCAGATTGGGGGTCCCTCTGGGCTGGGAGGGGGGTGAAGGGCTTTGTGCCTGTGAGGTGGTCAAGCCATCTTTAAATATTGTAGAGACCCATAACAGGGGCGACCACACCTACTGGTCTCTGTCCAACCAAACTCTCCCAGGACAGAGCCCTGCTGCGGCTTCGATCCTGAAATTCAATGTCACTCCCTTTGACTGTGAGCAGCCTCTAGCTTCACAGCTGAAGGCCATTTCAAATGAGGAATTAACCTTGTTAGTTGTGAAAGCACTTTGTGCTCCTGAACACGTAAGTGCCTTCTTAAAGGCACAGGTGCCATGTCCGAGAGGATGATCAGTGCGCTGCATGTCCAACAAACTTTGCTGCCTGAACAGTTTGCCTGAACTCCAGGAATGTCAGCACCTTAGAGGCAGCTGTTAACAATCAAACAGTAAAGAGCAGGGCTTCATCACTGAGGATCCTCTCACTGCCAAAGGGTAAGTCTGTGGATGAGCGAAGGGAAGCTGAGTACGGTCTCCCTAATGTTCCCGGCAGAGATATGGGGTCTGGGGGCTCCTGATGTGGCTGGGGGCGAGTGTGCAGAGCGGGGTTTGCCAGGGCAACCGGCTTGCTGGATGGCGCTCTGAGGGAAGGAGGGACAGTCATGGTAAGGGTCTGGGAGGCTTGGGGGAGGTGAGGGTCCCGGGACCGAACTGACTGTCCTTCTCCAAATCCTTCCAGAGATAAAAGTGAATGTTGGTATCCCCCACTACCCCCCCCACCCCCACCCAATCCCCCCACTTCCGCCCCCTTTTCCCCCCACCCCCCCCATTCCTCTCACCCCACCAAACCCTCCACCAAATCACACCGCCCTCTTCCCAACAACCCTGCTCGTCCTCTCCCAGGGTCTGTGTAACATCACCCCAGGGTGACGAGCCTGTGTCGGCTATGTCAGCGGGGTCACTATTCAAGGCAGGAGAGTGGTGATCACTCGCTGTGAGGAAATCTCTGGAGCTCCTCGGATTCAGCCAAAGTCTGACTCCTGCCTCTCTGCTGACGGAGCGTCACACCCATCCTCTGGACGGGGTCTGCATTGGAGGCTTTCAATCTTGGACCACTGTGCCTGGGGGGTGGGGGGGGGGGGGTGATTGGAGGGCAACAGGGGCTGGGGGTGCAGGTCGGCCTGTTGTGAAGATTAATGTGACAGAAGTTCCACATGTATCTGGTGTGAGATGTTTTAATAGTGAAAATTTCACTGTGACAGATTTCCATTCCCACAAGCTGCAGATAGTGATCTCACCAGTGACCACTCAGTGCTCCTCAATCTTGTTGATCTTTCGTGGCCCATTGCTGTGTCTAGGTGTATCCCCAGGATGCACGTCAGAGGTGGAGGCAGCCTGGGCTGCTTTCCACACCCTCTGGCATTTGATGGCCTTGACAGATGTCCTCTGAAAGGCCTGGAGCCGAAGGGCTCTGGACAACCTACAGGTGTCACAGGCGTCATCGTGCCACCCTGTTCTGCCCGCTGCCTTTGATATGGGCCGGTGTCGGGAGGGGCCAATTCGGAAGAACAGGAGACTGCTGTAGTCTCCTTGTTGGCAGGCCCCAGGTTGGCCTCCAGCTCGTCCTCCTCCCTGAGGGTGCCTGTAGGACCCTGGGGGAGACTCCATGGGATGGAGGGGCAGCTGGAGTGAACTCTGGCAGCCTCTGTGCCACCTGGCTATGCCTGTCCTGGAGGCTCTGCAATGTCAGCACCATGATGTTGACGCCCTCAATGATGTTTCTCAGTGACTGGGCCTTTGCTCTGGAGTGCCTCGACAATGTCCTCCTCTGCCTGGGATATGTCCCTTAGCGACTGGGACATGATGTCGAGGCCCTCAGCCTCGGTAATCACAGACTGAGCAGGACGTTGACACCACCATTCACCCACTGAAGACAAGGACGGAATGTTCCAGGTTTTCCACTGCGGTTGCCACCCCAGCAGGGTTGACCTCAGTGCCACACATTGTCAGCAGCATCTCCTGTGCCTGAAGGCTTGAGGATGCCTCCAATTGGCCTTCCAGTCATTCGAAAGTTGCTGACGTCCCCACCTACATCTCACAGCTCTGACCTATCATCTGTATCAACCCTGGGAGAACCTTGTCCAGCGGCTCGGCATCAGACTGGGACCCAGCTCCATCCCGGCATCCAGCAAACCTCTGACCTCGAAAGAGCTGGTCATTGAACAAAGAACAAAGAACAAAGAAAAGTACAGCACAGGAACAGGCCCTTCGGCCCTCCAAACCTGTGCCGACCATGCTGCCCGTCTAAACTAAAATCTTCTACACTTCCTGGGTCCATATCCCTCAATTCCCATCCTATTCATGTATTTGTCAAGATGCCCCTTAAATGTCACTATTGTCCCTGCTTCCACCACCTCCTCCGGCAGCGAGTTCCAGGCACCCACTACCCTCTGTGTAAAAAACTTGCCTAGTAAATCTCCTCTAAACCTTGCCCCTCGCACCTTAATCCTATGCCCCCTGGTAATTGACCCCTCTACCCTGGGAAAAAGCCTCTGACTATCCACTCTGTCTATGCCCCTCATAATTTTGTAGACCTCTATCAGGTCGCCCCTCAACCTCCGTCGTTCCAGTGAGAACAAACCGAGTTTATTCAACCTCTCCTCATAGCTAATGCCCTCCATACCAGGCAACATCCTGGTAAATCTCTTCTGCACCCTCTCTAAAGCCACCACATCCTTCTGGTAGTGTGGCAACCAGAATTGAACACTACGATTTCAGGAAGCAAAAGATCATACACGCCCCTGTCTGCATCAACGGGGCGGAGGTGGAGATGACTAACAGCTGGGATCCGAGCAGAATGTTAGGATGCCAGACAAGACGCAACAATTTGCAATTGTTAAAACTGTGAGGAAAGGATACTTCACCACAGGAGTGATAACATTGACCAACAGGTATCTTTTATGTAAAAACAAACTTTAATTTAAACACAGAATGAATTGCATGAGCAACAAAGAAATAGCTTTACAGTTCAAACAGTGCTTTGACAAAACAAAGCTTTAACTTACTCCCAACACTTGCAACTATATATATTCCAATTAAGCAAACCAATATAGTTCAAAGACCACTTATAAATAAAGTAAACAATCAGGTTTACCTACTTTTCTCCGTGCAAAGAACTGGGAGAGAACCTTCCAGGAGGCAGCTGAAGCCTTGTCCTGTCAGACTAAAATCCTACGGCAAACTACAAGAACTACAGACAGACCTGGCTCCACCCATTAATTGTATCATAAGGCATTCTTCGGTGCCCTATCACGAAGATGCCCCATGACCTGTTTATCCAGGACTAAACATTATCCTTCATAAATTATCTACATCCCAAGGATCCTCCAAAAACAAAATAATGTTCCATTAGCCATCTATCTGTAAACAAGCAAATGGTTAAAATCAATGAGTACCTCATCCCTTTATTGCAGCTCCAGCAGGCACTGCCTGTGTGCACCGTAAGCCATTTAATAACATTACTGTAACAAATATATAGAATTTACAGTGCAGAAGGAGGCCATTCGGCCCATCGAGTCTACATCGGCCCTTGGAAAGAGCACCCTATCCAAAGCCACACCTCCACCCTATCCCCGTAACCCAGTAACCCCACCCAACCTTTTTTTTTTTGGATATTAAGGGCAATTTAGCATGGCTAATCCACCTAACCTGCACATCTTTCGACTATGGGAGGAAACGGGAGCACCCGGAGGAAACCCACGCAGACACGGGGAGTATGTGCAGAATTCCGCACAGACAGTGACCCAATCCGAGACTCGAACCTCTGACCCTGGAGCTGTGAAGCAACTGTGATAACCACTGTGCTAACGTGCTGCCCATATAAATATAATATACACCAATTTCCTTATTTCATCACAGGAGGATGTTTCCACTTGTGAGGGAGGCTAAAACCAGAGGATATATAAAGTAAGCATAAGAGGTCTATGGTTTAAAGCAGAGCTGACGATAATTTGTTTCTCTTAAAGGGTCATTACTCTGTGATGTTCTTTCCCCAGTGAGCAGTGGAGGCTGAGCCATTGCATTTACTCACGGATTGAGTTTGGCACATTTTTGAGAGACAAGGGGGTCAAGGGTTATGGGGGTCAAAGGGCAAAGTGCAATTGGGACAACAGTGAGATCACCCATGATCTTACTGAATCGTGGAGCATAGAACATAGAACATACAGTGCAGAAGGAGGCCATTCGGCCCATCAAATCTGCACTGACCCACTTAAGCCCTCACTTCCACCCTATCCCCATAACCCAACAACCCCTCATAACCTTTTTGGTCACTAAGGGCAATGTAGCATGGCCAATCCACCTAACCTGCACGTCTTTGGGAGGAAACCGAAGCACCCGGAGGAAACCCACGCAGACACGGGGAGAACGTGCAGACTCCGCACAGTGACCCAGCGGGGAATCAAACCTGGGACCCTGGCGCTGTGAAGCCACAGTGCTAGCCACTTGTGCTACCGTGCAGGCTTGAAGGGCTGAATGGCCCACTCCTGCTCGTAGCCCCTTTGTTCCTTTGTTCCTAACATTAAATTGGGTGAACAATGTTTTCAACTGACCAGTCACCTACAAACTGCAGCTGTCAGTTTGATGCCTTCTCTTCAATGAGCTGAGGGAGCAGAGTTCTCTGCTGATCCTCCTACTCTTCCTCCTTCAACAACATGTACATTTACAAGTGAAGGCATGGAATGCAAAGGTTTTATAAACCATGGGCTGGATTCTCCGTTTCTGTGGCTAAGTGCGGAGAATCCGTGGGAGGTTTACGTGGAAACAATTGGCACCGACCCCTCAACGATTCTGGGACTGGTGAGGGGCTAGTACCGGCGCCGGGTGAAACCCCCGGCTCCCGCGTCGAAAATGGCCGGGTCCCTGGCCGCGCATGCGCACGGCTGACAACCTGCAGCGGCCGCGCCGTACAACATGCGTCGGCAGTGCGCGGACACAACTCACCATCCGTGTCCCACAGGCCACCCCCTGGCCACCCCCCAGCCCGAGCGGAAGCCCCGCTCTGGACCAGTGGCATGGACCCCGGCTGTGTGTGATAGCTCTGGGCACAGTCCGCTGTCGCCACACCGGGTTCCCGGCCGCTGAGACTACACGTGCCCCGCGCCGTTGGGAACTCGGCTCATTGAGGGGGGGGGGAAGCATCATGGGAGGGCCAGCCGATGATGCGGCAATGGCGTGCGGCGAGCGACACGGTTACGCCATTTCCAAGGAGGCGGAGCTTGGCTGACCGGCATCTAACCGGCGTCAAACACCGCCAGCCCCGATTTTGGCATCGTAGTCAAATCCCCGCGTGATCACGATATCGGCTTCGGGCAATGGAGCGTCCCATTCCACAGGTAAACAATCCCACTTCAACAGACGAGAAAGAACAGAAGAATTCACCTTGGTGTGCCAGGCAATATTCATCATTCAACCCATGCCGACAAACAAAACAGGTTATTATCTGCTCGTTAACACATTGCAGTTATTGGGATCTTGCTGTGTGCGAATTGGTGTCGCGGGTCCCTCATTGCAATGGTGACTGCACTTCAAAAATACTTGTTTGGCTGGAAAAGGCTTTAGGACATCCTGTCAGAGGTACTTTCTCAATGCACGTGCTTTAGTATCTAGGGTTCAATTTCATGTGGATCTCCTTATGACATAGTTTTAATAATGGGCACCTTTAGTACATCAGCTCTGGGCAATTTACATTCCAGCAGATCTATTATGGCAGAGCTGCCATTAAAGCAAATAACCCTTGTGTTCCTGCCAACATCTATGCCCAGATGCAATAATAAGATGTGCATTTTAAGCATTAAGATCTTTGTATCATTAAGTCATAGAATCATAGAATCCCTACAGTACAGAAGGAGGCCAATCGGCCCATCGAGTCAGCACCGGGCCTCTGAACGAACATCGCAACCTAGACCCACTTACCTGTCCTATCCCAGTAACCCCATCTAACCTTTGGACACTAAGAGCAATTGATCATGGCCAATCCACTTAACCTGCACATCTTTGGCCTGTGGGAGGAAACCAGAGCACCCGGAGGAAACCCACGCAGACACGGGGAGAACGTGCAGACTCCACACAGACAGTCACCCAAGGTTAGTGATGTACCATCGATTACACGCGAGGCGAGTGATTTACCAAAGTCTGGCTTTAATTAACTAGAACACAGCTCTGCGATCGTCGACAGTGGAAAGGGACGATCGTCAGGCGTTTGAGCATTTATACCTCGTTAATAGAGGTGTGGTTAACTCAGCCTCTCGGCCAATCGGTCGAGAGGCACATGACCGACCAGGGCCAATGGTAAGCCGATGTTCTGGCCCAATGGCAGACGAGTATGCAGATCATATCATCACAGATAGATATGTGAGATATGTAAAACGTTCCTGTTTGATTCATTAGAAAAGAAGGAACCCAGAAGGTTGGAATTAAAGTATGATCATTTACCCATCTTACCGAGAATGCAGCTGGGATATTAAAAGAAGAAATAGTGATATCGCCAAAATCATCCATTGTGAGATTCCAGTAATCGGCAGAAGAAGCAGAGGGGGAACGAGGAGATTTCTTTGTTTTCGCACAGAGTTGTTGTGCTGCAGAATGCACTTCCTGAAAGGGCAGCGGGAGAAGGTTTCAAAATGGACTGAGATAAATACTGGAAAAGGAAAAGAAAAATTGCATCTTCGTGGTTTAAGAGCGGGAGTGGGATCAATTGGATAGCTCTTTCAAAGAGCTAGCACGGGAAAGATGGGCCGAATGGGTGCCCCCTGTGCTGAACGGTCCCGCGATTCGCATTGATTGAGTTTGACTCATCAATCGAGCTCACTGACTTGGGCACGTTGAGCTCAGAGTGTTAAACCATAGATAGCTGGCGCGTGAATCTCTCCAGCTGCCAAGTTGTAATTGCTACAAATAAAGCAACTCCTCCAGAGAGGAGACTTTTTAATTGTGCGTTTGGCAGGTCAGAATTAGTTTCTTAATAGAATAGACTTAGTTTGCAATTTGAGGGAGGTAACAGAGCATTTCAATTTGGGCAAATTAAGCATTCCTTGGAGCCGAACTGTTCCACATGAGTGCAATAAGACTGCCTGGTCTAGGTAGAAGAAAGAAAAGACTTTCTCTATCATCCTCAGGATTTCCCCAAGCAACTGACGGCCAGTGCAAAGCGTCATCGCCTTTACTGTGTACGGAATTTGGAGGAACATTTGGGCAAAGCATGATTTCATGGTGATGTAAAAATGGCCTTGCAATTATTTTTTAATACTGTTGCTTGAGGGATAAGTAATAGCATGACACTAGGAGGAGCTTCATTGCTCTTATCATGGAATCCCTACAGTGTAGAACAGGGGTGGGCAAACTACGGCCCGCGGGCCGCATGCGGCCCGCCAAAGGTATTTCTGCGGCCCACCAAGTCATTAAAAAAAAAAAAAAAAATTTTTTTTTTAAAAAAATTTTTTTTTTTTTTTTTTTAAATTTTTTTTTAAAGGTTAATGGGTGGGGGGGCTGTTGGGTTACTTACTGGCATAGGGTGGATACGTTGACTTGAGTAGGGTGATCATTGCTTGGCACAACGTCGAGGGCCGAAGGGCCTGTTCTGTGCTGTACTGTTCTATGTTCTATATGAGGCGCCCAGAATCATAACAAGGTGAAGTAATTATTTTACTTAATATACTATGCGGCCCTTTGTGAATTGTGAATTTCTGAATGCGGCCCTTGCACGGAAAAGTTTGCCCACCCCTGGTGTAGAAGGAAGCCATTTGGCCCTTCGAGTCTGCACCGACCCCATGGAAGAGCACTCCACTCTATCCCAACAACCCTTTAACCTAACCTACACATCCCTGGATACTAAGGGGCAATTGATCATGTCCATTCCACCTAACCCCCACATCTTTGGACTGGAAGAAGAATCCGGAACACCCGGACGAAACCCATGCAGACACGGGCAAAACATACAAACATACAAACTCCATACAGACAGTCGCCTAGCAGCATGGTGGCACAGTGGTCAGTACTGCTGCCTCATAGTGCCAGGGATCCGAGTTCAATTCTGGCCTTGGCTCACTTTCTGTGTGGAGTCTGCACTTTCTCCCCATGTCTGCGTGGGTTTCCTCTGGGTGCTCCGGTTTCATCCCACAGTCCAATGATGTGCAGGTTTGGTGGATTGGCCATGATAGATTTCCCCTTAGTGTCGAAATATGTGCGTGCAGGTTAGGTTAAAGGGTATGGGAATAGGGCGGGGAAGTGTGCTTGGGTGGAATACTCTTTCAGAGGATCAGTGCAGACTCAATGAGCTGAATGGCCTCCTTTTGCACTGTAGGGATTCTATGGAAGCTGGAATTGAACCCGGGCCCCTGATGCTGTGAGGCAGCAGTGCTAACCACTGTGCCACCGTGTCGTCCCCTTCGTCAAAATAATTTGATAGAAGTGTTCAAAACCATGAGGGGGTCTAGACAGAGTAAATTGGGAGAAACTGTCCCCCCTCGTGAAAGGATGAAGAACATTAGGAGACGGGTTTAACGTGATTAGCAAAAGAACCAAATGTGATGTGAGAAAAATCATTTTCACACAGCGAGTGGTTGGGGGTCTGGTAAGCTCTGTCTGGCTTTTTACATATGAATAAAAAACTTTGGAATTCACCTTAATCCTACTTGCCAAGGACTTTTCATGACCCCTCCTAGTTCTCCTAATTTTCCACTTCAGTACCTTCCTACTTTCTTTATGCTCCCTCAAGGGTTTCAACTGTTCCCATCCTTCTAGACCGTACAAAAGTCTCCTTTTTCTTTTTGATGGGGTTCACAATGTCCCTCGTTATGAAATGAAATGAAAATGAAAATCGCTTATTGTCACGAGTAGGCTTCAATGAAGTTACTGTGAAAAGCCCCTAGTCGCCACATTCCGGCGCCTGTCCGGGGAGGCTTGTACAGGAATCGAACCGTGCTGCTGGCCTGCTTGGTCTGCTTTAAAAGCCAGCGATTTAGCTCAGTGAGCTAAACCAGCCCCCAGTGTGCTAAACCAGCCCCTGGTATCCAGGGGCTTGGTATTAGGTATCCAAGGCTACCTAAACTTCCCATACTTATCCTTCATTCTCTCAGGAACGTGACTTTCCTGAATCCTAATCAACTGTCGCTTGACAGACTCCCACATGTCCGATGTTGATTTACCCTCCAACAGCCGCACCCAATCAAAATTCTTCAATTCCTGTCTTATGTTAACGTAATTTGCCTTTCCCCAGTTTAGCACCTTTGCGTGAGGGTTACCCTCATCCCGGTCCAAAAGTACCCTAAAACTTAAGGAATTTTGGTCACTACTCCCAAAATGTTCCCCTACTGAAACCTCAACCATCTGTCCAGGCTCATTGCCCAATACCAGGTCCAGTACTGCCCATTCCCTAGTTGGACCATCTACATATTCCATCAAGAAGGCTTCCTGGATACACCTTACAAACTCTGCCCCCTCCAAACCCCTAGCACTAAGAGAGTCCCAGTCAATATAGGGGAAATTAAAATCCCCGACCACATTAACCCTGTTACTTTTGCACTTTGTCCCCTGGTTCTAGATTCACCAACCAGGGAAAATGTTCTTCCAGCATTTAGTCTGCCCAACCCTGATAGAATCTGACATTTAATTTGTTCAATCAGATCTCCTCTTACCCCTCCAAACCCAAGTGAATACAATCCCAGTCAGACCAACCTCTCCTCATGGGACTGTCCCACCAACCCTGGTATCGGCTTAATGAACCTCCTCTACACCCCCCTCTGTGGCAAATATATCCTTTCTCAGGTCGGGAGGCCAAAACTACGCACAATCCTTGTTGTGGTCCTGCCAAGGCCATGTATAACTGCATTTAGAAATCGATACTTCTGAACTCAAATCCTCTTGCAATGAAGGCCATCATACCATTTGCCTTTCTAATTGTTTGCTGTACCCCCTGTAACTATGGGCGAAATTCTCCGACCCCCAGCAGGGTCGGAGAATCGCCTGGGGCCGCCGAAAATCCCGCCCCCGCCGTGGCATAGATTCTCCGCCACCCGGGAAGTGGCGGTTGCGGGAATCTCGCCACTCTGATCGGAGAGGCCCCTGCGGTGATTCTCCGGCCCGGATGGGCCGAAGTCCCGCCGCTAGGAGGCCTCTCCCACCGCCAAGGTTTGGACCACCTCTGGAACGGCGGGATCAGCGGCGCGAGCGGGCCCCGGGGGGGCGGGGGGGGCGATCGAACCCCGGGGGGGTGCCACCACGGTGGCCTGGCCCGCGATCGGGGCCCCCCGCTCAGACTCCGGGCCAGTGCCCTGGGTGCACTATTTCTCCTCCGCGGGAAGCGGAAGCGGAAGAGAACCCTGCTGACGTCACTGCCGGCGCTTGCGCCGACCGGCGAAAGCCTTTCGGCCAGCCCCGCTGCCGGGGGCGCCGGTTTTTTGCGCCAGTCTTCTGGTGCCAACCGCTCCGGCGCGGGGCTGGCCCCCAAAGGTGGGGAGAATTCCCCACCTTTGGGGAGGCCCGACCCCTGAGCGGTTGGCGCCACTCCCCTACGCCGGGACCCTCCGTCACGCCGGGTAGGGGAGAATCCCGCCCCAGATGTGTATTGTAAGGAATACAAAGGGTTGACAATATGATGTTAATATTTCTCACCATCAGATGGAGATAAGGAGCAGTCATATAAATATCAGGTGACTCCTGGGATTCTGGGAGAAGGTGCGTGAGATAGATTCATTGCATGGAAGAGAGTTCTGTAGTAAGAGATATACAGTTTTATTTCACAACTTATTCCTGTTTACTGGTTAGAATTTTAATTTAATAGTGTAAATAAATCAGCTTTGTTCAATAACTCAGTTTGATGTTCTTTGTTAACACTACGTTCTCAAGCATTTTGATAGACCAACAGAGAACATCACACCCCCCTCTCCACTTTCATCGACTGGTGCACAAGGACACCCAGATCCATTTGCACATCCATACTTCCCAATTCGCCACCATTTAAATAATAATCTTCCTTTCTGTTTTTCACACCAAAGTTAGAACTCTACATTTAGTCACGTTGTATGGTGTTATACCAATAACTACAACTCAAAAGCTTTAATTGGATGTACAGTGATATGGGATACTGTGAAAGGGGATGTAGGTTTTACATGACATCAGTGACTGTAGCAATGGAGAATTTGGAGGCCCACTGTTGATTCTCTGAGAATGATTAATCACAGAGCAATCAACTGATGTTGGGAAAGTGACTATAAAAATATCACTACATTTACAAAGCAATTCAACTCTCTAGTTAATCTTCCTCCTTAACCCCTGCTCTAATTTCACTCCCCCCTGTGCCCTCTCCAGCCCCTTCAACCTTTCCCCAGAACTTTAAACTCTCCCACACTCCAACTCCCTCCACCTGCCTCCTCAAAAAAACTATTGGAATCACGAAGCTGCCCAGAGGTCGGAAGCAGCAACAACAAGCGAAACTGACCTGACACTAACGTAGGGGTGGCACGGTGGCACAGTGGGTAGCACTGCTGCCTCACAGCGCCAGGGACCCGGGTTTGATTCTGTCCTTGGGCGACTGTCTGTGTGGAGTTTGCACTTTCTCCCCATGTCTGCGTGGGTTTCCTTCGGTGTTGTGTTCTGCTTCTTCATGTAGCATAAGCTGCTTCCTTGATGTGTGCTCTGACAAAGGGAGGTTGACACATTTATTGAACAGTTAACAATTCTCCTACTTGAGTTCGACTCTCCTGCTAATCTTACCATAGTAACTCAATCTAACTAACCAGTCTGCTCTAAGCCATGCGGTGGGTGTGATGCTTCCTGATCTGCCCCTGTCTCTCTGAGTGTCGCCTATGGAAAGAGAAAGAGCATGTGTGCCCTGTCCTTTTATATGGGTAGCCCCCTTGTGGTTGTGTCACCTCTGGGTGTGTTTTGACTGCCCATTGGTCGTGTCCTATCTTACTCACCTATTGGTTGAATGTCTGTGTGTCATGATGTCTCTGGTGCTCCCTCTAGTGTTTACCTATTTGCAGTGAATTTGCATTAACCCCTTGTGTATTTACAGTGATACATATATCACCACATTCGGGAGCTCCTACCACAGTCCAAAGAAGTGCAGGTTAGGTGGATTGGCCATGCTAAACTGCCCCTTAGTATCCAAAGTGTTAGGTGGGGCTACTGGGTTACGGTGATGGTAACGGGGTGTAGGTAGGGTACTCTTTCCAAGAGATGGTGCAAACTTGATGGGCCAAATGGCCTCCTTCTGCACTGTAGAGATTCTATGAGTCTATCTCATTGCAAGATACTCAGAAGCCTAGATAGAGTGGACGTGGAGAAGATGTTTCCACCAGTTGGACAAACTAGAACCCGAAGGCACAGCCTCAGACTAAATTACGATCCTTTAAAACAGAGGTGAGGAGGGATTTCTTCAGCCAGAGGACAGTGAATCTGTGGAACTCTGCGGCAGAGGAGGCAAAGACAGATAGACTTTTGATTAATAAGGAGGTCATGAGTTATGGTGAGAAGGCAGGAGAATGTGGATGAGAAGCATATCAGCCATAATTGAACGGCAGAACCATGATTGAATGATGGGCTGAATGGCCTAATTCTGCTCCTATGTCTTACAGTCTTATGGTGCTCCAGTTTCCTCCCACAGTCCAAAATTTGTGCAGGTGAGGTCGATTGGCCATGATCAATGCGCAGGGTCAGGGGGATAGGGCGAGTGAGTGCGCGTAGGTAGAGTGATCTTTTAGAGGGCCAGTGCAGCCATGATGGGATGAATGGCCTCCTTCTGCCCTGTAGGAATTCAATGGACACTGATATACAGGCTGTTTACAAATTGGAACTCAGCTTGGCAGATCTGTCAGGCATCCCCAGTGACTGGTGTTTGGCACTATCTGCACTCCCCCCTCTCCCGGGCATGATTAGCACGAGAAAGACAAGAGTTCTCAGGCTTTTTGGATGTTCTTCGGGCTGCACTCATCCAGGCGAGTGGAGAGTATTCCAGATTTGTGCCTTGTAGATGGTGGACAGGCTTTTGGGGGGGGGGGGGGGGGGGGGGGGGGGGGGGTGTCAGGATGTGAGTAACTCACCACAGAATTCGCAGGCCGGAATTCTACCGCCGTTCGTTGGCGGTGGGATTTCCTGGTCCGTGTGGGGTGGCTTCAAAGATAATTCCCATTGACCGCGATGGGAGCAGGGAATCCCGCCACCAGCGATCGGTGCGCCCCCCCCCCCCCCCCCCCCCCCGCCGCCTCCATGAAACACGCGGCTGGGAGACCGTAGAATCCCACCCCAAGTCTTTGACCTGTTCTTGTGGCCATGGCATTTATATGGCTGGCCCAGTTATGTGTTACGTGGTAATCCCAGCATTTCCATGTTGGAGGATTCAGTGGGAAATGTCATTGAATGTCAAGCTAAGATGGTTAGATTCTCTATCGTTGAAGGCAATCGTTGTTTGAGCCTTATATTTATTGTTTTGTGGAATGTGTGTGTCACTAGAAAGCCCAGCATCTATTGACCATCTCTACGGGCAGCACGGTAGCATTGTGGATAGCACAATCGCTTCACAGCTCCAGGGTCCCAGGTTCGATTCCGGCTTGGGTCACTGTCTGTGCGGAGTCTGCACATCCTCCCCGTGTGTGCGTGGGTTTCCTCCGGGTACTCCGGTTTCCTCCCACAGTCCAAAGATGTGCAGGTTAGGTGGATTGGCCATGATAAATTGCCCTTAGTGTTGGGTGGGGTTGCTGGGTTATGGGGATAGGGTGGAGTTGTTGACCTTGGGTAGGGTGCTCTTTCCAAGAGCCGGTGCAGACTCGATGGGCTGAATGGCCCCCTTCTGCTCTGTGAAATCTATGATGATTCTAATTGCCTTTGAAGGGAAGGCAGTTAAGTGTCAGCCGGATTGGTGTGTGTGTGTGGATTCACATGTGGGCCAGACCGGGCCAGGGTTTTTGTAATAATGGATGGTAGTTTCAGACTATCTTTCAATTGCAGATTAATAATTGAATTTAAATTCCACCAGCAATCTTAGTGGGATTTGAGTCCATGTCCCTGAGGGAGGGCAATACTAGTCCTGTTCTGCAGTCTCAATAGGTTGGCAGCTCATTTTCAGGTGTGCCTAGTGTTGCTCCTGGCATACCCTCCTGCATTCTTCATTGAACCAGGGTCGATCACTCAGCTTGTCGGTCATGGCAGTGTGGGGTTTCCGCCGGGCCACACTGATGATATGCAGCAGCAATCATGTAAATCGTAATAGATACGACCTCCAACCCCAGCAGGTGGCAGTAGAGAACAACCACGTGACACTGTTACCTCGGGGAGTCTGAAGATAGTCGTCGGAGTGGACAGTCACATTTGTAGAAGCTCTTAGATAATTTAATAATAGTAATATAGTAGTTCGTAGATTTTGATAGTGTTTTTCTTGCTAATTAAACTAGTCACCCAAAGGGTTGTGAATCTATTGAATTCCTTGCCAAGTGAAGTAGTTGAGGTTCCTTCATTAAATGTTTTTAAGATGAGCAGAGAGATCTCGGTGTCCATATACATAGATCCCTGAAAGTTGCCACCCAGGTTGAGAGGGTTGTTAAGAAGGCGTACGGTGTGTTAGCTTTTATTGGTAGAGGGATTGAGTTTCGGAGCCATGAGGTCATGTTTTGCAGCTGTACAAAACTCTGGTGCGGCCGCATTTGGAGTATTGCGTGCAGTTCTGGTCGCCGCATTATAGGAAGGATGTGGAAGCATTGGAAAGGGTGCAGAGGAGATTTACCAGGATGTTGCCTGGTATGGAGGGAGGATCTTATGAGGGAAGGCTGAGGGACTTAAGGCTGTTTCGTTAGAGAGAAGACGGTTAAGAGGTGACTTAATTGAGGAGTACAAGATGATCAGAGGATTAGATAGGGTGGACAGTGAGAGCCTTTTTCCTCGGATGGTGATGTCCAGCACGAGGGGACATAGCTTTAAATTGAGGGGAGATAGATATAGGACAGATGTCAGAAGTAGGTTCTTTACTCAGAGAGTAATAAGGGCGTGGAATGCCCTGCCCGCAACAGTAGTGGACTCGCCAACATTAAGGGCATTTAAATGGTCATTGGATAAACATATGGATGATAAGGGAATAGTGTAGATGGGTTTTAGAGTGGTTTCACAGGTCGACGCAACATCGAGGTCCTGTACTGCGCTGTCATGTTCAATATTCTATGTTCTAAGGTAAAGATAGATTGTTTTTTGAAGAATGAAGGGATTAAGGGTTATGGTGTTTTGGCCGGAAAGTGGAGCTGAGTCCAAAAAAGATCAGCCATGATCTCATTGAATGGCAGAGCAGGCTCGAGGGGCCAGATGGCCTAATCCTGCTCCTAGTTCTTATGTTCTTATGAACTAGACGTTCTCTAGTGCACTAATTTTGTCCAGCCAAGCACCAGAATGTAACAGCCATGAGGTTACAGATTGTGGTTGAGTATATATAATTCTGCTGCGGCTGATGGCCCACAGCCCCTCACGGATGCCGCGTTTTGAGCTGATAGATCTGTTCAAACCCCATCCCATTTAGCACATCATTAGTAGTAGAGCCACATAACACAATGAAGGATGGTGCTGGTGTGAAGAGGGGAGTTTTCTCCATGGTGGCTGTACAGTGGTCATTCCCAGTGATATCATCATGAACCATATGTGACAGATGCAATGTGGTTAAGTAGGTTTTTCCCTCATGTGGGATCTATTGGCAATTGCTGTGGACGCAGTCTGCTGATTATGTCTTTCAGGTCGCAGCCTACTTGGTTAGTAGTGGTGTCACGGGGCCAGTCTTGATGATGGACATGGAAGTCTGCCACCCAGATTTGGTGCCCTAGTCACTCTTCGTACTTCCTCCAAGTGGTGTCCAACATGGAGGAATAGTGATACATCGGCATAGGGGGTAGAGGGGAGGCATAGGTGCCAATTAAGGGGAGGCGGTGGAGTTGTAGTACTGTCACTGGACCAGTAGTAGACCCAGGGTACTGCTCTGGGGACGCAGGTTCGAATCCCACCACAGCAGATTGTGCAATTAGAATTAAATAAAAATTTGGAATCCAAACTCCACTGCTGACCATGAAACCATTGTTGATTGTCGTGAAAAGCCCATTTGCTTCACTAATGCTCTTTATGGAAGGAAATCGGCCATCCCTACTTGGTCTGGCCTACATGTGACTCCAGATCCGCAGCAATGCCCTGTGAAAGTGAGACACAAAGTTCAGGGGGCAATTAGGGATGGGCACTAAATGCTGGCCTTACCAGTGATGCTCGTATCCCATGAAAGAATTTCCAAAAAGTCAACAGGTGGTTTCCTTGCCCATATTTGAACTGATGCACTGAAAATTGATGGGGTCTGGACTCAATGTTCACAACTCCTTCCCAACTGTATAATCGGTGTTCCATCATATCTGGTGGATGTGTTCTGCTGGATTTTGAAAAATTCATTTACTGGATGTGGGAGTCGCTGGTTGGGTCAACATTTATTGTCCATCTCTAGTTGCCCCCTAAACTTTGTGCCTTCTTGAACTGCTGCAGACTCTGAGTTGTAAGTACACCCACAGTGATGTTAGGGAGGGAGTGCCAGGATTTTGACCCAGCGAGGTGTGTAAGATTTGTAGTTTTAGTTAGGGGGAAGAATCTAAACCTCTTTGTTGCTGCGTTCTGCACAGTTCCACTCCCCCATCACCCCTGTGCTCACTGACTTACATAGGCTCCCGGTTATGCAACGTCTCCATTTTAAATCGCTTTGCCTAGTTTACAATTCTCTCCACGGCCTTGGCCCTCCCATTCTCTGCACTCTCCTCCAGCCCTACATCTCCCCCAATACCTGCACTCCTCAAATTCCGGCCTCTTGTGAATCCCTGGGTGGGATTCCCCGCCGGCGGGATTCTCCGTTTGGCCGGCAGCCCGGGGGTTTCCCGACGGCGTGGGGCTGCCCCACAATGGGAAACCCCATCGACCGGCCGGCGTAACGGAGAATCCCACCGGTGAGTCGGGACAGAAATGTGGCGCAGCGGGGTGGCCAATCCATCCCATGTGGGCGGGATTCGATCAGCCCGGGGCCGGGCCGGAGAATCCCTGCGACCGGGCCCCAAGGCTGCCCTGGCGCCGGCAGGCGATTCTCTGCAGAGCGGAGAATCGGCGCCATTGGCACCGGCGTGGTTGGCATGGCACCGGTTGCGGGCCGCACTACGTGGCTGGCCCACTGATTCTAGGCCCGGGATGGGCCTTGCAGCCGTCATGGGAACGCTGAGTCATGCCGACACCATCCACCCCTGCTCTCAGCCGGTAGGAACTCAGCGTGGAAGGGTCGGGAGGCGGCCTGTGGGGGGGGGGGGGGAGGGAGGCTCTGACTCGGGGGGTCCTCCGATACGGCCTGGCCCGCGGTAGGGGCCCACCAATAGGTGGGCCGGCCTCTATGGCTGGGGGACTCATTCCCTATGCGCCGGCTGCTGTAGTCCTGCACCATGTTGCGTCAGGGCTGGCGTGTTGAAGGAAGCCACTGCGCACGCATGCATCCCGCGGAGCCCAGTTCACACCGGGATCGGCAGCGTGAACCGCTCCAGTGCCGTGCTGGCCCCCTGTAGGGGCCAGAATTAATCCTGGGAGCGGCCCTTTCACGCCGTCGTAAAACGTGATGGCATTTACGATGGCGTGGACACTCTGCTGTGGGATGGGAGAATCCCGCCCATTATATTGTATTTGCTGCAGTAATATTATTGAAAGAACTTAGATTAAATTATAAAGGTTATGTGTCTGCTAAAGCTGTGATTAGGGGGTTGACAGCTGGGTAGACTGTGATGTCATGGGTAGGGGCTGGGTCTGTTTTTTTAGTCTCTTTTTCAGCCCTGCCCGGTGTCTGTTGTTTATCGTTTTATTTTTCGAGTTCTGTCTGGGTTCTGAGGAAAGGAGATGTGTTTCTCAGACTGACTTCTGAAAACGTCTCTCCCAAGGACTTTGTGAATAAATTTGCAAGCCAGTGACTGTTAACTGTATTAATAAGTGGCATTTGACTTGCAAGTGTGGATTTTACAGAAATGCTGAGCAGTAGATGGGAAAGTCAGCTCAAAGGTCTTTCTGTTTTTTTTTAAAGAATTGTTTAACTGTTAATTTCATAGAATTTACAGTGCGGAAGGAGACCATTCAACCCATCGAGTCTGCACCACCCATGGAAAGAGCACCCTGCCCAAGCCCACACCTCCACCCTATCCCGCAACCCAGGAACCCCACCCCACCTTTTTGGACACTAAGGGCAATTTAGCCTGGCCAATTCATCTAACCTGCACACCTTTGGACTGTGGGAGGAAATAGGAGCACCCGGAGGAAACCCACGCAGACACTGTGAGAACGTGCAGACTCCGCACAGACAGTGACCCAGCGGGGAATCGAACCTGGGACCCTGGCGCTGTGAAGTAACTGTACAATTGAATGTTAATGGTGTAAATTCTGTGCGAACAGTAAAGTTTATTTTAATATAAAAGATTCCGAGTTGTCAGTGGAATCGCTCCTGGGGGCAAGGTTTACAAAGTGAAAAATTGTTGGCGTCTCGTCCGATTTCCTGATATAAATTGGAATCTGATCCAGGTCCCCTAACACTCAGGGTCAAAGTTTGTTTGATGCGCACTAGTGAAGCCCCTCGGGCTGCTTTAATATGTTCGTATTGCTCTACAATTATATATTGATGTCGCTTTCTCACCTATTACCATCTCTGTCGCAAATTTCCGTCGCCCTTTCTCTGAAAGTTATGAAAACCATCCTGAGCGTGGTGTGCGATGAATGTTATGAGATTTTAAAATAATTAGTCTGTAAGCAGTGCGTTCTGCCATTGTGAAGAGGGAACTGGGAATTAAACGGCAGATGAATTCCCGAATTAAAGAAAAGGTCACGGATTGATATTACTATAATTTGATTAGACCAAGGTTCCTTGTCACACGAATCAATGTTCCTCCAGCATCAGCATTTTAACTCCAGGGCTGAATTCTGTTCCCTGTGAGAGTTCTCTCTAATCTATGGCTAAACCTGTAACAAATCCTCTCATTAGAATCCATAGACAAAGCGTTCACGGTTCAAATCAAATGCTCCTTTCAATTTTGTGTTGCCCTCTGAAATTGTGTGAAGCAGATATATCGTCCGTGGATGATGCTACCTTCCACCCGTTTGATAGTTTCAATTCTTGTAACTCATTAATTAAATTGTGCAGTCGGGGAAGTGTCGGATTGGCTGGACGATTGGCCTTTTCACCATTGAGAGGTTGAGTTTACGGCGGTAGTTGTGACTTAAAAGCTCTTTCCTTGACGCGTCTTAAAGGTTGTAAGTGAACCGTGAGTGCGCCGAGTTACTCCAGCTGTCGGTCGACAAGGATTGGCGACTGGAAAACTGACCTTGAATCTGATCTCAACAAAAGGTGGCAAGAATCATCAAAGAGCGACGAGGAACATAGAACAGTACAGCACAGAACAGGCCCTTCGGCCCTCGATGTTGTGCCGAGCAATGATCACCCTACTTAAACCCACGTAACCCGTATACCCGTAACCCAACAATCCCCCTATTAACCTTACACTACGGGCAATTTAGCATGGCCAATCCACCTAACCCACACATCTTTGGACTGTGGGAGGAAACCGGAGCACCCGGAGGAAACCCACGCACACACGGGGAGGACGTGCAGACTCCACACAGACAGTGACCCAGCCGGGAATCGAACCTGGGACCCTGGAGCTGTGAAGCATTGATGCTAACCACCATGCTACCGTGAGGCCCCCCCGAACGGAACTGGTTATGGTCAAAGTGCCGGTTACGTATGCGGATACAACGTAGAAGGAGACTATTCAGCCCACTGAGGCATAGTAAGATGGGAAGTAAGAGCAGGAGGCCAAAAGCAAATTACTGCAGATGCTGGAATCTGAAATGAAAGAGAAAATGCTGGAAAATCTCAGCAGGTCTGGAGCTTTGACAAAGAGTCATCGGACTCGAAACGTTAGCTCTTTTCTCTCCCTACAGATGCTGCCAGACCTGCTGAGATTTTCCAACAATTTCTCTTTTGTAAGAGCAGGAGGCCATTTGGCCCTTCGAGCCTGGTCCCCCATTCAACATGATCATGGTTGAGCTTCCATCCCAGCACCACACTCCCAAGCTCTCCCCATAACCCGTGGCACCTCGGGAGTCTAGAAATCTATTTATTTCTTTCTTAAATATATTCAGCATCTTGACCTCCACAGCCTTCTGTGGTCAAGTACTTGACAGGTGAGTCCTAACTGGCGTAGCCCACATCTGCTTGTGACAGTACTCCAGCAGTCCCAAGATGAACCTTTTGCAGAATTCGCACATCCCTGGAAAACGTTTGACGTCCCTCTTGTTTCTGGGAGTAGGGGAATCGACGAGGGCACAGAAGTTGGCTTTGCGGAGTAGTGTGTTTCCCTGTTCCTCAGCATCTCCCAGGTGAGCCACCTCTGACTCACCTTTTTTTATTTGACCAGGTTTGCCCTTTTTAGACCCAGGGACACAGGTCGTCTCAATCATCATTCCAGGTGTCGCTGTAAATAATCCAGGCACGTTGCACAATTGCTGAATCCAGCTACCAACGGGCTGGTCAACCTCTGAAAGGTTGATTGTGCATTTTTAAGACCTTGGACTGGTATAGACCATCCAGGGTGACATTTGTCAGAGTTCAGCCAGTAGGAAGTTTGTTTGGTAAGTGAGGCTACTCCCCCATCCATGTCACAGATTGTTAGGGCAATACGTCCTGACTGGTCCAGACAGACTCCTTTATATTTTCTGAGCAGGGTGGCCAATCATCCCTTAAAGGGACCACGCCATCACAATTCTGCTGCTCTTTGATAATGTGCGTTAATTAATTTACTTTTTCTAAGACTCCAGTGTTTGTCAGGTTAGGTTCACCCGGAGGAGCCTCCAGTCCCTCTTCGTCAGCTGATTCCCCCTGTCTCCAACCTGGAGGTGTCCTCCTTGGGCTCCAGAAACCTCTCTTTGAGCAGCTCCAGGGGGCTACTCATGGTCCGTAAGTTAATTCAGAGGGGCTGAATTCAGTGGTAACGAACTGCAGGAAGCCTAAACTCTTGTCCCAGTCGAGTCTAGGGGTCACCATAGTGTGGATGAGAGTTCCAGGAGATGGGCTGAGAGAGAGACAGAACAGGTGAGGAGACGGAGGTGAACCCATATATTAGAGTCATAGATGTTTACAGCATGGAAACAGGCCATTCGGCCCAGCTGGTCCATGCCGCCCAGTTTCTATCACGAAGCTAGTCCCACTTGCCCGCATTTGGCCCATATCCCTCTATACCCATCCTGCCCCTGTAACTGTCCAACTGTTTTTTTAAAGGAAAAAACTTTATCCGCCTTTACCACTGCCTCTGGCAGCTCATTCCAGATGCTCCCCACCCTCTGTGTGAAGAAATTTCCCCTCTGGTCTCTTTTATATCTCTCCCCTCTCATCTTAAACCTCTGCCCTCTAGTTCTAGACTCCTCTACCTTTGGGAAAAGATGTTGACTATCTACCTTACCTATGCTCCTCATTATTGAAAAATGAAATGAAAATGAAATGAAAATCGCATATTGTCACGAGTAGGCTTCAATGAAGTTACTGTGAAAAGCCCCTAGTTGCCACATTCCGGCGCCTGTCCGGGGAGGCTGGTACGGGAATTATTTTATAGATCTCTATTTAAGCTCACCCCTAAGCCTCCTACACTCCAGGGGAAAAAGTCCCAGCCTATCCAGCCTCTCTTTATAACTCAGACCAACAAGTCCTGGAAGCTCCTCGTAAATCTCTTCTGGAGATCCCTGAGGCACACCGCTGACCAGAACTGAACACAGTATTCCATGTGTGGTCTTACAAATGTCTTGTACAACTTCAACAAGACGTCCCAACTCCTGTCTTCAATATTCTGACCAATAAAGCCTAGCCTGCTGAATGCCTTCATCACCACCCTGTCCACCTGCGACTCCACCTTTCAGGAACTATGAACCTGTATTCCTAGATCTCTTTGTTCTGTAACTCTCCCCAACTCCCTATCATTAACTGAGTAGGTCCTGCCCTGATTTGATCTCCCAAAATGCAAAACCTCACATTTATCCAAATTAAACTCCATCTGCCATTCATCGGCCCACTGGCCCAATTGGTCAAGATCCTGTTGCAATCTTATAGAACCTTCTTCACTGGCCACTATGCCACCAATCTTGGTGTCATCTGCAAACTTACTAACCATGCCTCCTACATTCTCACTAACATCAGTAATATATATCACAAATAACAGTGGACCCAGCACCGATCCCTGAGGCACACCGCTGATCACAGGCCTCCAGTTTGAAAAACAACCCTCCACAACCACCCTTTGGCTTTGGTCGCCAAGCCAATTTTGTATCCAATTGGCTACCTCGCCCTGGATTCCGTGAGATTTAACCTTTTGCAACAACCTACCATGAGGTACCTTGTCAAAAGCCTTGCTAAAATCCATGTAGACAATGTCGACTGCATTGCCGTCATCTATCTTCTTGGTTACCCCTTCAAAAAGCTCAATCAAATTTGTGAGTCATGACTTTCTCCTTACAAAGTCTTGTGTAAAAGTCAATCTCTTGTAAATGTCACCCCAAGACTTCTGGATGGTTTTCCCAATGGCGTGGGGTGGCCACAATGGGGAACCCCATTGGCCGGCTGTGGGAACGGAGAATCCAGCTGTCGGCGGGGGAGCGCCGGGCTGGAAAACAGGGCTGGCAGGACGGAGAATTTCGCCCGTGATGTCATCAGTGTTGTTCTTTTCTGTTTTTCTGGCTCTGCTGTTGGTTGAACGTGGTTTCTGTTTCTCTGCATTTGCTCTCTGGTTTGGGTCACGTTAACGTGTGACCTTGGTCTGCGACTGCGGCAACAGCTTCTGCTAAGCCCCAAGTTTTCATGATTGAATCCTGCACTTTGTCCTTTGAACAGCACAGCGAGGGAATTCAGTGGTTCAAGGAGGCAGCTCATCACCACCTTCCCAAAGGCAATTATGGATGGACAATAAAAATGTTGACCTAGCCAGTGAAGCCCATGCCCTGTGAAATATTTGTTTAAAAGAGCTGGTGAGATCTGTTCCAAGATTGGAATGGGATTGTGATCCCTCTGAATGGTCAGCAACTTTGGGAGCCCGTCAAATCCTGGGCCATCCACCTGGCTTCTCTCTGAACACAATGGAATTTACCCAATCTGTCGGCTCTTGGACTCTGGTGATCAACTTCCTTGGTGATGCAATACTCAAAATCTTCAAAGCATCCAACCCTTTCATGGAAACATTCTGGGTTCTTATGCGCCCGATCTTTATTGTTTCTGATTAGAAGACACTTTCTTCGCCCCTCAATGTTGGCTTCTTTACCCAATCGTTGACTGAGGTAATTTGCATCTCTTCAGAACTGCTTAGCCGCAGAATTTTAATATTGTATCAGAGCTTGCTTCGACCATATCTGGAGCACCCTGTGCAGTCTTGGCCCCCTTGCCTCAGGAAAGGATATTATTGCCACAGAGGGAGTGCAACAAAGGTTCACCAGACTTGTCCCTGGAATGGTGGGACTGTCTTATGACGAGAAATTGGGGAAACAGGGCCTGTATTCTCTTGGGATTCAAAGAATGAGAGGTGATCATATTGAAACCTACCAATATTTTAAAGAATAGATGAGATGCAGGTAAGATGTTTCCCTTGGTAGTCGGACAGTCTAGAACCAGGGGGCACAATTTCACAATAAGGGAGAAGCCACTGAGGACACAGATGAGTAAAGCGATCACCCAGTCTGCGTTTGGTCTCTCCGATATAGAGGAGACCACATTGGGAGCAGCGAATGCAGTAGACCAGATTGAAAGAGGTGCAAGTGAAACGCTGCTTAACCTGGAATCAGTGTTTTAGGCCTGCGATGTTAAACATGGAAGAGGTAAAGGGGTAAGTGGTACATCTTCTGCGATTGCATGGGAAGGTGCCATGGGTGATGGGAGAGGTACTGGGTATGGTGGAGGAGTGGACTAGATTGTCTCGGAGGGAACGGTCTCTGTGGAATGCTGATGTAGCCTTTTTTACTCACTATAAATATGGCGGTCAATAACATTGCCCTTCTTTGTCTAGATATTGATATTATATTGCTTTCAGAGTCGCCAGGTATCAAATGATACCACCGCAAGGTTCAACCGGATATCGATCAAAGAGCCAACAACGAGTTAGTTAGTTCAAGTTCAATAATACTTTACTTACACACAAAATTACTTATACATGCAACATAAACACTATGAGTTAAACTACACCTAACAACTATGACAACCTGTACTTAACTTCAGGCACCCGGTTTAGGTAAGAGGAACAGTGGCCTTTGTTTGATTCTGGGTCTATTGGGTCTGGAGCAGTATCTGCTGTTCAGCTGGGCTCATCCATCTGGTAGTGGCAGTTGAACTTGGACTTGCTTCCGGTCGTGGTGCTGTAGATGGAGATTGACGTTGCCGGAGTGCCAGGTCCAAAAGAGATCGAACACATGGCCGTGTCTCTCTTTATCCCAGGGGGGTTTCGCGCTCTTTTGGGCGGTCCTTAGATTTGGACCCAATTAATTGGGCAGTTCTCGATCACTGCCTTCGATCTGAGCCAATAAAGGGGCGGGGCCTAAGCGGTCATTGACCTTGCTGTTCATGCTTCCTGAGTACAGAGAGCGGCGCTGAAATGTCTAAGAGTGGGGATAAAGGGGTCTTTTTCAGGATGGCAGCCGGTGACTAGTGGTGTGCCTCAGGGGTCTGTGCTGGGACCACAACTTTTTACAATATACATTAATGATCTGGAAGAAGGTACTGAAGGCACTGTTGCTAAGTTTGCAGATGATAAGGCAGATTCCTGCCTTTTTGGCGGGAATCCAGCTGTTGGAGTGGGCGGAGCTGCTTCGCGGCTTAAACAGCCACCACAGGGTCTTTAGGGATAAATTTGAAGAGTGACATCACAGCAAAGCAGTGACCTGATTGGCTGGTAAGGAAAGTGCTCCAATTAGCAGTAGCTGGGAGAAAGTTAACTCTTCGTGTGTTGGTAAGTACTGTGATTGGGAAGTAAAATCTTTATTCCTTTCACTTATTCATTATTTGATATTATATTTGTATTCAGTTAAGGTAAAGGGTAAAAATGGCAGGAGATCCCAGACCCATGTTATGCTCCTCGTGCTCAATGTGGGAGTTCGGGGACACGGTCGATGCCCCTGACTCCTTCATGTGTGGGAAGTGTGTCCAGCTGGAGCTCCTGTTAGACCGCATGACTGCTCTGGAGCTGCGAAGCTGATGAGGTCATGGATAGCATGTTCAGTGAGTTGGTCACACCGCAGATTAGAATTGGTTAGGGAGACGGGGAATGAGTGACCAAAAGGCAGAGAAAGAGCAGGAAGGCAGTGCAGGTGTCCCCTGCGGTCATCTCCCTCCAAAACAGGTATACCGTTTTGGATACTGTTGGGGGAGATGGCTCACCAGGGGAAGGCAGTAGTAGCCAGGCTCATGGCACCGTGGCTGGCTCTGCTGCACAGAAGGGCGGGAAAAAGACTGGCAGGGCTATAGTCATAGGGGATTCAACCACAAGGGGAGTAGACAGGCGGTTCTGTGGTAAAAAGCGAGACTCCCAAATGGTATGTTGCCTCCCGGGTGCACGGGTCAGGGATGTCTCAGATCGGCTGCAGGACATACTGAAGGGGAGAGGAACAGCCAGTTGTCATGGTGCATATAGGCACCAACGATATAGGTAGAAAACGGGATGTGGTCCTACAATCAGAATTTGGGGCGTTAGAAGAAAAGTTAAATAGTAGGACCTCAAAGGTAGTAATCTCAGGATTGCTACCAGTGTCACGAGACAGTCAGAGTAGAAATGAAAGAATAGGCAGGATGAATGCGTGGCTTGAGAAATGGTGCAGGAGGGAGGGTTCAGATTTTTGGGACATTGGAACCGGTTCTGGGGGTGGGGGGATTATTACAAATCGGATGGTCTACACCTGGGCAGGACTGGAACCAATGTCCTGGAGGGTGCTTTTGCTGACACTGTTGGGGAGGTTTTAAACTAATGTGGCAGGGGGATGGGAGCCAGATTAGGAATTTAGAGGTCAGTAAAGAAGCAGCAACTAAAGCCAGTAAGGTACTAGATAATAAACTCATGTGACTAAGGAGAAGGGTAGACAGGGAAGAGATGATGAACGCAAAGGGACAGGTGGTCTGAGGTGCATTTGTTTTAATGCGAGAAGTGTAGCAGGTAAGGCAGGTGAACTTAGGGCTTGGATCAGTACCTGGGAATATGATGGTATTGGTATTACTGAGACTTGGTTGAGGGAAGGGCAAGATTGGCAACTAAATTTCCCAGGGAATAGATGCTTCAGGAGGGACAGAGAGGGAGGTAGAAGGGGTGGAGGAGTTGCATTACTGGTCAGAGATGATATCACAGCTGTGATTAAGGAGGGCACGATGGAGGATTCGAGCACTGAGCCAATATGGGTAGAGCTAAGAAATAGGAAGGGTGCAGTAACATTGTTGGGACTTTACTATAAGCCTCCCAAAAGCAAGCGTGAGGTAGAGGTACAAATATGTAGACAGATTATGGAAAAATGTAGGAGCAATAGGGTGGTTGTGATGGGAGATTTTAACTTCCCCAACATTGAATAGGACTCATGTAGTGTTGGAGGCGTAGATGGAGCAGAGTTTGTAAAGAGCATCCAGGAGAGTTTTTTTAGAGCAGTATGTAAATAGTCCAACTCGGGAAGGGGCCATACTGGACCTGATATTGGGGAATGATCTGGGCCAGGTGGTTGAAGTTTCAGTCGGTGATTACTTTGGGAATAGCGATCACAATTCCGTAAGTTTTAGAATACTTAGGGAAAAATACGAGAATGGTCCTAAAGGAAGTGTACTAAATTGGGGAAAGGCCAAGTATAACAAAATTCGGCAGGAACTGGGGAATATGGATTGGGAGCAGCTGTTTAAGGGTAAATCCACATTTGAAATGTAGGAGTCTTTTAAGGAAAGTTTGATTAGAGTGCAGGACAGAAATGTCCCTGTGAAAATGAGGGATAGAAATGGCAAGATTAGGGAATCATGGATGACGGATGGAATTGTGAGACTAGCTAAAATGAAAAAGGAAGCATACATAAGATCTAGGCGACTTAAAACTGATGAAGCTTAGGAGGAATATCGGGAAAGTAGGACAAATCTCAAACATGCAATAAAGAGGGCTAAAAGGGGTCATGAAATATCTTTGGCTAACAGGGTTAAGGAAAATCCCAAAGCCTTTTATTCGTATATAAGGAGCAAGAGGGTAACTAGAGAAAGGATTGGCCCACTCAAAGACAAAAGAGGGAATTTATGCGTGGAGTCAGAGGAAATGGGTGAGATTCTTAATGAGTACTTTGCATCGGTATTCACCAAGGAGAGGGACATGACGGATGTTGAGGCTAGGGATGGATGTTTAAATACTCTAGGTCAAGTCAGCATAAGGAAGGGGGAAGTTTTGGGTATTCTAAAAGGCACCAGGTCCGGATGGGATCTATCCCAGGTTACTGAGGGAAGCGAGGGACAAATTAGCTGGGGCCTTAACAGATATCCTTGCAGCATCCTTGAGCATGGGTGAGGTCCCGGAGGACTGGAGAATTGTTAATGTTGTCCCTTTGTTTAAGAAGGGTAGCAGGGATAATCCAGGGAATTATAGACCTGTGAGCTTGACAACAGTGGTAACAACCTGTTGGAGAAGATACTGAGGGATAGGATCTATTCACATCTGGAAGAAAATAGCCTTATCAGTGATAAGCAGCATGGTTTTGAGCAGGGAAGATCATGTCTCACAAACCTAATAGAATTCTTTGAGGAAGTGACAAAGTTAATTGATGAGGGAAGGGCTGTAGATGTCATGTACATGGACTTCAGTAAGGCATTTGATAAACCAGGGGTTGGTTTAGCACAGGGCTAAATCGCTGGCTTTGAAAGCAGACCAAGGCAGGCCAGCAGCACGGTTCAATCCCCGTACCAGCCTACCTGAACAGGCGCCGGAATGTGGCGACTAGGGGCTTTTGACAGTAACTTCATTTGAAGCCCACTTGTGACAATAAGCGATTTTCATTTCATTTCATTTCAAGTTTCCCATGGCAGGTTGATGGAAAAAGTGAAGTTGCATGAGGTTCAGGGTGTATTAGCTAGATGAATAAAGAACTGGCTGGGCAACAGGAGACAGAGAGTAGTGGTGGAAGGGAGTGTCTCAAAATGGAGAAAGGTGACTAGTGGTGTTCCACAGGGATCTGTGCTCGGACCACTATTGTTTGTGATCTACATAAATGACTTGGAGGAAGGTATAGGTGGTCTGATTAGCAAGTTTGCAGATGATACCAAGATTGGTGGAGTTGCAGATAGCGAGGAGGACTGTCAGAGAATACAACAAAATATAGATAGATTGGAGAGTTGGGCAGAGAAATGGCAGATGGAGTTCAATCCAGGCAAATGCGAGGTGATGCATTTTGGAAGATCCAATTCAAGAGCGGACTATATGGTCAATGGAAGGGTCTTGGGGAAAATTGATGTGCAGAGAGATCTGGGAGTTCAGGTCTATTGTACCCTGAAGGTGGCAATGCAGATCGATAGAGTGGTCAAGAAGGCATATAGCATGCTTTCCAGCGGAGATGGTAGAGGTGGGCATGATAGCATCATTTAATGTGCATCTAGACAGATATATGAATGGGCGGGGAACAGAGGGAAGTAGATCCTTGGAAAATAGGCAACAGTTTTAGATAAAGGATCTGGATCGGCGCAGGCTGCGAGGGCCGAAGGGCCTGTTCCTGCGCTGTAATCTTCTTTGTTCTTTGTTCTTTGATACAAAGACCTGTAGAGGGACAGGTAGTATTGAGGAAGCAAGGGGCTGCAGAAGGACTTGGACAGGCTTGGAGAGTGGGCAATGAAGTGGCAAATTAAATACAATGTGGAAAAGTGTGAGGTTATGCACTTTGGAAGGAGGAATCTAGGCATAGACTATTTTCTAAATGGGGAGATGCCTCAGAAAGCAGAAGCACAAAGGGACTTGGGAGTCCTTGTTCACGATTCTCTTAAGGTTAATGTGCAGGTTCAGTTGGCAATTAAGAAGGCAAATGCAATGTTAGCATTCATGTCACGTTGTGTGTCCCTTTGGTTTGGGCTGCCCCTAGCTCTCAAATCTCAGGTTCCCTCATGTGTTGTTATTAGTTCATAAGTGAAAGGAGCAGAATTAGACCACTTGACCCATCGAGTCTGCGCCGTCAATCGATCATGGCGGATCTTATCCTGGCCTTAACTCCATCGTCCTGCCCATTCTCCATAACCCTTCAACCCATTACCAATTAAAAATCTGTCGAACACCTCCTTACGTTTACTCACTGTCCCAGCATGCACCGCACTCTGGGGGAGCCAATTCCACAGGTTGACAACCCTTTGGGGGAAGTAGTTTCTCAACTCAGTTTTAAATTTGCTCTGTCTTATCCTGAGATTATTGCTTCTTATTCTAGAGTGCCCCACAAGAGGAAACATCCACTCCACATCTACTTTATCCATACCTTTTATCATCTTGTCCGCATGACGTTGCTCCATTTCCTTTCTTTGGATGGCTATTTTCTTCCACGTTTTCAGGATAGACCTTCTGGTGCAGGAAGAGGTCACTCTCCACTCCGTTGGCAACCTTCACCTCTGGATTTATCATTGCGGGCTCCTCTCTCACTCTCTTCCTGATTTGAATGGTTGTGTGCATTTCTTTTCCATGGGAACTGTCGCAACCAGCACTTCCTGTTGTAGTATGGTTCCACTTTCTGACTCACCGTCATCTTCCAGATCTGGAGATGCCGGCGTTGGACTGGGGTGGGCACAGTAAGATGTCTCACAACACCAGGTTAAAGTCCAAAGGCTTACTTGGAATCACTAACTTTTGGAGCGTAGCTCTTTCATCAGTTGAGTCAGGAAAGGATGTCCCGAAGCGTGGTACATTGGTGAGACTATGCACACGCCGCGACAACGAATGAACGGACATTGCTCAAATATCACCAGGCAGGAATGTTCCCTTCCAGTTGGGGAACACTTCAGCAGTCAAGGGCATTCAGCCTCTGACCTTCGGGTAAGCGTTCTCCAAGGCGGTCTTTAGGACGCGCAACAACGCAGAATCGCCGAGCAGAAACTGATAGCCAAGTTCCGCACGCATGAGTCCGGCCTCAACCGGGACCTGGGATTCATGTGCATTACATTCATCCCCCACCATCTGGCCTGGGCTTGCGAAATCCTACCAATTGTCCTGGCTTGAGACAATTCACACCTTTTTTTAAAATAAAACTCACCTGATGAAGGAGCTGCACTCCGAAAGCTAGTGATTCCAAATAACCTGTCGGACTTTAACCTGGTATTGTAAGATTTCTTACTGCTTCCAGAATATCATAGAATTTGCAGTGCAGAAGGAGGCCATTCAGCCCATCGAGTCTGCACCGGTTCTTGGAAAGAGCACCCTACCCAAGGTCAACACCTCCACCTTATCCCCATAACCCAGTAACCCCACCCAACACTAAGGGCAATTTTGGACACTAAGGCCAATTTATCATGATCAATCCACCCAACCTGCACATCTTTGGACTGTGAGAGGAAACCGGAGCACCCGGAGGAAACCCATGTACACACGGGGAGGATGTGCAGACTCCGCACAGACAGTGATCCAAGCTGGAATCGAACCTGGGACCCTGGAGCTGTGAAGCAATTGTGCTATCCACAAGGCCACCGTGCTGCCCAAATGGATGCTTTGGTTTTATATCCTGTCCATTCGTCCAGTTGCTTTGCTTCATCTCCTTTCGTTCGACACATCTTTTCCCAGTGATTGTCCTCTCACACCCTCTGCACATTGATCTTTCTCTGTCTGTCTGTGGTCATCCACATCTCCGGCACTTCTTTCCCCCTGTTTGGTATTGAGTCTTATGTTGCTGCTGCACTGCATTCACCTGCCGCCTGTCTCTGGGCTCGCCGTTTGGGTAGTCAGTGCCTTCCCCTGTCCGCTCATGGCTTCATGTGCGCTAACAGCGTCTACAACCTGCGATATTGTCAGATCCTCCCTCCCGATTAGTGCTTCCCGGACTTCAGGGTATGAAGAACCCCAAAGTAGTTTGATCTATCGGCCTTTCACCTGTGCCCTTGAGCTTGCATTTTCATTGAAACTTAGAGAATACTGAGGGGCCTAGGGTGTGGAGAGAGTGTTTGCAATGGTGGGAGTGACTAGAACTCAAGGGCACAGCCTCAGACTGAAGGGACAATCCTTCAAAACTGAGATGAGGAGGATTTTCTTCAGCCAGAGGGTGGTGAATCTGGGGAACTCTTTGCTGCAGAAGGTTGTGGAGGGCAAATCACTGAGTGTCTTTAAGACAGAGATATGTAGGCTCTTGATTAATAAAGGATTCAGGGATCATGGGGAGAAGGCAGGCAAATGGGGATGAGAAACATATCAGCTATGATTGAATGGCGGAGCATGGTTGCTCCGAAAGCTAGTCTTTGAAACAAACATGTTGGACTTTAACCTGGTGTTGTAAGACTTCTTACTGTGCTCACCCCAGTCCAACGCCAGCATCTCCACATCATGGAACCCAGGAGTGTTCAGGAACAGTGAATTTGAGCACTGCGCCACACAACGCTCTGAGCTTTATTAAACCAACTTGGAACACGGGTTCTTGATTAATCAGAGGTTATGGGGAGAAGGCAGGAGAATGGGGATGAGAAAATATCAGCCATGATTGAATGGCGGAGCAGACTCGATGGGCCAAACGGCCTAATTCTGCACCAATATCTTATGGTCTTATGTTACATCTGAGCTCTGCCCAGTTCTGATGAAAGGCCATCGACCTGTAACATTAACCCTATTTCTTCGCTGAGTATTTCCAATGTTTGCTGTTTTTAGGTGGAACTTTTAAAATTTGTCCCCTGCACAAAGAAGGGATCTCCACAAAGAGTTAGTGACATGCAGTAGGGGGAGACTGAGATTGAAGGCCACAATAAAACACTTTTGTCTGAAAGGCAAGAACTGCAAGAGGGAAGTTCCCACGCTTGATTGAATATTACAAATGTGTCTGGTTATATAGCCATTTTGAGACAATAGAAGACATCGAAAAAGTCTAAAAAGAAGTCTTAGGCGCATGAGAGTCCATTGTACTCATAATTAGTTGGTACTAATCGTTTCTGGGTTCACATAAATTGTATAACATTACACCACCAGTCTGCAAAGGAATGATCCAGGCACTACGAACACTCGATTTGCGCTTTATTAAGTAGAGCTTTTAACACTGAGGGACACTTTGAGAATGAATTGTCAGGCAAGCTGGAGACTAATTATTCATCAAAATGCAGCAAATTAGTTCGTAGCAGGTATTCAGGTCTTATAATAGTGTCCCATAGTTCCACTATAATTAAGGATTCACTGCTGCTGCAATCTTCAACTTAATTTTAAAATTTCAGGGAATTTAAGTGCTCAAATTTAAATTGTCGGAAAACCTCGGAAAACCAGACCTGCGGGTCGATTGTGAAATATGCAAATGCCCGTGATCCGTTTAAAGCAGGGTTTGATTCATTCCAGCTTGGCATCGTGGGTTAGAATACAGAGAGATAGGGCAGCACGGTGGCCTAGTGGTTAGCACAACCGCCTCACGGCGCTGAGGTCCCAGGTTCGATCCCGGCTCTGGGTCACTGTCTGTATGGAGTTTGTACATTCTCCCCGTGTCTGCGTGGGTTTCGCCCCCACAACCCAAAAATGTGCAGAGTAGGTGGATTGGCCACGCTAAATTGCCCCTTAATTGGAAAAAATAATTGGGTACTCTAAATTTATTTAAAAAAAAACAAAAAAAAAAATACAGAGAGATTTGCATCACAGAAAGAGGCCATTCAGTCCTTTCGTGCCGGTGCCGGCCCAAAGAGTTGTCCAGTCTAATCCTTCGCTGCAATTGTTCCAGTGATTGTATCCGGAACGCTGTGGTTTCCAGAACTTGCGGGGCTGGATTCTCCGTCGGCGAGATCTTCCGTTTCGCCGGCTGCGCACTCACGCCCGCAGATTTCCCGACTGCCCTGCAGGCGCAAATCCATCCCATCCACCACCCCCCTCCCAACAGAAAAACACTGTGGTCTTTTCCGAGGAGACACGTTGGCCGAGTCACGAAGTCGACCCTCCCACTTCCTCGATTTAAACCTGGCCCCAGAATCAGAACAGGAGAAAGCAACTCATTCTCAAGGTGACCGCCCCCTTTTGTCATCGAAAGAAAGACTCGCATTTATGAAGCAATTAACACATCAGTGGCATTTTACAGCCAATGAAATGAGTTTGAAGTGTAGTTACTGCTGTAATGTAGGAGTATCTTACTGTCAATCTATTTACACGGAAATATAAATTAATGACAGACATTGGGCTCACATTTATTTTTAATTTATTTACGGGCTGTGGGCGTCGCTGGCTAGGCCAGCATTTATTGCCCATCCCTCATTCCCTTTTGAACAGCTACAGTGCTTCACATGTAGGTACACCCACTGTGCTGTTAGGGAGGGACGTCCAGGATTTTTACCCAGGATAATGAAGGAACGGCCGATATATTTCCAAGTCAGGGTGGTGAGTGACCTGGAGAGGAACCTCCAGGTGGTGGGGTTCCCAGGTATCTGCTGCTCTTGTCATTCTAGATGGTTGTGGTCGTGGGTTTGGAAGGTGCTAAGGAACCTTGGTGAGTTGCTGCAGTGAATCGTGTAGATGGTACACACAGCTGCCAGTGTGCGTTGGTGGTGGAGGGAGTGAATGTTTGTGGAAGGGGGAGCAATCAAGCGGGGCTGCTTTGTCCTGGATGGTGTCGAGCTTCTAGAGTGTTGGAGCTGCACTCATCCAGGCAAGTGGGGAGTATTCCATTAGGCTCCTGACTTGTGCCTTGTAGATGGTGGACAGGCTTTCAGGAGTCAGGAGGTGAGTTACTCGCCGTAGGATTCCTAGCCTTTACCTGCCCTGGTAGCCGCAGTATTAATGTTTCAATGCAGGCTACTTCCAAATACTCTTTACTTTGCTCTTCACACAAACACTTTCTATTATGCTGAAATCCTATTGATTTCATGTTTGCAATATCTGGGATAAAGAACCAGGGACTCTTTATACTATTAGGATATGCCTTGGAATTAGTGTGGGATGTCACTGTACACTTCTGCGGCTGGATTCTCCGACACTCGCCGGGGGCTGGCGTCAATCCCGTACCCACCGCGTCCCGAATTCTTCGCCACCAGAAACGCGCTGCGCTGGTCGGCGCCCCCCCCCCCCCGGTGATTCTCCGGCCCGCGATGGGCTGAAGTCCTGCCGCTGTCAACCCTCTCCCACCGGCGTGGATCAAACCACCTACCTTACCGGCGGGAGCAGGCGGCGCGTTCGGGCTCCGGGGTCCTGGGGTGGGGGTGCGGGGCGAACTGGCCACAGGGGGTGCCCCCACGGTGGCCTGGCCCGCGATCGGGGCCCACCGATCGGCAGGCGGGCCTGTGCCGTGGGGACACTCTTTTTCTTCCGCCTGCGCCACGGTCTTCACCATGGCGGAGGCGGAAGTGACCCCCTCCCCTGCGCATGCACGGGGATGACGTCAGCAGCCGCTGACACTCTGGCGCATGCGTGGACTTACGCCGGCCGGCGAAGTCCCTTCGGCCCTGACTGGCATGGCGCCAAATGCTGTCCACGCCAGCCGGCGGAGCACCAACCATTCCGGCGCGGGCCTAGCCCCTCAAGGTGAGGGCCTGGCCCCTCAATGTGCGGAGACTTCCGCACCTTTGGGACGGCCCGATGCCGGAGTGGTTCACACAACTCCATCACGCCGGGACCCCCCGCCTCGCCGGGTAGGGGAGAATCCCAGCCCTGATCTCAGAATTGGTGGTAAAACATCATGCTGAAAAGCAATATTGATTGGCTAATTTACTAACGTGAATTTATCATGAAAAGTAAAATTATACAGAAGCAAGACTCATTAAGTGGCAACACATCATTCAGTTGAATTTAAAATTAAAACAAAACACTTTCTGATTCTTTTTCCACAAAGTCTCACAACTGAAGCTGTATATTATTGTGACAAGGAGTTTTATGGTTGAATCACATAGACCTCAGCAATTGTCAACGGCTGTAATATTTATTCCCAGCCTTTGGATTTAGAGTTGTCAGTTAATCCAGGCTCCCACGATGTGAGCACTGTCAGATGTCAGATTTCAGATTCTGACACCAGAAGGACAAAGAAACTAGTTCAAAAGGAAAGTGTGTTGCTGCCACTGGGGCACTGTCTCTCGAGGGGCGATCACAAAGCCGTCCCGCCGGACCGACACAAAAACCCTGGTGCTCTTTTTCAAGGAGACATACTTGCTGAGTCAGGAAGTCTCCCGACTTGACCTTCCGACCTCCTCGACCACAAGCTGGCGTTGCCAGCATCAGAACTGGAGAAAGGAGCTAATTCTGCAGGTGACCGGTATCTTCAGTCACTGGTGGGTCATTCTCTGGAGATAACTGTGCTGAGTCAGAGAGTCATAGGCCATTCAGCCCATCGAGTCTGCACCGGCCCTTGGAAAAAGCACCCAACTTAAGCCCATACCTCCACCCTACCCCGTAACCCAGCAACCCCACCTAAGGACACTAAGGGCAATTTAGCATGGCCAATCCACCTAACCTGCACATCTTTGGATTGTGGGAGGAAACCGGAGCACCCGGAGGAAACCCACACACACACGGGGAGAACGTGCAGACAGTGACCCAAGCCAGGAATCAAACATGGGACCCTGGAGTTGTGAAGCAACAGTGCTAACCATTGTGCTACCATGCTGCCCCCTATTTAAAAATAAATTTAGAGTACCCAATTCATTTTTTCCAATTAAGGGGCAATTTAGCGTGGCCAATCCACCTACACTGCACATCTTTGTGTTGTGGGGGCGAAACCTCCACAGACACGGGGAGAATGTGCAAACTCCACACGGACAGTGACCCAGAGCCGGGATCGAAACCCAGGACCTCGGTGCCGTGAGGCAGCTGTGCTAACCACTGCGCCCCCGTCCTGCAGGAAATTGTGACAAATTGACTGAGATAAAACCCCAAATAATTTTGTCCAAAACAAGGGGCGGGATTCTTCAACCCCCCCGCCGGAGATTTGGCGGGGGTGGGAATCACGCCGCGGCCTGGCGATTCTCCATCCCGTGATGGACCGATTGGCTGCCCGTTTTTTGCCGGTCCCCGCCGGCGTAAATTAGAGCACCGGCGGCTGTAGTGGTCCGCCATGGCCTGTGCGGAGACGATGCCCTCTGCGCATGCGCTGGGAATGACGCCAGCACAAGCTGGTGCTCCCACGCATGCGCCAACTCGCGCCGGCCGGCGGGGGCCCTTCGGCGCCGGTTGGTGTGGCGCCAAGCTCCTTCCCCACCGGCCGGCGCGGCGCAAACCACTCCGGGGCGAGCCCTGCCCCTGAAGTTGCGGAATTTGGGGCGGCCCGACGCTGGAGTGGTTCATGCCACTCCGTCCCACCGGAGTTGCCTGCCCCGCTGATTACAGCAGAATCCCGCCCAAGAACTCTCGAGAGTAATCTAATCAATAGAAGCTGGTTGATTTCTTTTGAAACTCCGAACGTCAGCTATGATTTGATTGGTCCTCACCTCCTCTTGCAGGTGAAGACAAAATAACAACTTACATTTGCATAGTATTGTTGACTTAATAAAACTTCCCAAGGTGCTTCACAGTTACCACTTTGAAATCACCAAATGAACATTCATAAGCTTGCAGAGATTCATACACATCTTGCTGTTACTGCAGCTTCTCCAAATCTAAAACAAAACTAAACCCACCCTGTAGCAGACAGCCCAAAGTGAAAGTAAAAGCAGACAGACAACCCAGCTCCACCCACTGACATCACTGATAAATACCCATTTCTTAAAGGTACATCGGCTACAGCTATTGTATAAACCCCCATTTCTTAAAGGTACTCTCACATGACACCTCCCCCCAAGAAAAAAACCCCATCAACTTCAAGATGGTTTCATTTTTCACCTTTTCACTTTCCTTTAAGAAATATGGACAATGAATATACGGTTTTCTTAACAAAACAAAACACGCAAACATTTAAAAATAACATAGTCCATTTTTGTTCTTCTTGCTCCAACTGGAATCCTTCTCAATTGATAGTCTCTTTGGACAAGTAGGTCTCTGCACGATCCATCCATTTCTCTACGCCTCAGCATTTCTCTTTAAAGTCAGATACTTTAGTTCAATCTGATCAGAGTCCCTTGTAATTCTACAACACAGGAGCATTGGTTATCACAGCTTTCAGGCAGTCAAATGCCTGTTGAAACTCCGCTGTCCACTGAAAGTTTTGATGTTTCTTCAGCAGGTCTATCAGTGGAGCAACCACGCTGCAGAAATTTGGCACAAATGTTCGATCACATCCACTCATGCCAAGAAATACCCTTCGTGTCGAGGGTATTGGAAACTCCTCACTAGCTGTTGTTTTTACATCCCGTGTGACCATTCGCCCAAGTCTGATTGTATGGCCCAGGAAAGTGGCTTGGGTACACAGTTGATTTAAATTGTTTTATTCCGAAGCTATCCATAACTTCTTTGAATAACCTTGAGGTAAAATTTGATCCTTGATCCAATTGTATTTCTGTGGGTAGTCCATATCTCGTAAAGAATTTAAGTAACTCCTCCACAATCTTTTTAGCTATAATATTACGTACTGGAATGGCCTCTGGAAACCTAGTAGACACATCCATTATATGCTGGAATGGGTATTAAGGGCACTGGTTTTATAACTGCTTGAGGTTTCCCTATCACTTGACATGTGTGACATGATGGACAACATTTAACTATATCTTTATGCAGTTCAGGCCAATTAAACTGTTTTTATATTTTAGCTTGAGTTTCCTTACTCCCAAATGACCTCCCACTGGTACCTCATGTGCAACTGACAACACCTTCTTTCTATACCCTACCGGCAATACTACTTGATGAACCTCTGCCCACTTTTCATCTGCCTGCATATGTAAAAGTATCCATTTTCTCATCAAGACATCACTTTTACGGTAATAACACTCTGGTATACACTCAGATTCCTCTTCCCTGTATGCTTTTTGATACATTTGTTTTAGTTCTATATCTTTCTGTTGTAACTCCTCCAATTTTCCTGAACTAAAAATATCCGCCTCATCCTCCACCTGTTCTTGTTCTTTTCCAACCATCTGATCAAAAATCATTTCTGATAATTGCACTTCAACTTTATCTTCATTCTTTGATTTCTCCTCTTGTCTTAACCTGTGACTTTGCGACCTTGTTACTACACAATCCGGAAAAATCCCAGGATACTCATCCTTCAACACTTCAGTTGTCTGATTTTCCACTGGCTTATCAACCATAGTAGACATCACTCCAACCTGCGATCCATAACCCAAGATAAACTGTATTCCTGGACAAGATAGTTTCTCTATTACTCCTACTACCACTTTACCACTCTTCACTGGACCTTCCAAACTTACCTTATAGAACATAGAACAGTACAGCACAGAACAGGCCCTTCGGCCCTCAATGTTGTGCCGAGCCATGATCAAACCCACGTATCCACCCTATACCCATAACCCAACAACCCCCCCCCTTAACCTTACTTTTTTTTATTAGGACACTACGGGCAATTTAGCATGGCCAATCCACCTAACCCGCACATCTTTGGACTGTGGGAGGAAACCGGAGCACCCGGAGGAAACCCACGCACACAGGGGGAGGACGTGCAGACTCCACACAGACAGTGACCCAGCCGGGAATCGAACCTGGGACCCTGGGACCCTGGAGCTGTGAAGCATTTATGCTAACCACCATGCTACCCTGCTGCCCCTTGCTACCCTGCTGCCCCTTATATAATGGAACACTACTCTTCTCACCCTGAATTCCACATATTACCACCTTTTCTGGCAACCTTCTTCCCAAACTGCATAACTCCTCATCTCTTACCATTAAAGATTGACTAGCTTCCGTATCTCTTAAAATTGAGACTTCTTTAATTGCTCCTTCTGGTACACATGAGTAAACTTTACCCACACAAGTAAATTTTTTTAAGAGATCTGGCACCTTCTTATGAATCATCTCTTGATCAGGCTGTATAATCTTTTGCAACTCCTTCGCTTCACATGGGCTTTCCTTTACCACTTTAACAACCCCCACTGTCTTATCGTGTTTTGCCACATCAACCTTCCCAGTGCTATTCTTCAACCACCAACACTGTGACTTTACATGGCCTAGTTTATTACAGTGAAAACATTTGAAACTTTTCATTTCTTTTCCACCCTCCTAGATTTCTTTTTTAATCTGAGGTACACTCCTTATTATCTCCCATCAGATCTCCTTTACCTTTACCACTTGAGTATTTCTCATTTCCCCAGTTTCTATCCCTCACAGGCTGAAACTGATGTCGGAAACCAAGCTTTCATTTATGAACTAATTCATAATCATCTGCCATTTCTGCTGCTAACCTCGCAGTTTTACCCCTCTGCTCTTCCACATGAGTTCTCACTACAACAGGAATTGAATTTTTAAACTCCACAAGTATAATTGCTCTGAGAGCTTCATACGTTTGGTCTATTTTCAAAGCCCTTATCCACCTATCAAAATTACTCTGATCCTTTCAAACTCCATGTATGTTTGACCAAATTCTTTCCTTAAATTTCTAAACATTTGTCTGTAGGCTTCAGGCACTTGTTCATATGCACCTAAGATGGATTCTTTTCACCTCCTCATACGTCTCAGGTACCTCCTCTGTAATGATGCAAACACTTCACTAGCTCGATCTACCAATTATGTTTGAATCAGTAATACCCACATCTCCTGTGGCGATTTCATTTGTTTAGCTACCTTCTCAAATGAAATAAAAAAGGCTTCCACTTCCTTCTCATCAAATCTTAGCAATGCTTGGATATATTTAAAGAGATCCCCACCAAGCCTTCGACTTTGATACACTTCATCCTCATCACTATCTTCAATCTGTATGTTTCCCTTTACATCTGGCAATTTTAACTGACTGTCATGTTTCATGGCCATTTTCCGAAGTTCAAACTCTCTCTCTCTTTCTTTTTCTTCTCTCTCTTTCTCTCTCTCTTTCTTTTACCCTGAACTGTATCTCCCTTTCTCTTTCTTTATGTTCTGCTAGGGCAATTCTTCCTGTTTTCCTTTCTTCCCTCTCTTTTTCCTCTCTCTCTCTCTTTCTCTTTCTCTCTCTCTCTTTCCTCTCTCTCTCTCTTTCGTATTCAAGCTGCTTTAATTCTTTCCCATGTTCCATTTGTTTAATTTTTAACTGAATTTTTGCCATTTCCAATGAGTCAGACTGTATCTCAGGCAATTTTAAATGCTTAGCCGCCACCATAATTACCTCACCTATTTGCATTTTGTCAGGTAATGTTAACTGCAGTGTTTTCGCCAAATCTAAAAGCCTGCTTTTAGCCTCTGTCTGTAACGTACTGCGTGTGACCGTCTCCACCCCCAAAAACGTTGGAGCCTCTGAAATTGTCCACAATGCACTCCCTACTTAAACTGGAATACCACACCTGAAAAGCACCCACAATATGCTCACCCCTCTCTGTCTTTAAGTTCAGTAAGCCAATCCAATAGATAGACTTTTATCCTGGACGAGCCCCCAATTTGTTATGGGCCAGGGTTTAGAGAACCCCAATGTGTATCATGGAGTTCACCTGACCCACAACCTTGAATAGATTGTGGTATGGGGCGCACACAGGCCCAGTCGGCAGGTGTGATGCAACAGAAATCTACAGTACTTTTCAATTAAAACAATGTTTATTTATGAGACAAGTTAACACTTTATAAACCCACAGTAAACATCTTAATAACTATCAACACCAATAAATCCCCAAAGAATACAGTACTCTAAGTAACTCTTAATCTTTCCTTGCAACATCCATAAGACAAAAAGAACCATTTTTACAGAAAGACATCAGGTTTAACTTCTCCACTGAGAGCAGTTATCACTTTGAAATCACTTTTGAGAACATTCATAAGCTTGCAGAGATTTATACACATCTTGCTGTGACTGCAATAACAGTGGCTGTTAATGAGCAGGCTCCTTCGGGTCGTTCCGTTTTCCTCATCGCCACTGTAATAAGTCCACGGAGGCAGAAGTCCCATCACCAGAATTCCTTTTATTTACAAACCCATCAGCTGAACAACCATGACCATTCAGTCTGCTGCCTACACCGGGAGTGCCGAGGACTTGACACTCCGTGTTATATACACACAAAGGGATTCCCTGATTGGGCCACTAATCAGGGAACTCATATTCTAATTGGCCAACCTCAAAGGCCTGGTCTAAGTCATTACAATGTCCATCACCAAGAGTGTCTCGGTAGTCCCACCACAGACTGAGCTGGCTAGGTCCTAAAGGACATCGCTGCTAGACTGGGTCTGTGACAGGTGGTGAGGGAACCAACAAGAGGGAAAAACATACTTGACCTCATCCTCACCAACCTGCCTGCTGCAGATGCATCTGCCCATGACAGAATCGGTAGAAGTGACAAATCAGTCTTCAAATAATAATAATAATCTTTATTATTGTCACAAGCAGGCTTAGATTAACACTGCAATGAAGTTACTGTGAAAAGCCCCAAGTCGCCACATTCCGGCTCCTGTTCGGGTACACTGAGGGTTAATTCAGAATGTCCAATTCACCTAACAGCTCGTCTTTCGGGGCTTGTGGGAGGAAACCGGAGCACCCGGAGGAAACCCACGCAGGCACGGGGAGAATGTGCAGACTCCGCACAGACAGTGACCCAGGCCGGGAATCGAACCTGGAACCCTGACGCTGTGAAGCAACAGTGCTAACCACTGTGCTGCCGTGCAGCCCATGCTACCTTGACCGTAAGCGGTGGAAGTGAATGACCAAATATACCCGTGCAACGGCAGGCATGTCGAATAATGAGAAAGACAATCGGGCAGTCAGCGAGAAGGTATCTCACTAGCTGTACTGTGTACAGAACCACCATCGATCCATTCTATTGCCCCACCAGACCCCAACAACTGCAACGCAACTACGACATTCACCAAGGCAACAAGGCCATGGGAATGACAACCTCCAGACAAGATTCACCACCCAGACAAGCAGCCAATTTAATAAAGAGAGCTACTTGGCTTAAAAGACTATGGCAAGCATTTTACTGCCTCGCTGAATTTAACGGCAATTTAAATGTTTCGCCACATTTGTCGGTGGGAGTCACATCCTGGTGGGGCAATAGAATTCCGCGCAATGCATGTGTGAAGACTGGCTGGTAGCACAAACATTTGTTAATGTATGAAAACAGTGTGTTTATGTTGGGTAATGTGGGTAATCTGCCATCAGCCATTCTCGTACCAGCCTCCCCGAACAGGCGCCGGAATGTGGCGACTAGGGGCTTTTCACAGTAACTTCATTTGAAGCCTACTCGTGACAATAAGCCATTTTCATTTCATTTCATTTTTTCATCACACAGGGCCGCGCATGAAAATGTGTCTTTTGTTCGCTGGGGAAAAAAGGGAGGATTTATTAAAAATCTTTTGTCCAATATGAAAGCGGAGATGTTTGGGTTTTGAGGTGAAACTAGCTGATTGACACATGCCGCTTTACATTTGTGTTTGACTCTGACGTGAGACTGCCTCTGGAGGCAGACATCTTCAGGTCAGTTCAATAAAAACTTCTCACTGAACACACACTGAGGATGATTACTGTTGTTATGCACTTGAAGCAGAGTGGGCCCCTCAGCGTGGAGGCGGCCGACACGAATGGGTGGAGCTGCCACTTAAAAGACATTTTTTGGCTACGGGTACAAGTTTATTGCACATCTCTGGCTCCCCATAGATAAGCGCAGAATGTATTAGATTTGACCTAATTTCTCAGTTAATGAAATAAAGGCCGAACTGACATTTCTTGAGCTCAGAGGACGTCAGAACACTTCGCAGCTAATGAAGCACTTTTAAAATGCAGGAAACCCTGTGGTCAATATTTGCACAGCAAGATCCCACAATTTCTCGATGCGATAAGGGCCTGCTCTGTTTGCTCATCAAATATTTTACCCACCTTTTTTTATTTTCAAGGGACAGCGAAGCCTGAAAATTAATCGCTTTGAGCAGGGGCTTCAGCATTAAATTTACCTCAAACTGAAAGATATTCTGCACAAAATGTGTTCAAAAATACTTTTGTCTGATCTCTTGAGGAGGACACCGACCCTCCTGGGCACGCCAGCACACCCCCATCTCGCGCACGCCTTAGAGGTCGTACTGGCTCGTTTTGAATGCATTACCAGCAATCAATGGATGCAAGTCTTTGGTTCTATCTGTTGTAACTGGCTGCATTATTGATGTGATGAGACACAAGATCACCGCTCCGAATGATTTCCTTTTGAATCAAGGCCAACAAAGAGGCCTCATGATCGACTCTACTCAGCTGAAGGCAACTGAAGCTCAACAGTAACTTGATAGGAAAGACTTTCCGATAAATGGGAGCTGTGCCTCCTTGGGCAGCACTCCGACTCCTGAGTCAGAGGTTGTTGGGTTGAAGTTCCACTCCAGGGGCCTGAGCACAAATATCTCGTCTGACTCTCCAAGGCAGCGCTGAGGGAGCACTGCACTGTCGGAGGTTCGGTCTTTCAGATGAGACGGTGAATCGAGGCCCTGTCTCAGGTGGATATGAAAAGATCTCACATGGGGAGGTGGGGTAGTGGTATTATCGCTGGACTAGTAATCCAGAGACCCGGAATCATGTTCCGGGACCAGGGTTTGAACCCTGCCATGGCAGATGGTGAGATTTGAATTCATTAAAAATGTGGAATTAAAAGCCTAAAAGGTGACCAGGGAACCATTGTCAATTGTCGTAAAAACCCATCTCATGTCATTGAGGGAAGGAAATCTCCCATTCTTACCTGGTCTGGCCTACATGTGACTCCTGATCCACAGCAATGTGGTTGACTCTTAGCTGCCCTCAGGGATGGGTAATAAATGCTGGCCCAGCCAGCGACGCCAGTGGTGGGATTGTCTTATGAGGAGAGGTTGAGTAGGTTGGGCCTGTGCTCATTGGAGTTTAGAAGAATGAGAGATGACCTGATTGAGACATATCGGATTCTCAGGGGGTTTGACAGGGCAGATGCTGAGAGGATGTTTCCTCTTGTGGGAGAGTCTAGGACCAGAGGGCATCATCTCAGAGTGAGGGGGTCACCCATTTAAGACAGAGGTGAGGAGGAATTTCTTCCCTCAGAGGATAGTGAATGTGTAGAATTCTTTAGCGCAGAGAGCTGTGGAGGCTGGGTCGTTAAGAATGTTCAAGGCTGTGATTGAATCTGTGAGGGAATCAATGGATTTGGGGATAAGGCAGGAATGTAGAGGTGAGTATTATATCAGATCAGACATCATCTCATTGAATGGCGGAGCTGAACCGATGGGCCGAATAGCCTACTCCTGCTCCCATGTCTGATGGTCTGAACGGAGGAGGTTGGGCCCAGAGCTGGTCGGTTTCAACACATTCCAAAACCTTGAGTTGAAATGCAGGTCGGTGAGCGCAAAGTGGTCAAGGATAGTGTTGGGACGACAGCCGCCATTCTGAAGGGGAGGATAGACTAATGTATTATTCATTCAAGACTGGATTGGATCTGATCATTTCTACCCTGTCCAAAACTGGATCAATGAACATTCATAAAAAAGCAATTAAAAAGTCAATGTTTTGCTTGCTAAAGGCTTGTTCCGCTTATTCATGATGTACGGCGCTCCATGGTGCATAGCCAAGCTAAAAAGTGAATATTTCACCTCAGGCAAAACTGAGTGCTGTGACTTCAAAAGAGAAGATTTTGAAACATTGCCACATTTTAGATGAAATGTGGAAACGGACTCGATAGTAACTTGCAAAAGGGAATTAGATAAATCCTTGTAAATGGGACATGTGCAGGACTCTCGGGGGAAATCTAAACCCAGCCAATAACTGCCGCAACTACCGCCAATTCCTCCGCCACATGGTATCAAGAAATGTCTGAAGGCACTGGGCACTGCAAAGGCTATGGGCCCCGATAATATTCGAGCAATAATACTCCAGAACAAGCTGACGTGTGCTCCAGAACTTGTCGTTGGTCAAGCTGTTCCGGTAATTGGAAAGGTCACCACAGTTCCCGAAGGCAATAGGCTGCTGCCCCAGTTAGTGAGAGAGCTGGCTGGGGGGGGGGGGGGGGGGGGGGGGGGGGGGATTTAACCTCAGGGTCACCGCACCTCTGGAAAAGGGCAAGCGTGAAAAGGCAACGCTTCATGAATAATCTTAGCCAGTACGGGAATGTTACCCGTGCTGTTGGCGTCACTCCGCTTTACGAACCAGCCGACCAGCCAACTGAGCTAACCGCATTACACCTTTGATCCAAGCTTGGACAAATGACTTCAACCCAAGAGGTGAGATGAGAGTGACTGCCCTCGACATCAAGGCAGCATTTGACCGAGTATGGCATCAAGGAGCCCGAGCTAAACTGGAGTCAATGGGCATCAGGGGAAAATTTTCTCACAGTTGGAGTCATACCTGGCACAGAGGAAAATGGCTGTGTTTTTTGGTGTCAATCGTCTCAGCTCCAGGATATCACTGCAGCAGTTCCTTGCGATAGTATCCTAGGCCTCACTATCATCAGATGCTTCATCATCAATGATCTTCCTTCAATCAAATTGTCAGAAGTAGCGATGTGCGTTGAAGATTGCACAATATTCATCACCATTTGTGAGTCCTCAGATATTCATAGAATCATAGAATCCCCACAGTACAGAAGGAGGCCATTCAGGCCATCAGGTCTGCATTGCCCCCCGAAAAGAGCACCCTTCTCAGGCCCCCGCCCAATCCCCATGACCTCGTAACCCCACCTAACCTGCGCATCTTTGGACTGTGGGAAGAAACCGGAGCACCCGGAGGAAACCCACGCAGACACGGGGAGAACATACAAACTCCACACAGTCACCCAAGGCTGGACCCGGGTCCCTGGTGCTTCGAGGCAGCAGTGCTAACCACTGTGCCACCGTGCCACCATATTGAAGCAGTCTGAGCCCATTTGAAGCAAGACCTGGGCCACATTCAGGCTTGAAAAGTGGCAAGTGCAAGGCGGTGACCATCTCCAACGAGCAAGAATCTAACCCATCTCCCTTTGAAATTCACCCCCAATATCATCACTGATTCAGCGATGGGCCCTGTTGCTCGCGGAGCATGAGGCGCATTTGAGCATCGGCCATGTTCTCAGATTGCACACGCCGACGCGCTGAGCAGTTTCCCACTGCCGACCGCCCCCCCCCCCCCCTTCCCCATCCACACACCTCTTCCCCCTCCAATCGCCACTGAGGGCCAACAAAGTGATTTTGATGCTTAACTTCATGGACACCGTGCCGGTCATCGCCACCCAGATACGTGATTGGACGCAAAAGGGCTCCGTATTGGTGAATGTACGCCATACATGGGGGCCAGCAAGGGAAGGTGCCGGAGGACTGACAGACCTTTGCCACCAAAATGTTGGAGGAGCTCAGTGTGGAGGATGGCAATCCCCTGTGGGAGGCTCGTGTCACAGTCCCAAGCCGGACAGACAGGCGATTCTCCAGGATCTGCACAACGGCCACCCAGGGGTGCCGAAAATACACAGAAACAAACATAGAAAAAATTTGGCCCTCGAGCCTGCTCTGCCATTCTTTATGATTATGGCTGATCATCAATTCAATACTGCCTTCCCCCCCATGTCTCTTTATCCCTGCAGCCCCAAGAGCTATCAATAATTCCTTCTGGAAAATGAAGTTGTCCCCCCATACGTTATATGCAGCCATGCCTGGATGATGCAATCAAATCAACAATGCATCACGGCAGAAGCTCCCACCAGCTGTCCCGCTACATCCATGGGAATGGCCATGCTGAATTGGGAGCGCCTGCATGCTGATTTTGCCGGACCATTCCAAGGGTCTGTTTCTGAAAACTCACCACTATTCTTAGAATTCCCCCTATACCATAAAGGGCCGACATTCTAAATGGTGAACAGGGATTCTCACTCCCTGACTCCGATGCAGGCTTCAGTGGGTGCTATTCAGGTCAAACTATATTTTCAAGTTATCCCCCGGTATAACCCATGCCTTCACCGAAGATTTTATCTACTTACCACTTAGTAGCATCGATCCTGGGTCCTGCATTGCTAAGTAAGTAAAGTAGACTTTAGGAATAACCACTTTTTCAGGTTAAGTTAAGTTATTTTATTATTATATTTTTTCTTTTAAAAGCTGAAATCACTTTCTTTACAGAAAGGTAAAAAGACCTTGCTTCTGGATCCTTCTGGTTGGCTGAAGGGACCTTCAGGCCCAACTTGACAATCAGTCTTCTTGAGATGTGTTCGCTGGTTAGCTTGGTTGCTGTGTCTTGTCGATCCCATGTACTGAGCTATAAGAGCTGGCTCTGCTAGATTTCTCTCAGCTGACTCTGACTCTTGTTTAAATTCTAGTCTTCCTTAGATGTATAGCTGTTTAAGCTCGGCTGCTTGTCTTGTCTTTCCCATGACCGAGCTGTGAGAGCTGAATATGCTTCTCTCCTCTCTCCTCTCTCTGAGATCTCTGAGTTCTGATCTCCTTCTGGTTCTGGTCTCTGGGTTTATATTCTCTTTTTAACAGTTAAGTTTTTATGACCTTATTGTAAATTACTTATTTCACTTTGATTGTTAAAAAGTATCTTTGATCTAAACATTCTAATACAACTAAGTATTCATTTTGGGCATAACCTCACCTCTCAGATCTGATTACATTGTCCTTTGTGATGTTCAAAGTTCCTTTGTGATATTCAAAAAATGCCTTGTTTTCAAGAGGTGTTACTTTTAATTCCTGTGATTTCAATAGTTTAATTTTCCAATTGTGTCCCAGCTCATAACTTTGACTTTGATTCTGACTTTAAATTATGTTTCTCGTAGACAGGTTGTCTCCAATTTTCTTTAATTAACTTGATGTTAGTAGAATTTCACACTTAGAATTGACACCAAATTCAACTGAACCTAATCCTTTCCTTTTCCAGATGCTTCCTAAGATAGTTACATTCAATGAAGGCGTGAACCATTGTTTTTAGCTTAGTACAGGAATCCTGTGTGTTTGATAAGCCTGCTTCAGAGAAAGAATCTGCATTTTTTAATCCTGCTCTTTGCAGCTGCTGTTAACCCTTCATGGAATCTTTCCCTGTATCCTCTCAGGTTTCTCTCAGACCAGATATTGCCAGACTTCCATGTTTCAAATGACACATTTTTCCATATTTTCAACAACAGGTCAATGTTTTTACTCATGGTGGATGCCCACTTCAAGTGGCTGTATGTCCATTGGATGTCGCCCACCACGTTGAAGGTCACGATTGAGAAGCTACAGCTCTCTTTCAGCACCCACACCATCTCGGAGATGCTAGTCACAGTCAACAGCACCCCGTTCACCAGTGACCAGTTTGAATGCTGTATGAAGGCACATCTGCACAGCCCCGTATCGCCCATGCTCCCTCGAGTGGCTGGCCGGGCAAACAGGGCAGACTTTCAAGAGAGGGATGCAGAAGCAGACCAGGGGGCCAGTGGAGATGGGTTTGGTACGGTTTTCGTTTAGCTATCGGGCCATGCTGCATGCCACAAATGCCATAGCACCGGCGGAACTGTTGATGGGCCGGAGGCTCAGGACTGGCCTGTCCTCAGTTTCCCCCATATTGGCAGGAGAGTACAACGTGGTCAAGACCAGCAGCGGCAAAGCCAAAGCAGGAGGATGCGGATCAGGAGTTTCAAACCAGGGGTTGCAGTCTACGTCCGAAACCTCGGGGCCAGTCCTCGTGGGTTCCAGGGAAGGTGGTCCAGCGGACTGGACCCGTTTCATATCAGGTGAAGATCCGCGAACAGACGGAAGCACCTTGACCACCTCAGGAGCAGGGCTCTAGAGCTAGACCACACCCCACCAGCAGAACCTTCATCCAGCCACTTCTCCCCGCTACATAGGTGTCTGGGGCGTCGACCCTGGGGAGACCACCGACTCCGAGATGCGAGAGGTAGTGGACTCCGACTCTGAGAAGGAGACCCGACCCAGGCATCCAAGACTTCCGACGGCGACCTTGCCAGGAATGAGCCACCGGCGGTGCCTCCCCCCACCACCCCCCAATGCTCATTGTGGAATATGGCGGCTTGGTGGCACAGTGGTCAGCACTATTGCCTCACAGCACCAGGACCCTGCGTGGGTTTCTTCCTGGTGCTCCGGTTTCTTCCCACAGTCCAAACATGCACGGGTTGCCGGTATAGGGAATGGTGGGGCGAGTGGACATGGGTGGAGTGCTCATTTGAAGGGTCAGTGCAGACTCGATGGACCAAATGGCCACCTTCTGCGCTGTAGGGAATCTATGATTGTATGATGTTCCCTGATGCGCTATACAGAGATCCCCCCAGCCCCGCAGTCACTGGAAGTGCAGTCACGGGCAAAGAGGAGCAGACATCCTCCTACTCTATCTTCTTCAGAGGAACGTCTGGACTTTGGGTGGGGGAAGGGCGGAATGTTACAACCCCCACGGGGACGACCGGATTAATCTCCCCGTGACCCTCGTGGAGTACGAGTTATCCCGCTGAGGGGCGGCGGCCCATCAGTGAGGCTGGTTAACTCAGTACCGTAAAAGCCGGCACCTGTTCGGGTACGCAGAGGGAGAATTCAGAATGTCCAATTTACTTAGCAAGCACATCTTTCGGGACTTGTGGGAGGAAACCGGAGCTCCCGGGGGAAACCCACATAGACATGGGAAGAACGTGCAGACTCCGCAAAGACAGTGACCCAAGCCGGGAATCGAACCTGGGATCCTGGCGCTGTGAAGCAACAGTGCTAACCACTGCACTACCGTGCCAGCCGGTAGATGTGGCACCACCTACAGCGGTTGGTATAAGGGTCAAGCAACATGTTCCAGTTCCAGTGACCTTAACAGCTTGTGCTAAGATACAATCTACAGCATTCAGCATAAAAAAGTTAAGAAACATGTTTTTCTAACTCGACCTAAGGACCAGACACATCTATTGGGTCTGGCACAAAGTAGGGAAGTTAGGGAGGGATCCATAGAAAACTGAAGGATGATAGCACTCTGCCTGGGTGTGCCCAACTTTAAACAGTATCCTCACAGACGGAACCTACGTAACAATACTACATAAATATCACCCAATTCAGTGCACTGGCAGAGTCATCTCCTCCGGTTACTTTGTGGAAAAGAGAAAAACCATGGGCTGGATTCTCCAACCTGCCAGTCCCGTTTTCTGGCGCGAAGCTCTCCCTCACCGTCAGCGGGATTCTCTGTTCTCAAGGCCGGCCAATGGAGTTTCCCGTTGTGGCTGCCCCATGCCGTCGGGAACCCTGCGGGCATGGACGCGTTGCCGGAGAAGCGGAGGACCCCACCGATGGAAAATCCCGCAACACAACACCTCAATGTCAAATTTTCTCTGTTGACACTAATTTTCGGGGAAGGATGGTTCCCCTGAGAACTTTCGCAAAAATGTAAAGGGCAGCACGGTAGCACAGTGGTTAGCACAGTTTCTTCACAGCTCCAGGGTCCCAGGTTCGATTCCCGGCTTGGGTCTGTGTGGAGTCTGCATGTTCTCCCCGTGTCTGCGTGGGTTTCCTCCGGGTGCTCCGGTTTCCTCCCACAGTCCAAAGATCTGCCGGTTAGGTGGATTGGCCATGATAAATTGCCCTTAGTGTCCAAAAAGGTTAGGAGGGGTTACTGGGTTACGGGGATAGGATGGAGGTGTGGGCTTAAGTGGGGAATCTCTTTCCAAGGGCTGATGTAGACTCAATGGGCCGAATGGCCTCCTACTGCACTGCAAATTCTTTGCGACTCACTCCCATATTTACAGAATGGCACTGAAGCCATTGGAGTTTTCAGGTCCATTTGACAAGATAGGTGCTCGATGGACAACTCAGACAGGATGGGCCGAAGGGACACTTTTTCTGCTGTGATCTCAGAGGACCAGACAGGGACGTTGGATTAACGTTCAATCCAAAAACATCAGGCCTGTAAAACTTGATAGAACTTTTGCAATTGGTTCCGTTGACTGATGAATAAATCTTGTGGCAGTTAAACCCGGTAAGTGGCTTATTAACAGGAAGAGAAGCATTTAGTGATTAATACTACAAATATACTGCGATTAACTTGCTGTCTTCCATTGCAGCGGCTGAAATCAGTTTCAAATTTGACATTTCAGAAGCTGCATTCGGTGCGATTTTGTTAACAGGCAACAAATTACAAAGGAGGAAACAAGTATTCCCCTTGCCTTTTCCTGAAGTGAAGAAGGTGTGCTTTTGTTCCTTATCTCTCTGTCAGTACATGATGTACACGAAGATTGCTGTCAGGAACAACCTGTACGAGCGATTCTCTCGAGGTCAGCAGTGTATGCCGTAGAAAACTTTTACTTTCGCATTGTCTTTTTCAACGTTGGACAGGGGAAGGGGGTGGCGTGGTGGTTTTGTCGTGGACGAGTAATCCAGGGACCCAGGATAATGATCTGGGGACTCCGCTCCGAATCGCACCACGGTGCAACAGTGGGGTGTAGACTCAATTAAATGTCTGGGTTTGAACGTCTAGTGATGACAACCATGGGGCCATTCTCGTAAAAACCCATCTGGTTCACTAATGTCTTTCAGGGAAGGAAATCTGCCATCCTTACCCGGTCCGGCCTACATGTGACTCCAGACCCACACAGCGATGTTGGTGATTCCTAACTGCCCTCTGAAAAGGCCCAGCAACCCACTTGGGTGTATCGACCCGCCAAGGAAGGAAACCAGACGGAGCATCCGGCACGACCCAGGCACGGGGAACGGCAGTCCACACTGAGTAAAGTAACAAAGTTTCATTTACATGAATGACGTGTACTCTACCCGGTAGATCCCCACTCTGACCTGTACTGATTGGTGCCTTACTGGCCGAACTTATACTCATGGTCTAATTGAGATACGCCACTCCTCGTGGTGGAGCCCGTACTCGCCAAGGGGCAGGGGGAAGACGAGCATTCTCACCCCGTAGGTCCTGTGTGGGACAAACACTGTTGGCCCTGCAAAGTCCTCTTTACCAACATCTGGGGGCTTGTGCCAAAGTCCGGAGAGCTGTCTCGCAGACTAGTCAAGTAACAGACATACTCGTACCCAGAGAATCATACCTCACAGACGTTATGGGCCAGGGTTCCGAGAACCCCAAAGTGTATCATGGAGTTCACCTGACCCACAACCTTTAATAGATTGTGGCATGGGGAGCACACGGCCCACTCTACAGATGTGGTGCAGCAGACGTCTAACAGTAATTTTTAAAGCAAAACAATGTTTATTCGATGAACTCGAGTTGATCTTTTTAAAAACATACAGTGAACATCTTAGCAAGCATCAATTCAAATACAACCCCCAAAGAATACAACACTAAGTAATCCTTAAACTTTCCTTTTAACATCCATGAGACATAAAAAAAACTTTTAACAGAAGCACATCAGGTTTGAATTCACTACTGAGAACAGTTATCACTCTGAATTTACCAAATGATCAAGAGTCTTTACATGGCAGAGAGAACAGCAGTACACCTTCTGTGGCTGGCTGCAGCTCCAACAAGGATACGAAACCAAAAAAACACACACACCCAAGCTTTTCTCAAAGTGAAACTAAAAAGCAGAGCCAGAGCTCAGCTCCACCCACACTCTGACATCACTGCAGTAATATGAGCATACAAACATTTCTTAAAGTGACATTCTCATGACACAGACAATATCCCAGACAGCACTATCACCATTCCTGGTTATATCCTGTGTCACCGGCAGGACAGACCCAACAGAGGTGGCGGCACAGTGGGATACAGTTGGAGGGAGTTGCCCTGGGAGTCCTTAACATTGACTTAGGACCCATGAAATCCCATGGTTTCAGGTTAAACATGGGCAAGGAAACCTCCTGCTGATTACCATGTAATTTCCACCATCAGTTGTTGAATCAGTACTCCTCCATGTTGAACACCACGTGGGAGGAAGCACTGAGGGTGGCAAAAGAGCAGAATATTCTCTGGGTGTGGAACTTCAATGTCCATCATCAAGAGTGGCTCGTAGTCCCACCACAGACCGAGCTGGCCGGGTCCTGGAGAACATAGCTGCTAGACTGGGACTGCAGCAGGTGGTGAGGGAACCAACAATAGGGAAAAACATACATGACCACATCCTAAACAATCTGCCTGCTGCAGATGCCTCTGTCCATGGCAGCATCGGTAAAAGTGACCACCGCACAATCCTTGTGGAGACCCGTCTTCACATTGAGGATACCCTCCACCGTGTTGTGAGGCACTACCACCGTGCTAAATGGGATAGACTTCAAACAGATCTCGCAACTCAAGACTGGGCATCCATGAGGCGCTGTGGGCCATCAGCAGCAGCGGAATTTTTGAAAATTATTTACAGGATGTGGGCATCGCTGGTTAGTCCAGCATTTATTGCCCATCCCTAGTTGCCCTTCGGAGGGCGGTGGTGAGTTGCCTTCGTGAACCGTTGCAGCCCTTGGAAAAAAAATGAAAGCAGCCAATCACTTTGAAGCATTCTCACAGACCGCAAGCTAGGCTAGTTAAATTGCGCTGATTTTTTTTCAATCTAAATTGAGCAAAAAGCAAAGTAAACGATTGGGACATACACATGCGATTAAGGCAGAAGCTGAAATATCATGATCAAATTATTTTTAAATCATTAAATTTAAACTGTGATATTTTTCATCATAATGGAGAAATTTTATATTCATTAAATATAGAACTATTTTTTCCCAGGTCAGTGAAGCTGTTCAGCATTAATTATTCAGTAATCCATTGAAAAAAATGTCAGCTACACCTGATTCAACAAGATGTAACTTTTTCAAAGGCACTTTAGACATTGAAAGTTAGAGAAGCTAAAGGACAAACTCTCATCAGTTCAGTGATTTCTAATTGATCGCAGTTTGAGGGAAGTTTAACAGTACATCCTCTGGAGAACTGCAGAGCCACAGACAGCAACTTCTCAATTTCCATCTTCAACTGTTCACAGGCAGACAACAGAGGTTGCTGTCAGTTTCGCAGGGCGAGCGACAGCGAACTCTGACACCTTTGCTGTTACTACCACTGCAAAACCCTGCCGAATGCATTGTGGTGACATAAATAAAATGGCAACGGAACAGGTATCAAGATGACACAGTGCGGAATGCAGAATGTTATACTAACCAAAACAGGACATCTGAGGAATAACAGAAGTGTTCTTCGACCAAAATCAAAAACATCAAAACAACGATCTTTGTAGTTAGTAGACGTTTAGTTTAGCCTGAAAAGATAAGACAGAATCGCACAGTTGGGAACATGAGTAATAAATACAGCTTATTCAGCAGAAGCCACTATGTATCTTTCTTATTCTGTTCCACATTACCAGTTCCAATTTGTGTGCACTAACATGCATTAAGTTCAGCAATAATATTTTAGGAAAGGTCATTTATACTTCAAAAACATCTCATTCTGTAAAGGTCAAGCAATTAATTTCCAGTCACACCAGAGCTAAGACAAGGTATGCGAGAGATTAAATGTGACTTTTACCAGTCACTGAGGATTTGGATGACACCTGTCCATATGGTGACATATCCCAAATGAGGTACAGGTTTGAAGCAACAATGAATTCACTGAACTTAAGTGTGTTGTCATATTGCTATTACAGTGGCGACTGTCAATGTCGCTCACTGGCATTCCGTGCGGGAACTTGTAGAAAAAGGAGATGACAAGTTCTGGGTTGAATCTGCTTGGAATACTTAAACCTGTGCTTCAAACGATCGCTGTGACAATATTGTCCCTGGTGATCCACTGTCTCTTTTTGCAAGCTATGCTGAGATGTGTTTGGATTGGATCGGATTTGTTTATTGTCACGTGTACCGAGGTACAGTGAAAAGTATTTTTCTGCAAGCAGCTCAAATATCATTTAGTACATGAAAATAAAATAAAATAAGAAGTAAATACATAATAGGGCAACACAAGGTATACAATGTAAATACCAGTACAGGTTTGGAGGGCCGAAGGGCCTTTTCCTGTGCTGCATTGTTCTTTGTACGTAGATACCAGCATCGGGTGAAGCATACAGGATCGTAGTATTAATCAGGCCAATCCACAAGAGGGTTGTTTAGGAGTCTGGTAACAGCGGGGAAGAAGCTGGTTTTGAGTCTGTTCGTGTGTGTTCTCAGACTTTGTATCTCCTGCCCGATGGAAGAAGTTGGAAGAGTGAGTAAGCCGGGTGGGAGGGGTCTTTGATTATGCTGCCCGCTTTCCCCAGGCAGCGGGAGGTGTAGTATTTACAAATCTCACTAAATAAAAAATGAGGTTCATTTCACGATTGTATCCAGTTACTCAATAAACATTAGGGCAGAAATTAGTTATCAGTTAGCATTTGTGAATGTTCCTTTGTCTGCTATTTTTAACACATTTACCTATTTAAAATCAATGGGTTAATACCACGTTGCAAATAGAGACTTCAAGCCAGGCTGAAAAAGGACATAAAACCATTCAGAATCTATGTGTGATTCTTCTATCCTGTAAACAGAAAATGTTGGAAATGCACTGCAGGAAATGAAATGAAATGAAAATTGCTTATTGTCACGAGTAGGCTTCAATGAAGCGACTGTGAAAAGCCCCTAGTCGCCACATTCCGGTGCCTGTTCAGGGAGGATGGTACAGGAATTGAACCGTGCTGCTGGCCTGCCTTGGTCTGCTTTAAAAGCCAGCGATTTAGCCCAGTGTGCTAAACCAGCCCCAGCTAGTATCTGTCAAAAGAAAACATAGATGATCAAATTTTTACTGGATATCAGTACAGTGGGAGGCTATTCGTCCCATCCACTCCACATTTTCAAGAGCAATGCAGTTACCCCCACCCTCCTGCTCGTTCCCCATGTTCATGCAATTTTTCTTTTTATCATTATGATTCCTGACTCATATCATCCGATTTGACTGTGGGATTCCAACCTTGGCCGGGATTCTCCGATCCTGAGACGGGTCGGAGAATCGCTGGTGGGGGCGCCACACCGCTTCAACGCCGAGCCGTCGATTCACCGGCAGTTGCACCAGCGCGGTCGCTGCCGCGCCGGTCGGGGGCCGTTGAAAGCGCCCCCCCCCCCCCCCCCCCCCCCCCCCGATGATTCTCCGGCGAGTCCCGCTGGCGTGTGTTACGTATGGCCCCACCCAGCGGGACCGCGAAGTTTTGGCTGCGGTGACCAACCTGGTGGGGGGAGGGGGTTGGGGGGGATCCGACTCCGGGGGAGGTGGGGGGGGGCCTCCACAGTTGCCAGGACGGCGATCGGGGCCTACCGATCGGCGGGAGGCTCATTCCGGGGGGGCCTATGTTCCTCTGCTCCGAGCCCCTGCTAGGCTCCACCATGTTACTCGGGGGCTGGCGTGGGTCCGCGCATGCGCGTGGGTTGCCGTCTCCGCGCCGGCCCCCGAGCAACATGGCGCATATGCATTGACCCACGCCGGCCATGTCACGCCGGCTTTCAAGCGCACAGCATTCCGGCGCCATACTAGCCCCCGAGGAAGGGGTGAATGCCTGGGCCTGGAGGCCCGTTTACGCCGGTGTCGCTCGCGCCGGACTTGACGCCGGCGTCAACACTTGGCCGAGATTTCGGAGAATCCCGGCCCATATCTCTAAAACTGCCAACTTCTGCCCTCGAAGCACTATCCAGCTCCACCTCTATCTCAGCCCGTCGACTGTGGAAACCAGCATTCATTCCTACCTTACCTCCAGATTTGACTGTTGGAACGCACTCCCATTTCCCGCCCTCCGTGGACTCCAGCTGCCGAAATCTGAGCCGGCACCAAGTCCCGTTCACCTTGGATCCCTGTGCTCATTGGCCAACACGGGGCTTCCCAGTCTGGCAATGGTATCCTTCTCTTCAGGTTCCTCCATGGCCCCTCTCCCCTCCCTACACCTGCAATCTCCTCCAGACCTTTCTGAAATGTTCTCTCTCCGTCAATTCACGCTCTTCCTGATTAACAGCATTCGCCTGAACCTCCTCCTGCATTACTTCAGCGAACCCCATCGCTAGATTCTTCTATAACCATCTCCTTGGACTTACCTCACTTCCTCTTTAAAGTGTATGCTAAACACCTTAAATACTGACTATTGCAGTGAGTTCAACACTCTCAACTCTCTCTGACAAGGGCATTTAGCTGAATTACTCATTGGATTTATTAGTCAAATTTTATATTTATGACTTTCAATGCCCCACAGGCCAAAACATCTTGTTGACGAGCACCCCTAACTAACTTTAATGTCTTCTCTCCGGTCACCGCTCATCTTTGTCTTCTCTATTTATCACCCTTTCCTGGTATCACCCGAGAACCATAGAATTCCTACAGTGCAGAAGGAGACCATTCGGCCCATCGAGTCTGCTCCGACCCTCTGAAAGAACACCTTACCTAGGCCCACTCCGCTGCCTTATCCCCGTAACCCCACCTAACCTGCACATCTTTGGACACTAAGGGGCAGTTTCGCGCAGCCAATCCACCTAACCTGCGCATCATTGGACTGTGGGAGGAAACCGGAGCACCCGGAGGAAACCCGCGCAGACACGGGGAGAAAGTGCAGACTCCGCACAGAGAGTCATCCAAGGCTGGAATTGAACCCGGGTCCCTGGCGCCATGAGACAGCAGTGCTAACCACTGTGCCACCCTGCTGCCTAAGTAAATCTTCTTCTTTTCCTTTGCCAGTAGATCAATATCCCTTTTTGTAATACGGGGACCAGAAATGTGCGCAGCCATCCAAGTGTGTGCTAACCACGTAAGTAAGGCGCTTGACTTGTGTTTAACATTTTGGAAGACTAGAGGGGGCATTCTGATTTCTCCTGGGCCTGCTGGGTATTCCTGGCATGAATTGCTCTTCATTCAGATTTCCAATATTCACAGTGTGTTGCTTTTGGATTCTATAACTGACTGGTTCAGGTTGATGAGCTGCTTATCAAAGGATTGACAGGTAGATAGAAAAAGGATTAAAGATCATATCAGTGTATCTCTGGTTTGAATCGCAGCCTTTTGAGAACACCAAAGTGACTATCTGCATACTAAAGTGTTTATGATACTCAAATCCCAGGGAGCTAAAAACTTGCATCGTCAATCTTTGTGCGTATGTTGGCAGGATGTGCTAAATATCCTGCTGGTTTAGCTCACTCAGCTAAATCGCTGGCTTTTAAAGCAGACCAAGCAGGCCAGCAGCACGGTTCGATTCCCGTACCAGCCTCCCCGGACAGGCGCCGGAATGTGGCGACTAGGGGCTTTTCACAGTAACTTCATTGAAGCCGACTCGTGACAATAAGCGATTTTCATTTCATATTCATGTTTCATAGAATCATAGAATTTACAATGCAGAAGGAGGCCATTCGGCCTATCGAGTCTGCACTGTTCCTTGGAAAGGGCACGCTACTTAAACCCCCACCTTCACCCTATCCCCGTAACCCAGTAACCCCATCTAACATTTGTGGACACTAAGGGGCAATTTAGCATGGCCAGTCCACCTAACCTGAAAATCTGTGGACTGTTGGGGGAAACTGGAGCACCCGGAGGAAACCAACGGAGACACGGGGAGAAAGCGCAAACTCCACACAGTTACCCGAAGCCAGAATTGAACCCAGGACCCTGGAGCTGTGAGGCAACAGTGCTAACCTATGTTTCCACCTGAGATACCTTCAATTACGACACAGGAGAGAAGATTGGTAATTCAAAGGCTTTAATCATTAGCGAACTGAACAGCAGCCGAGAAGTGTGCTCACCACATGCTGCCGAGTGAGCCTCATCTTATATACCGTTTCCTGGGGGCGGAGCCAGAGGCGGAGTCCCCCAGGGTTCCAAGCCCGGTCTTAAAGGGCCAATGTATTAAAGGTAAGGTCCAGTTACAGCAGCTACTGATACCATTCATTACACCACCATATTAACAAAATTAGAGATGTTAATTCTGAAAATTGAAAGGCTTTACGTTTGTGAGTGTTGTTTTCCATGGGAAGGGGTTGTCGCTGGTTGGATCAACATCTATTGCCCATCATTGTGTCATCTCTCAAAATATGGAACCAGTTGAGGCGGCACTTTGGTAAAGGGAGGATGCCGATACTGGCCCCAGTATGTGGGAACTACAGGTTTATTCCAGGAGGGATGGGAACAATGTACCGGAGTTGGTACAGGGAAGAGATAGAACGGGGTTAGGGACCTGTTTGTCGATGGGAGGTTCGCGAGGCGAGAGGGATTGCAGGAGAAGTTCAAGCTGCCAAGGGGGAGCGAATTCAGATAGTTTCATGTCCGGGGTTTTGTAAGGAACTGCTCGCGTTCCCTCAGCTGCCAAAGGCTGTTGGACAAGTTGCTAAACCAGGATGAGCTGGAGGGGGGCCGGCGAGGATCGGTGACATTTATTGGCGGTTTGTGGAGACGGAGAAGCTGCCAGTGGCGAAGATAAGGTGGAAATGGGGGAGGGGGAGTGGTATTGGGGATTGAGCTTGGGGGGGGGGGGGGGGGGGGGGGGTAGCCCTGGAGTGAAATTATGCACCAGATAATTTCAACTTCATCCTGTCTTGTTTAAGGTGGTGCAGAGGACCCGCACTACGCGGGTCTGTAGGAGTGCGTTTTTCCCAGACTTGGAGGGTGTATGCGAGGCATGAGGGAGGGGTAGGGTGAATCACGCTCATGTGTTTTGGAGGTGCGCAAGGTTGGGGAGGGGGGTTGGTTTCTGGGCAGCTGTTTTCGAGACTCTGTCAGAAATAGTGGGGGTGGGGCAGCACGGTGGCACAGTGGGTTAGCCCTGCAGCCTCACGGTGCCGAGGTCCTGTGGTGAACCACGTATTGCTACTATGTATATATTTACCGTTATTCGTTATTCGTTTTACTGTTATCCACCACTGTGTATATGTTCACGGTTGTTCTTATTCACTGTTACTTACTGTTGTTGTGTTGATGCTTCTGTTGGCTCCGCCGCTCGGGGGAGGTATATAATTGGCAGACCTGTGGCCAGCTCTCAGTACGGGAGCAGCAGCAGGCTGGCACACTTCTTAGCTTATTAAAACCACTGTTCTCTTCCACAACTCGGCTCGTGTGAATTGATGGTCCATCAGGTCCCAGGTTCGGTCCCGGCTCTGGGTCACTGTCTGTGTGGAATTTGCACATTCTCCCCGTGTCTGATTGGGTCTCATCCCCACAACCCAAAGATGTGCAGGGTAGATGGATTGGCAACACTAAATTGCCCCTTAATTGGAAAAAAATGAATTGCCCTCACCGGGGGTTTCTGACACCCTCTTCGGCTGAGGTTCACCGCCCCCACCTAGCACAGATCCCACCCAACCATCTGACTCCATCCTTAGCCTGAGCCCACCCAAAATGGGCACCACACCTCCATCCTCTCCTAAACCCAACCAGAAAATCATCTGCTTCACCAGCATCCTTCCCCTCCCCCGCCCCCTTTCCTACCCCCAACCACACCCCCATCCCCCCCCCCCCAACCCACCCCCTGGCCACTCCCACTCCCCACTCTCTGGTTACCCGCTGCAGCCCCCTCCCTCACACTACTACCGTTTACTAGCATTCCCTGCTAGAGTGGTGATCTCCCAGCTGGAGAGCAACATAAAGGACCCAACTCAAACCGCCCAGAACACCCCTCCCTCACTCCGCTTCCACCATCTTACTCTTTTTGAATGTCCCCCCTCCCCTCCCCCCAGGCCCACTCTACCTGAGCCCCCTCCCCACCCCACCCTCGCTCCAGCAGGAACACAACACCCAAAACACTGGACCATCCCCTCATCGAGGCAACCTAATGTAAAACCAACATGCGCAAAAGACAACCGAGCACTTACAACGTGTCGCATAAACACCTCGCTCCATAAAAGAAGGAACCGGAAAGTCGGCACCAAAAGAGACCCAAAACTGACCCAAAACCCGGAACCATCCCCTCGGCGACCCACCTCAATACAAGCCCAACATGTGGACCGAAGAAAAACAGGGTCTGATGGGATGGTTGATATGGGGCGCGTCGGCCCACCCTCTTGCATGCATGTTGTAGGGTGTAACCCGTCATTCCCATGGTGGTAGTGGATGGCGGAGGATGTCCATACCTGTGAGTGGTGGGGGGTAGGATTTACATAGTTGGGGGGGGGAGAGGGGAGCCAGCCGCCAGACCTTGGTATTGGGCCATCCTCTCAAAATGGCGACCTGACAGCAGGGGTCTGAACGAATCCCACAAGTTCCCCGTATACATAAATTTGCATGGCTAGGCAGAGGGTATCGCACCTAGACACCGGGCCTAATGCCAGCACAAACCTGGCCTTCATCGGTCAGGGCATTGAATATAAAAATTGGCAAGTCATGCTGCAGCGGCACAGGACCTTAGTTAGGCCCCGTATAGAATGTTGTGTCCGATTCTGGTCGCCACGCTACCAGAAGGATGCGGATGCTTTGGAGAGGCGGGTCACTGGGATGTTTCCTGGTGTCAGGGGAGGGTCCCTTGAAGAAATGTTTTTGTCTTATCACACGGCTTCAGTGATGTCATTGTGTGAGGTGGAGCTGGGCTGTGGCTCTGGGTTTTCCCGCCGGCGTGGAAGTGCCCCACGAGGGGAAACCCCATTGACCAGCCAGCGAAAGGGAGCATCACGTCAGCGTACTGAACCAGAAATCTGGTGCGACGGGACGGAGAATCCAGCCCATGGAACACGCTGCTTGGGGAGGTGGTGGGAGAAGATACAATAGTGGCATTTAAGGGGCATCAAGACAAACATATGAATAGGGTGGGAATGGAAGGATACAGACTCCGTAATTGCGTCCGGTTTTAGTTTAGGCAGGTGGGCGCAGGCTTGGAGGTCCGAAGGGCCTGTTCCTACGCTGTATTGTTCTTTGTTCTTTTTAAAATTCCATTCCTCTCCATCTAATTGGAGCCAGATAATTAACCAATGGTTTCTCTTCCTGCTCCTACATTGTCACCTCTGGTTTCCCACCAAGGGTCTGCTCTTGAAGCCCCCCCCCCCCCCCCCCCCCCCCCCCCCCCCCCCCCCCCCCGCCATCTTCTATTTCTTATCTACATCCAGCAGAGGGCAGCAGAGCAGAGCTACTGATCAGCTGTTCTGGGGAAATTTGCATACGTGCAGTGCGGTCAGCCTAAGTTGAAGGTGAATCTGCAAAGGAGACCCGAGGAGTTTGAGAGAAGGCAATCATCCAGCAGAGGGCAGCAGAGCAGAGCTACTGATCAGCTGTTCTGGGGAAATTTGCATACGTGCAGTGCGGTCAGCCTAAGTTGAAGGTGAATCTGCAAAGGAGACCCGAGGAGTTTGAGTGAAGGCAATCATCCAGCAGAGGGCAGCAGAGCAAAGCTACTGATCAGCTGTTCTGGGGAAATTTGCATACGTGCAGTGCGGTCAGCCTAAGTTGAAGGTGAATCTGCAAAGGAGACCCGAGGAGTTTGAGTGAAGGCAATCATCCAGCAGAGGGAAGCAGAGCAGAGCTACTGATCAGCTGTTCTGGGGAAATTTGCATACGTGCGTGCGGTCAGCCTAAGTTGAAGGTGGTTTGTGGAGAGGCTGTTGGCAGTGACAGTTAAACCTGAAACACTTCGTGAGTGTTTCCCACCCTTCCTCCTCCTCTAACCAACCCCCCCACCCCACGGTGGTTGGGAAAGCGGGAGCAGGGGCCTGTCGTGAAGGTGAGTGAGTGCCTTTAAATTTGCTTACCTTTCAGCGGGAGCAGGGTTTGAGGTAATATCAGGTAAGCTCTTCCTTTCTTTTTCTTGTTTTTTTTAATCTAGAGGTGATGTCAGGGAAGGCAGTACAATGCTCCTCCTGCAGAATGTTTGAGGTGAGGGACGCCGTCAGTGTCCCTGCTGATTTCATCTGTGGGAAGTGCACCCAACTCCAGCTCCTCAAAAACCGTGTTAGGGACCTGGAGCTTGAGCTGGATGAACTTCGGATCATTCGGGAGGCAGAGGGGGTCATAGATAGGAGCTTCAGGGAAATAGTTACACCAAAGACTGGAGATAGATGGGTAACTGTAAGAGGGACTGGGAAGAAGCAGTCAGTGCAGGGACCCCCTGCGGTCGTTCCCCTGAGTAACAAGTATACCGTTTTGGATACTTGTGGGGGGGACGACTTACCAGGGTAAGCCATGGGGTACGGGCCTCTGGCACGGAGTCTGTCCCTGTTGCTCAGAAGGGAAGGGGGGAAAGGAGTAGAACATTAGTAATTGGGGACTCAATAGTCAGGGGCACAGATAGGAGATTTTGTGGGAGCAAGAGAGACTCACGTTTGGTATGTTGCCTCCCAGGTGCAAGGGTACGTGATGTCTCGGATCGTGTTTTCCGGGTCCTTAAGGGGGAGGGGGAGCAGCCCCAAGTCGTAGTCCACATTGGCACTAACGACATAGGTAGGAAAGGGGACAAGGATGTCAGGCAGGCCTTTAGGGAGCTAGGATGGAAGCTCAGAGCGAGAACAAACAGAGTTGTTATCTCTGGGTTGTTGCCCGTGCCACGTGATAGTGAGATGAGGAATAGGGAGAGAGAGCAATTAAACACGTGGCTACAGGGATGGTGCAGGCGGGAGGGATTCAGATTTCTGGATAACTGGGGCTCTTTCTGGGGAAGGTGGGACCTCTATAGACAGGATGGTCTACATCTGAACCTGAGGGGCACCAATATCCTGGGGGGGAGATTTGTTAGTGCTCTTTGGGGGGGTTTAAACTAATTCGGCAGGGGCATGGGAACCTGGATTGTAGTTTTGGGGTACGGGAGATTGAGAGTATAGAGGTCAGGAGCACAGATTTGACTTCGCAGGAGGGTGCCAGTGTTCAGGTAGGTGGTTTGAAGTGTGTCTACTTCAATGCCAGGAGTATACGAAATAAGGTAGGGGAACTGGCAGCATGGGTTGGTACCTGGGACTTCGATGTTGTGGCCATTTCAGAGACATGGATAGAGCAGGGACAGGAATGGTTGTTGCAGGTTCCGGGGTTTAGGTGTTTTAGTAAGCTCAGAGAAGGGGGGCAAAAGAGGGGGAGGTGTGGCGCTGCTAGTCAAGGACAGTATTACGGTGGCGGAAAGGATGCTAGATGGGGACTCTTCTTCCGAGGTAGTATGGGCTGAGGTTAGAAATAGGAAAGGAGAGGTCACCCTGTTGGGAGTTTTCTATAGGCCACCTAATAGTTCTAGGGATGTAGAGGAAAGGATGGCGAAGATGATTCTGGAAAAGAGCGAAAGTAACAGGGTAGTTGTTATGGGAGACTTTAACTTTCCAAATATTGACTGGAAAAGATATAGTTCGAGTACATTAGATGGGTCATTCTTTGTACAATGTGTGCAGGAGGGTTTCCTGACACAATATGTTGACAGGCCAACAAGAGGCGAGGCCACATTGGATTTGGTTTGGGTAATGAACCAGGCCAGGTGTTAGATCTGGAGGTAGGTGAGCACTTTGGAAACAGTGACCACAATTCGGTGACCTTTACGTTAGTGATGGAAAGGGATAAGTATACCCCGCAGGGCAAGAGTTATAGCTGGGGGAAGGGCAATTATGATGCCATTAGACATGACTTAGGATGTGTTGGTTGGAGAAGTAGGCTGCAAGGGTTGGGCACACTGGATATGTGGAGCTTGTTCAAGGAACAGCTATTGCATGTTCTTGATAAGTACGTACCAGTCAGGCAGGGAGGAAGGGGTCGAGCGAGGGAACCGTGGTTTACCAAGAAGTGGAATCTCTTGTTAAGAGGAAGAAGGAGGCCTATGTGAAGATGAGGCGTCAAGTTTCAGTTGGGGCGCTTGATAGTTACAAGGAAGCGAGGAAGGATCTAAAGAGAGAGCTGAGACGAGCAAGGAGGGGACATGAGAAGTCTTTGGCAGGTAGGATCAAGGAAAACCCAAAAGCTTTCTATAGGTATGTCAGGAATAAAAGAATGACTAGGGTAAGAGTAGGGCCAGTCAAGGACAGTGGTGGGAAGTTGTGTGTGGAGGCTGAGGAGATAAGCGAGATACTAAATGAATACTTTTCGTCAGTATTCACTCAGGAAAAAGATAATATTGTGGAGGAGAATGCTGAGACCCAGGCTATTAGAATAGATGCATTGAGGTGCGTAGGGAAGAAGTGTTGGCAATTCTGGACAAGGTGAAAATAGATAAGTCCCCGGGGCCGGATGGGATTTATCCTAGGATTCTCTGGGAAGCCAGGGAAGAGATTGCTGAGCCTTTGGCTTTGATTTTTAGGTCATCGTTGGCTACAGGAATAGTGCCAGAGGACTGGAGGATAGCAAATGTGGTCCCTTTGTTCAAGAAGGGGAGTAGAGATAACCCCGGTAACTATAGGCCGGTGAGCCTAACGTCTGTGGTGGGTAAAGTCCTTGGAGAGGATTATAAAAGATACGATTTATAATCACCTAGATAGGAATAATATGATTAGGGACAGTCAGCATGGTTTTGTGAAGGGTAGGTCATGCCTCACAAACCTTATCGAGTTCTTTGAGAAGGTGACTGAACAGGTTGACGAGGGTAGAGCAGTTGATGTGGTGTATATGGATTTCAGTAAAGCGTTTGATAAGGTTCCCCACGGTCGGCTATTGCAGAAAATACGGAGGCTGGGGATTGAGGGTGATTTAGAGATGTGGATCAGAAATTGGCTAGTTGAAAGAAGACAGAGAGTGGTAGTTGATGGGAAATGTTCAGATGGAGTTCAGTTACGAGTGGCGTACCACAAGGATCTGTTCTGGGGCCGTTGCTGTTTGTCATTTTTATAAATGACCTAGAGGAGGGCGCGGAAGGATGGGTGAGTAAATTTGCTGATGACACTAAAGTCGGTGGAGTTGTAGACAGTGCGGAAGGATGTTGCAGGTTACAGAGGGACATAGATAAGCTGCAGAGCTGGGCTGAGAGGTGGCAAATGGAGTTTAATGTGGAGAAGTGTGAGGTGATTCACTTTGGAAAGAATAACAGGAATGCGGAATATTTGGCTAATGGTAAAATTCTTGGTAGTGTGGATGAGCAGAGGGATCTCGGTGTCCATGTACATAGATCCCTGAAAGTTGCCACCCAGGTTGATAGGGTTGTGAAGAAGGCCTATGGTGTGTTGGCCTTTATTGGTAACGGATTGAGTTCCGGAGCCATGAGGTCATGTTGCAGTTGTACAAAACTCTAGTACGGCCGCATTTGGAGTATTGCGTACAGTTCTGGTCGCCTCATTATAGGAAGGACGTGGAAGCTTTGGAACGGGTGCAGAGGAGATTTACCAGGATGTTGCCTGGTATGGAGGGAAAATCTTATGAGGAAAGGCTGATGGACTTGAGGTTGTTTCGTTAGAGAGAAGAAGGTTAAGAGGTGACTTAATAGAGGCATACAAAATGATCAGAGGGTTAGATAGGGTGGACAGCGAGAGACTTCTCCCGCGGATGGAGGTGGCTAGCACGAGGGGACATAGCCTTAAATTGAGGGGTAATAGATATAGGACAGGGGTCAGAGGTGGGTTTTTTACGCAAAGAGTGGTGAGGCCGTGGAATGCCCTACCTGCAACAGTAGTGAACTCGCCAACATTGGGGGCATTTAAAAGTTTATTGGATAAGCATATGGATGATAAGGGCATAGTGTAGGTTAGATGGCCTTTAGATTTTTTCCAATGTCGGTGCAACATCGAGGGCCGAAGGGCCTGTACTGCGCTGTATCATTCTATGTTCTATGTTCTATCTACATGCTGCCCCTCGCTGACATCATCCAACAACAGTGTTTAGTTTTCACTCGTACATTGTCGACACCTCTTCAGCCAAACGTTTAGTCAGGCCCTAATATCCTCCTTATGGCTTGGTGTCAAATTTTGTTTGGTAACGTTTCTGTAAAGTTTGTTGTGATGTTTTTCCACATTAACGGCCCTAAAAACGTGAATATTGTTGTGACCAAATTGGCTCTCACGTGGCAGCTGTATTGAGCTCTCGCCAGAGCACATCTGAAGTATTTGATTCTGAGTCTCGCCTCAGGGAGGATATATTCTTGGAGAGCGCGAAACACAGATTCACTGGAACGAAACCAGGAACAAACGGGTTACATGATGAAGAACAAAGAACAAAGAAAATTACAGCACAGGAACAGGCCCTTCGGCCCTCCCAGCCTGCGCCGATCCAGATCCTTCATCTAAACCTGTCGCCTATTTTCCAAGGATCTACTTCCCTCTGTTCCCTGCCCGTTCATATACCTGTCTAGGATTGGTTAATTGCACAGGTAGGCTTGTGTGTGTTCAGAAGATTAAGGAATGATCGAATCGAGGTGTTTATGACGTTTAAAGAAGGTGTTAGGTTCGAGAGAGAGAAACCATTTCCTCTGGTGGAGAGAGTAGGTAAGAGGGAATAAAACTCGAGCCTGACCGCAGGGAGGTGATGTCGGGAAGCACATCTTCATACAAAGGGTGCTGGCAATCTCGGTCTCTCTCCCCCTCTAAAAGCAATAGAGGCTGGGGTGGGTGTGGGGGGGGAGGGGCTCAATTAATAATTCCAAAACTGAGATTGACTAATTTTTGTGAGGCAAAGAGGTTGAAACATTACAGAACCAAGACAGCTGGATGGGGTTAAGGCACAGATTAGCCGCGATCGAATTGGATAGGTGAACAGGCTCGAGGGGAGGGGGTGGGAGGGTGTTGAATGGCTATCCACGCTGTTCTATGTGTTCCACCCTCCTTGGCCCCAATTCAACATTACATTGACCGGTGAACTGTGATCCACATTGTTTGAATATATTGAGCATTGAGTTTACTAAAGGTCTCACAATAGATCTTCGTGGATGGTTCAATATATTGGGCGATTCTCCGCCGGCAGCGCACCCTTGCCTGTGGGTGATGTACCATCAATTGGACTCAAGACACGATTAGGATCCGAACTGTTGCTTTAATCAGCTAGTTGTTAGCCCGGTGGTCGACTACAGAGTAAGGCCGACCGCCGGGAACTCTGGGTACTTATACCCCGCCTCGGAGGCGGGGTCTACTTGCCTCTCGACCAATGGGTGAGCAGTCACATGACTAGTCCCAGCCAATCGGACGAGAGGCACATGACCAGCCACAGCCAATGGGAAACCCATGCTCTGCACCAATGGCAGAGCTCACATTCATACCACCACAGTGGGTTCCCTGGTGTAGTGGGGTGCCTACAATGGGAAATCCCATTGGCCAGTGGTGGGGATGAAAAATCCCACTGCCAGCGACCGCGCACCACCCAGAAACACACGGCTACTGTGGTGGAGAATTCTCCTTAAAGGCTTTGAGATGACCGAATTTTTGAAAGATGCTATGTAATTATGTAATCTTGTCGTTGCTATAATGCATTCAGTTCGTTATGGAACGTTTGCTTGTATTTGCTTTCCGCCGTATATATTGATACCTATCACCCCCGAAAAAATGGAAATGTACCTACGATTATAAAGAAGACGGCCCTCCAGATCCAGTTTTGGGATCTGATTTAAATCCCAAATTCTTTTTTTCATTTTTACCTGAAATGATGAAGTTCTGATTAACCATGGATTCGCAATTGGAGTTTGCATTAATTTACGATCGCAATGAAAATTTGCCTCATAATTATGATTTTGCAATTTTAATTTAAAATGGAAATTAAAAAATGAATTTTTAAGCGTCTACTTTTCAAATATGTGTCATTTTTTTTCATGAATAAGTAACAAGTTAATATTCAGTCACGGAATTGCCCAAATAAGGCAGGGACAGCAAAATGAACATTAGTACTTAGTCCGCATGCTGTGGGAAAACTCTTTAAACATCACAAAAGCTATCAACATTCTTAAAGGGGCCATCTTCTTCACCGAATCTTAGAACTTTTACAGAGCAGAAGAGCCATTTGGCCGGTTGTATCTGCACCTGCGCTTCAAATGAGCAATTCACTTAATACCATTCTCCTGCCTTCTCCCTGTAACCCCACACATTCTTTCTTTTCGGATTACAGTTCAGTTCCCTTTGGAAAGCCCTGATTGAACCTGCCTCCACCACGTTCTCAGGCAGTGAAATCCAAACACTAGGGGGCGGCGCGGTAGCACAGTGGTTAGCACAGCTGCTTCACAGCTCCAGGGTCTCAAGTTCGATTCCCGGCTAGGGTCGCTGCTCTGTGTGTGCGGAGTCTGCACTTTCTCCCCGTGTCTGCGTGGGTTTCCTCCGGGTGCTCCGGTTTCCTCCCACAGGTTATTTGAAATCTGTGTCCTCTGGTCCTCAATCCTTTCTCGAGTGCGATCAGTCTCTCCCGGTGTACTCTGCCCAGACCCCTCATGATTCTGAACACCCTTGTCAAATCTTCTCTCAACCTTCTTATCTCAAAGGAAAATCTATCTTCGTAACGGAAGTTCCTCGACCCTGGAACCGTTCTCATGAATATTTCCTGCGCCCTCTCTGATGTCTTCACCTTTTCATTTTCATTCCATTTCCTCTCGAAAGTGTGGCGTCCAGAGCTGCGCTCGAGCTGAGGTCAAACTTTCACCTCTGTGGGTGGCATGGCGCTGTGGTGGTTAGCACTGCTGCATTATGGGCAGCACGGTAGCATTGTGGATAGCACAATCGCTTCACAGCTCCAGGGTCCCAGGTTCGATTCCGGCTTGGGTCACTGTCTGTGTGGAGTCTGCACGTTCTCCCCGTGTCTGCGTGGGTTTCCTCCGGGTGCTCCGGTTTCCTCCCACAGTCCAAAGATGTGCAGGTTAGGTGGATTGGCCATGCTAAATTGCCCTTAGTGGCCAAAATTGCCCTTAGTGTTGGGTGGGGTTACTGGGTTATGGGGATAGGGTGGAGGTGTTAACCTTGGGTAGGGTGCTCTTTCCAGGAGCCGGTGCAGACTCGATGGGCCGAATGGCCTCCTTCTGCACTGTAAATTCTATGATCTATGGCGCCGAGAACCCAGATTTGATCCCGGCCCCGGGTTACTGTCCGTGTGGAGATTGCACATTCTCCCCGTGTCTGCGTGGTTCTCACCCCCCACAACCCAAAGATGGGCAGGGTAGGTGGATTGGCCACGCTAAATTGAAAAATGAAATGAATGAACATGAGAAATTGCCCCTTAATTGGAAAAAAATGTTTTTTTCAAAACTTCCCAATTAACTAGGAATCTTCTCCCTGAAGAGACGGAGGCTGAAGGGCGGCCTGATAGAAGTTGATAAAATTATTAGGGGTATAGATGGGGTCAACAGTTGGAGGCTTTTTCCCAGGGCGGAAATGACAATTACAAGGGAGCACAAGTTCAAGATGGGGGGGATGTGTGGGAAAATTTCTCCACTGCTGCACGCACAAACTTACAGACACACACACACACACTGAGACTCGGCTCTCATGGGCCGCTTTTAAGAAACACGTTTAAGTTGTCGTTCAGTGGAGATGTGCGGGAAAATTTTTTACAAAGACGGTGGTGGTGGCCTGGAATGCACTGCCAAGTCAGGTAGTTGAGGCAGATACGTTAGTGACCTTTCAGACTTATCTGGATAGGTACATGAACATTCGGGGTATAGAAGGATATAGGAGGTTGGTCTAGATAGGACGCGTGATCAGCACAGGCCTGGAGGGCCGAAGGGCCTGTTCCTGTGCTGTATTGTTCTTTGTTATTTGTTCTTACCTGTCGGACAGCACATCTGGCAGTGAGGCACTCCTTCAAAGCTGCACCGGATTTTAGCGCTCAGATTTCTGCCGTGCTGTTTTGATTTAATTATAAAAAGATTATTCGTATTATAAGACCCGGGAGGATCTTGTAGGTGAATAAATGCGAGTTTATCGTAGACATAGAAAACGGCCGCTGCGGCAGTGTACACACAATCAGTCCCCGTCGGTGTTAGACGTTTAGCTGCAGTTGTATAATGAGTCAAAGGTTCTTCTCCTTTTCACAAACACCTTTATTTCTCTTTAACAGACTCTGCACAAAACTCTATCTTCACATCACCTGACACAAAGGCCACGTGAAGCCTCTTTACATAATCAGTGTCAATTATTGGATACTTAACATAAATGAGACAACTAATTGGAATGTCGCAACCCATTAGTTAACAGTCGGATCTACCAGGTTGGTGGTCCCCGTCTGGTCCGGCATTTACGTAGCCCAGCGACGTGCCCCAGCTGGGTGGGTCTCAGCCCCCTAGCAGGGAAGCTCGCTTTCCTCGAGCCCCACGGGGAGATTGATTAGGGTCTCCCAGTGGGCCTCATGGGGGTTGTTACAAGTGGGTGTTATCCCACAGCATTCCAAATCACCAACCGATGCACAGCTGACTCAACGTGCGAGCTTTGCGACCCACAAGAGTAACGTCATCAGTCACCAGTAAACTTTAATTCCCGATGTTCAATAACCCACCTGCTGTTATTCATAGCAGCCTGGTTCAGAGTTATCAGGAAGGGGTTGAAATGAGGGGAGATTGAGTAGGTTGGTCCTATGGACATTGGAGTTCAGACAATTTCCTCTTGAGACATACGAGATTCTGAGATGGTTTCTACAGGGTGGAACGCTCAGCGGATGTTCCCCTCCTGGGGGAATCGAGAACTGGGAAAATCGCTTCAAAATAAGGGGCCTCCCATTTGACACAGACACCAAAAGATTTATTTTCTCTCAGACCGTTGTCGCCCCATTCAATTCTCTTCGTCAGTGAGTAGGGGAGGCCGGGTTACTGAAATTATTCAGAGTTGAAGGTTTATTTTGGTGGACGAGGGAGTCGAGGGTTAAGGAGGGCAGTCAGAGAAGTGGACGGCTGAATAACAGATCCCGGCCTTCCCAGCACCACTCACATCCCATTAGAATATAAATAAAAGAGACAACAAAGGAAGGGAAGTGCTCAAAAAACTGCTTTGTGCAGTCTTTCAGCTTTCTATCTCTAGTAGATTAAAGCCTGCTGGAGATAGAATGGACCTGACATGATTTATTGGGAGCGCAGTGATGTCACGACCACTTAAACGTGTTTCTTCAAAGCGGCCCATGAGAGACGAGTCTCAGTGTGTGTGTCTGTACGTTTGTGCGTGCAGCAGTGGAGATGGCCGACGATCGGATAGCAACCAGTGCCACCATTGTCAAGGGCTTTTTCCCGTTGTTGGTGCACTCCCATCCTCCGCCACCAGGGAACTCACAGCTCTGGAGTGTGGCGCCTAGACTTCAAAACAAGTCTGCAATGGGGTGGGATATCCTACGCCCTTTGAGGTGTTTTGTTGGCGGTGTAGGCGACTCACCATTGGCAATGGGGTTTCCTGTTGTGTGCACCCCCCCATCTCCAGGATACCTGGGGGTTTGCTGGCGTTGCGACCTGCAGATCCCATTGGTTGAAACGGCTGGAAAATTCCAGCCAGTGTTCCAAGTTGGTTTAATAAAGCTCAGAGCTTTGTGTGGGGCAGTGCTCAAATTCACTACTCCTTAACACTACAGGGCTGAACTTCTGTTGGACAAATGCACTTTTAGAATACGCTTCAAGCTCGCCTCAACACTTCTGAAAGTTGTTCCAAAGGAGGTTGGGCGAGATGGTGTTAAGTGATGATGTTAAAGACCATAAGGTATTGGTGCAGAACTAGGCCATTTGTTGGGATGTAATGTTTCTCATCCCCATTCTCCTGCCTTCTTCCCATGATCCCTGATCCCCTTATTAATCAAGAACCTATCTATCTCTGTCTTAAAGACACTCAGTGATTTGGCCTCCACAGCCTTCTGCGGCAAAGAGTTCCACAGATTCACCACCTTATGGCTGAAGAAATTCCTCCTCATCTCTGTTTTAAAGGATTATCCCTTTAATCTGAGGCTGTGGCCTTGGGTTCTAGTTTTTCCTACAAGTGGAAACATCCTCCCCATGTCCACTCTGTGGCGCTAAGAATTGCACTCAAAGACAAGAGACAAGTACAATCGAGGCTTTATTGCTGTGTGATGCTATTCCTCCGGCTGCAACTGTAGATTAGGGTCTGAGTGACTCACACGCATATTTATACACAAGCTCCCTGTGGGCGGAGCTAGCCGGCAGGGGCTTACCGGAGGAACCTGTATTACAGGTACAGGCATACATCCCCCTACTGCAAGTATGCATATCTACAGTGGTTATCACCACATTCACCCCCTGTAAAAATGAGTCCGGCGGGGGTAACGTGTAACTATAATACAAAGGATGATATATTTACAAAAGGGTTCAATCAAGGAAAACCAAGAGTCCATCCGGTTAGCAGGTTACAGGTTGAGCCGAACCGGCGGTCGAACGTTCCGCTGTGATCGGCGTAGCTGTGGTGGCGTCGTCGGCACAGGCGGTGATGGCCCCGATGGTGCAGGTGCTGGCGGTGTTGGTGCTGGCTGCTGGCGGGATGACTCCGAGAGCGAGCTGAAATCTTCCGTGTCCTCCAGTGTGGGCAGGGGGACGAGGGATGGACCTGGTGGGGACGAATAGGGGGGCGCCGGGGAAAAGGAGGGTGGCACGGGGGGAAAAAGGGGCGTTGGCATGGGATCGGCACCTGAGGGAGCCAGGTCCCGGAGCGACGGGGAACTCCACAAAGGCATACTGAGGGTTGGCGTGGAGAAGGCGTACTTTGTCCACCAGGTGTTCCGCCTTGTGGTGTCGGACATGCCTATGGAGAATGACTGGGCCCGGAGTCGTGAGCCACGTCAGGAGCGACACCCCGGATGTAGACTTCCTAGGGAAGACAAAAACACGTTCATGGGGTGTACTGTTAGTTGCGGTGCACAGTAGTGACCGAATGGAATGGAGCGCGTCAGGGAGGACCTGCTGCCAGCGAGCGACTGGGAGGTTCCTGGACCGTAGGGCCAGCTGGACGGCCCTCCATACCGTCCCGTTCTCCTTCTCTACCTGCCCGTTTCCCCGGGGGTTGTAGTTGGTCGTCCTGCTGAGCAGGAAATGACTCAGCTCCTCACTCATGAACGAGGATCCCCTGTCACTGTGGATGTAGTCGGGGAAACCGAACAGAGTGAATATGGACTCGAGGGCCTTGATGATGGTGGCAGACGACATATCCGGGCATGGGATGGCGAAGGGGAACCTAGAAAATTCATCGACCACACTAAGGATGTAGGTGTTGCGGTCGGTGGAGGGGAGGAGCCCTTTGAAGCCCAGGCTGAGGCGTTCAAAGGGGCGGGACGCTTTCACGAGGCGCGCGCGATCTGGCCGGTAGAAGTGCGGCTTGCACTCGGCACAGACCTGGCAGTCTCTGGTGACTGTCTGTACTTCCTCGACGGAGTAGGGCAGATTGCGGGCTTTGATTAGATGGTACAAGCGAGTGACCCCCGGTTGGCAAAGGCTCTCGTGCAAGGCACGGAGCTGGTTCACTTGTGCGCTGGCACATGTACCTCCGGAGAGGGCGTCTGGGGGCTCGTCGAGCTTGCCGGGGCGATACAAGATCTCGTAGTTAAAGGAGGGGAGCTCAATTCTCCACCGCAAGATTTTGTCATTCTTGATCTTGCCCCGCTGCGTGTTGTTGAACATGAAGGCTACCGACCGTTGGTCAGTGAGGAGAGTGAATCTCCTGCCGGCCAGGTAATGCCTCCAGTGCCGCACCGCTTCAACGATTGCCTGAGCCTCCTTTTCAACAGAGGAATGTCGAATTTCGGAGGTGTGGAGGGTGCGTGAAAAGAATGCCATGGGTCTGCCTGATTCAGCGTGGCGGCAAGTGCGACATCTGAAGCGTTGCTTTCTACTTGGAAAGGCAGTGTCACGTCTACTGCGTGCATCCCGGCCTTGGCTATGTCAGATCGAATGCAGGCGAAGGCCTGTTGTGCCTCGGCCGAGAGGGGAAAATATGTGGACTGGATAAGTGGGCGAGCCTTGTCCGCGTATTGTGGGATCCACTGGGCGTAATAAGAAAAGAACCCAAGGCAGCGTTTGGGGGCCTTGGGGCAGAGGGGGAGTGGAAGGTCCATGAGGGGGCGCATGCGGTCGGGATCGGGCCCCAGTAGTCCGTTTTGGACTACGTAGCCGAGGATGGCTTAGAGGTCTGTGCGGTACATGTACTTCTCCTTGTTGTACGTGAGATTAAGGAGAGATGCGGTGTGGAGGAATTTAGAAAGGTTGGCGTCATGGTCCTGCTGGTCATGACCGCAGATGGTGACATTGTCGAGGTACGGGAAGGTGGCCTGCAGTCCGTACCGGTCAACCATTGGGTCCATTTCTCGTTGAAATACCGAGACTCCATTCGTGACGCCGAAGGGAACCCTAAGAAATTGATACAGGTGACCGTCTGCCTCGAAGGCAGTGTAGGGACGGTCCAATTTACGGATGGGGAGCTGGTGGTAGGCGGATTTCAGGTCAATAGTAGAGAAGACCCGGTACTGTGCAATCTGATTGACCATATCAGAAATGGAGGCAAGGGGATACGCGTCGAGCTGCGTGTACCAGTTGATGGTCTGACTGTAGTCCACGACCATCCTGTGCTTCTCCCCGGGCTTAACCACTACCACCTGGGCTCTCCAAGGGCTGTTGCTGGCCTCGATGATACCCTCCCGAAGCAGCCGCTGGACTTCGGATCTGATGAAGGCCTTGTCCTGGGTGCTGTACCGTCTGCTCCTGGTGGCGACGGGCTTGCAATCTGCGGTCAGATTGGCAAAGATTGAGGGAGGCTCGACCTTGAGGGTCGCGAGGCCGCAAACGGTGAGGGGAGGTAGGGGTCCGCCGAATTTGAGGGTGAGGCTCTGGAGATTGCACTGGAAATCCAGGCCCATGGAGCGCACGTTGTGGGGTTGGGACAAAATGGCGGCGCCCATGGAACGCACATGGTGGTGGGGGATGAAGATAGCGGCGCCCATGGAGCACACGTGGCGGGGGCGGCGAAAGATGACGGCACCCACTGATCGTACGTGGGGTCGGGGGAAGCGGACGGCAGGGCCCATTGTGCGGTCGGCTGAGGAGAGGGGGGGAAACGGGGGTGCGATAGCGGCAACCGTCCGGGACTGACACACCGCTGCAAAGTGGCCTTTCTTGCCACAAGCTTTGCAGTTCGCAGTGCGGGCTGGGCAATGTTGGCGGGGGTGCTTCTGCTGGCCGCAGAAGTAACAGCGGGGACCCCCAGGGAGCGCGGTGCGGCGAGCAGCACAGGCGTAGTGCGCGGGGGTGGCTGCTGGGGGGGCCATTTGCGGGGTCCACAAAGGGTAGGACGGATGGGTCTGGGGGGCCATTTGCGGGGTCTACAAGGGGTAGGATGGGTGGGCTGAGCGGCTAGCGGAGTAAGATCGCGCACTACGGGAGGCAGCCGTCATGGAAAGCGCCAGAGTCTTTGTGGCCGCGAGGTCGAGGGCGGACCCTTCCAGCAGTCGTTGCCGGATGGGGTCCGATGCAATGCCTGTAACAAAGGCATCGCGCATGAGTAAGTCAGAGTGTTCCGTGGCTGTGAGGGCCCGGCAGTCGCAGTCTCGTACCAGGGGTATAAGGGCCCTCCAGAAGTCCTCAATCGACTCACCCGGCTGCTGGATGCGAGTAGAGAGTTGATGCCTCGCAAACAGGGTGTTCGTCGACTGTGCGTAGTTCTCCTTGAGCAGTTCCATAGCTCTGGTGTAGTCAGTCGCATCTCGAATTAGCGGAAAGACACTGGAGCTAAGTCTCGAGTACAGGAGTTGCTTTTTCTGAGCCTCCGTTGGGGGAGGGTCCGCTGAAGAGATGTAGGCCTCGAAGACTGCAAGCCAGTGAACAAAGTCTTTCCTGGTGTGAGGCGACTGCGGATCCAGCTGCAGACGGTCAGGCTTGATTCTGATGTCCATGGTGTACGGAAAATCACACAGCAATAAATTGTGGCGCTAACAATTGCACTCAAAGATGAGACACAAGTACAATCGAGGCTTTATTGCTGTGTGATGCTATTCCTCCGGCTGCAACTGTAGACTAGGGTCTGAGTGACTCACACGCATATTTATACACAGGCTCCCTGTGGGCGGAGCTAGCCAGCAGGGGCTTACCGGAGGAACCTGTATTACAGGTACAGGCATACATCCCCCTACTGCAAGTACACATCACTTCAGTGGTTATCACCACACACTCTATCCAGGCCTCACAGTATCCTGAAAGTTTCAATAAGTCCAGGAATCTATTCTTCCTACCAAAGTGCATAACCTCACACTTTTCCACATTGTATTCCATCTGCCACTCCTTTGCCCACCCTGCCAGCCTGTCCAAGTCCTTCTGCAGCCTCCCTGCTTCCTCCCGCTACTCTCCCCGGGTCTGCTATTCTCTCAGAGTCCGCTACTCTCCCCAGGCCCGCTACACTCCCCGGGCCCGCTATTCTCCACGTATCTGCTACTCTCCCCGGGCCCGCTACTCTCCCCGGGCCCGCTATTCTCCACGTATCTGCTACTCTCCCCGGGTCTGCTACTCTCCCCAGGCCCGCTACACTCCCCGGGTCTGCTCCTCTCCCCGGATCCGCTACTCTCCCCGGGTCTGCTACTCTCCCCGGGTCTGCTACTCTCCCCGGGTCTGCTCCTCTCCCCGGATCCGCTACTCTCCCCGGGTCTGCTACTCTCCCCGGGTCTGCTACTCTCCCCGGGTCTGCTACTCTCCCCGGGTCTGCTCCTCTCCCCGGATCCGCTACTCTCCCCGGGTCTGCTACTCTCCCCGGGTCTGCTACTCTCCCCGGGTCTGCTCCTCTCCCCGGATCCGCTACTCTCCCCGGGTCTGCTACTCTCCCCGGATCCGCTACTCTCCCCTGGTCTGCTCCTCTACCGGGTCCGCTACTCTCCCCGGATCTGCTACTCTCCCCGGGTCCACTCCTCTCTCCGGGTCTGCTACACTCCCTGGGCCCGTTATACTCCCCGGGGCCGCTTCTCTCCCCGGGTCTGCTACTCTCCCCGGGCCCGCTACTCTCCCCAGGCCCGCTACTCTCCCCGGGCCCGCTACTCTCCCCGGGTCCGCTACTCTCCCCGGGCCCGCTACTCTCCCCGGGTCCGCTACTCTCCCCGGGCCCGCTACTCTCCCCGGGTCTGCTACTCTTCCCGGAGTCCGCTACTCTCCCCGGGTCTGCTACTCTCCCCGGGCCCGCTACTCTCCCCGGGGCTGCTACTCTCCCCGGGTCAGCCCCTCTCCCCAGAGTCCGCTACTCTCCCTGGGTCTGCTACTCTCCCCGGGTCCGCTACTCACCCCGGGGCCGCTACTCTCCCCGGGCCTGCTACTCTTCCCGGGCCCGCTACTCTCCCCGGGTCCGCTACTCTCCCCCGGCCCGCTACTCTCCCCGGGTCCGCTACTCTCCCCGGGCCGGTACTCTCCCCGGGTCCGCTACTCTCCTCGGGCCCGCTACTCTCCCAGGGCCCGCTACTCTCCCCGGGTCCGCCACTCTCCCCGGGCCCGCTACTCTCCCCGTGTCCGCTACTCTCCTCGGGCCCGCTACTCTCCCCGGATCCGCTACTCTCCCCGGGTCCGCTACTCTCCCCGGGCCTGCTACTCTCCCCGGGCCCGCTACTCTCCCCGGATCCGCTACTCTCCCCGGGTCTGCTACACTCCACGTGTCTGCTACTCTCCCCGGGCCCGATACACTCTCTGGGCCCGCTACTCTCCCCTGGCCCGCTACTCTCCCCGGGCCCGCTACTCTCCCCGGGCCCGCTACTCTCCCCGGGCCCACTACTCTCCCCTGGCCTGCTACTCTCCCCGGGCCCGCTACTCTCCCCGGGTCCGCTACTCTCCCCGGGTCCGCTACTCTCCCCGGGCCCGCTACTCTCCCCGGGTCCGCTACTCTCCCCGGGCCCGCTACTCTCCCCGGGTCCGCTACTCTCCCCTGGCCCGCTACTCTCCCCGGGCCCGCTACTCTCCCCGGGCCCGCTACTCTCCCCGGGCCCACTACTCTCCCCTGGCCTGCTACTCTCCCCGGGCCCGCTACTCTCCCCGGGTCCGCTACTCTCCCCGGGTCCGCTACTCTCCCCGGGCCCGCTACTCTCCCCGGGTCCGCTACTCTCCCCGGGCCCGCTATTCTCCCCGGGCCCGCTATTCTCCCCGGGCCCGCTACTCTCCCCGGGCCCGCTACTCTCCCCGGGCCCGCTATTCTCCCCGGGCCCGCTATTCTCCCCGGGCCCGCTATTCTCCCCGGGCCCGCTACTCTCCCCGGGCCCGCTACTCTCCTCGGGCCCGCTACTCTCCCCGGGCCTGCTACACTCCCGGATCCGCTACTCTCCCCGGGCCCGCTACATTCCCCGGGCCCGCTACACTCCCCGGGCCCGCTACTCTCCCCGGGCCCGCTACATTCCCCGGGCCCGCTACACTCCCCTGGCCCGCTACTCTCCACGTGTCTGCTACTCTCCTCAGGCCCGCTACTCTCCACGTGTCTGCTACTCTCCCCGGGCCCGCTACTCTCCCCGGGCCCGCTACACTCCCCTGGCCCGCTACTCTCCTCGGGCCTGCTACTCTCCCCGGGGCCGCTACTCTCCCCGGGTCCGCTACTCTCCCCGGGTCAACTACTCTCCCTGGGGCCGCTACTCTCCCCGGGCCTGCTACTCTCCCCGGGTCCGCTACTCACCCCGGGGCCGCTACTCTCCCCGGGCCTGCTACTCTTCCCGGAGTCCGCTACTCTCCCCGGGTCTGCTACTCTCCCCGGGCCCGCTACTCTCCCCGGGGCTGCTACTCTCCCCGGATCAGCCCCTCTCCCCGGAGTCCGCTACTCTCCCTGGGTCTGCTACTCACCCCGGGGCCGCTACTCTCCCCGGGCCTGCTACTCTTCCCGGGCCCGCTACTCTCCCCGGGTCCGCTACTCTCCCCGGGCCCGCTACTCTCCCCGGGTCCGCTACTCTCCTCGGGCCCGCTACTCTCCCCGGGCCCGCTACTCTCCCCGGGTCCGCTACTCTCCCCGGGTCCGCTACTCTCCCCGGGCCCGCTACTCTCCCCGGGTCCGCTACTCTCCCTGGGCCCGCTACTCTCCCCGGGTCAGCTACTCTCCCCAGGCCCGCTACTCTCCCCGAGTCCGTTCCTCTCCGCGGTGTTTCAGGCATGGGTTCAAATCCCACCACGGCAGCCCTCTGTAGATTTAACGATTATCATTATGAAGTTTGATTCAGCAATTTTTATATCTCTGCTCATTGTGTCGGCCCCAAGTTTTGGACCCCGGAAGTGTCGAAGATTTTAGTTTGGATGGGCAGCATGGTTGGTGCAGACTGGGAGGGCCGAAGGGCCTGTTCCTGTGCTGTACTTTTCTTTGTTCTTTGTTTTATTAACTGCGGAGTGCTTTGCAATTACCGGACCATTCAATGGTCATCCAAAATTGCAAAAGCAAATACTATCAGCAAGCGCACGCAGGTTCCGGTTGAAAGCCCCTCGCTCAGCTGTCCTGTAATTCCTAATTAGCTTGACTTCTTGCCTTTCGCTAATCTACAGCGATAAGCGCCGTCGCCATTTTTGCTGACTCCTGCGCGTAAGATGTGAAGTAGGCGATGTATAATTAATGAACAATGTAGACAGGAATCACAGCAGGCTGGGATCAGGCAAAAACAGGTTCCACTGAAATAAGTGAATTAGACTCCGCTGATGTTGTCTCGTCTTATTCCGTTCTCCTAATTAAATTTTTTTTCTCCCAAAGATTATGCAAGTAATTGTTCCGATGCGGTGGTAGCTCGTGACCAGAATGCGCGATAAAGCAGCCAGCGCTTTGTTGCGACGTGTGGGTTCTCAGCCTTGTCTGTCCGATGTGTTCATCGGGCGGCCGCATAAATGCAGCAAATGAGCCTTTGTAATATTTGTCGTCATACTAATGAGACATCACTTCACTGGTCTGTGCCGTTGGCACGCCAGTCGCCTGTCCATTGTACCTGGATTCAGCGAGATTGCGCACATTCAATGCACAATAAAGACTTCCTGCTGGCAGTAAAATAATAATTATACAGTGACTGATTATAGAGATGGGGGAAAAGAACAGGGAGAATTTACATATCTAGCGAGGAACCAGTGATTCGAAACGCCGCCATGTCAAAAGATTGCAGATGTTGCCTGATTTTTGACAGATGTCAGCTTAGATAATACAGTTTTCATCAGAGTATTTTCTCGAGTGACCAATCATCTCTTGAATCCTGTGTGGCAGACCCAATCATTTAAATTACACAGGTCAATTGGAGTGGGACTGTGAGTGATAAACACGGTGTCAGAGGGAACATCAACTGTCGTCTTTTAAGATGCTCGTCAGAATTCGGAAGAGGTTGACTCCCGGACGGAATCAGATTCACAGAGAAAGATGGATTACTTTGTGAACATCGGTGTGTACCATCTGCAAGACGTACCATCAACTCCATAGAACCCATAGCATCCCGACAGTGCAGAAAGAGGCCATTCGGCCCATCTGGTCTGCACCGACCCTCTGAAAGGGCACCCTGTCGAGACCCATTTCCCCGCCCTATCCTCATAACTCTAACTAACCTGCGCATCTTTGGAGACTATGAGGCAATATAGCAAAGCCAATCTGCCAAACGTGCACATCGTTGGTTTGTGGGAGGAAACCGAAGCGTCCGGAGGAAACCCACGCAGGCATGGGGGGAACGTGTAAACTTCACACAGACAGTCACCCAAGGCCGGGATTGAACCCGGGTCCTTGGTACTGTGAGGCAGCAGTGCTAAGCACTGTGTCACCATGCCACCCTGTACTGAACTCACAAAGGGCTTCAACTTCAACAGGGCAGCATGGTAGCACAATGGGTGGCACTATTGCTTCACAGCTCCAGGGTCCCAGGTTCGATTCCTCGGCTTGGGTCACTGCCTGTGTGGAGTCTGCACGTTCTCCCCGTGGCTGCGTGGGTTTCCTCCGGGTGCTCCGGTTTCCTCCCACAAGTCCCGAAAGATGTGCTGTTAGATGAATTGGACATTCTGAATTCTCCCTCTGTACCCGAACAGGTGCCAGAGTGTGGCAACTAGGGGCTTTTCACAGTAACTTAATTGCAGTGTTAAATGTAAGCATACTTGTGACAATAAAGATTATATTTAAAAAAACAGTACCTTCCAAACCCATGACCTCGACAACGAAGAGTGAAGCAGTGTAAAGTCGGTCGCCAAAGTCCCAGATGACCACAGGCTGCTTCACCCTGTGAGGGGGAGAGCTGACTGGTGGTGACTTAACCTGAGGGTCACCACACCTCAGGCGAGGGGCAAGGCTGAGAAGGCGGAGCCTCCATGAATAACCTCAGCCGGTACGGGGATTGAACCCACGTAGTTGGCCTCCCTCTGCGTCACAATGAAAAAATGACATGAAATGAAATGAAGATGAAATGAAATGAAATTAAATGAAAATTGCTTATTGTCACAAGTAGGCTTCAATTAAGTTACTGTGAAAAGCCCCTAGTCGCCACATTCCGGCGCCTGTTCGGGGAGGCTGGTATGGGAACTGTTCAGTGAACTGATCCAACTGTTCAGACAATTGAGCTTCTACCATCTAGAGGGACAAGGGCAGCAGATAACTGGGAATGCTGTTTGTACATCTCCCCGTGCTGGCATTGTTTAGTAAACCTCTATAAAAACAGGTACCTGACGCAATGTCTAACGAGGGGAAATGAGGAGTTGAGTAGCCCTTTCCACTTATGGGCAGGCAGCTCAAGGGCACCGGGCTGCTAGGGCAATGCTCGGGTGGGGTGGGTCAGATCGAGGGTCACCCCTAGGCCAGGGAGAGTGGATGCTGTGCGTCTGTGAGGCCTTCAAGCCATCTTTAAATATTGTGGTGACCCATAACAGGGGCAACCGCAGCTGCTACCTGTCTGTCCCACCAAACCCCCCCACCCCCCATGACGGTGACCTGCTGCGGCTTCTCTCCTGAAAGTCACTTTAACTCCCTCTGACTGTGAGCAGCCTCTAGCTTCACAGCTGAAGGCTATTTCAAATGACGAATTAGCCTTGTTAGTTGTGATAGCACTTCATGGATTTGAACTCTCCAGAGCCTCCTCGAAGGAGTAGGTGTCCTGTCTGAGAGGGTGATTAGTAGAGAGGGTGTCTTGCAACTTTGATGCCTAAACAGAGTCCCTGTTCGCTCAATTGTTGGTCTCTCGCCTTCAATACTTTCCATTTCAAAAATAAATGCTGGAGATGATCCCGTGGAAACGGCCCTCGTTCTGCTTATTGCAGCCAAGACGGACAGACACCGAAGAAGACAGCAAGTCCGACACAGGCTGGAGGCGGCACCACTGTTGTGCCTCATGTCCAGTCAGGCAAAATGGCGGCCGAGCGGGCGGAGCAAGGCGAGAAGGAGCCCAGGGCTGAGAGAGACACCATTACCGGCAGGGAGCCCGGGGCTGAGAGAGACACCATTACCGGCAGGGAGCCCAGGGCTGAGAGAGACACCATTACCGGCAGGGAGCCCGGGTCCGAGAGAGACACCATTACCGGCAGGGAGCCCGGGGCTGAGAGAGACACCATTACGGGGAGGGAGCCCGGGGCTGAGAGAGACACCATTACCGGGAGGGAGCCCGGGGCTGAGAGAGACACCATTACCGGCAGGGAGCCCAGGGCTGAGAGAGACACCATTACCGGGAGGGAGCCCAGGGCTGAGAGAGACACCATTACCGGCAGGGAGCCCAGGGCTGAGAGAGACACCATTACCGGGAGGGAGCCCGGGGCTGAGAGAGACACCATTACCGGCAGGGAGCCCAGGGCTGAGAGAGACACCATTACCGGCAGGGAGCCCAGGGCTGAGAGAGACACCATTACCGGCAGGGAGCCCGGGGCTGAGAGAGACACCATTACCGGGAGGGAGCCCGGGTCCGAGAGAGACACCATTACCGGGAGGGAGCCCGGGGCTGAGAGAGACACCATTACCGGGAGGGAGCCCAGGGCTCAGAGAGACACCATTACCGGCAGGGAGCCCAGGGCTGAGAGAGACGCCATTACCGGGAGGGAGCCCGGGGCTGAGAGAGACACCATTACCGGGAGGGAGCCCAGGTCCGAGAGAGACACCATTACCGGGAGGGAGCCCGGGTCCAAGAGAGACACCATTACCGGGAGGGAGCCCGGGGCTGAGAGAGACACCATTACCGGGAGGGAGCCCAGGTCCGAGAGAGACACCATTACCGGGAGGGAGCCCGGGTCCAAGAGAGACACCATTACCGGGAGGGAGCCCGGGGCTGAGAGAGACACCATTACCGGCAGGGAGCCCGGGTCCGAGAGAGACACCATTACTGGGAGGGAGCCCAGGGCTGAGAGAGACACCATTACCGGGAGGGAGCCCGGGTCCGAGAGAGACACCATTACCGGGAGGGAGCCCGGGGCTGAGAGAGACACCATTACCGGGAGGGAGCCCGGGTCCGAGAGAGACACCATTACCGGGAGGGAGCCCGGGGCTGAGAGAGACACCATTACCGGCAGGGAGCCCGGGGCTGAGAGAGACACCATTACCGGGAGGGAGCCCGGGTCCGAGAGAGACACCATTACCGGGAGGGAGCCCGGGTCCGAGAGAGACACCATTACCGGGAGGGAGCCCGGGGCTGAGAGAGACACCATTACCGGCAGGGAGCCCGGGGCTGAGAGAGACACCATTACCGGGAGGGAGACTGGGGCTGAGAGAGACACCATTACCGGGAGGGAGCCCGGGGCTGAGAGAGACACCATTACCGGGAGGGAGCCCAGGGCTCAGAGAGACACCATTACCGGCAGGGAGCCCGGGGCTGAGAGAGACACCATTACCGGGAGGGAGCCCGGGTCCAAGAGAGACACCATTACCGGGAGGGAGCCCAGGGCTGAGAGAGACACCATTACCGGCAGGGAGCCCGGGTCTGAGAGAGACACCATTACCGGCAGGGAGCCCGGGGCTGTGAGAGACACCATTACCGGCAGGGAGCCCAGGGCTGAGAGAGACACCATTACCGGGAGGGAGCCCAGGGCTGAGAGAGACACCATTACCGGGAGGGAGCCCGGGGCTGTGAGAGACACCATTACCGGGAGGGAGCCCAGGGCTGAGAGAGACACCATTACCGGCAGGGAGCCCGGGGCTGTGAGAGACACCATTACCGGCAGGGAGCCCAGGGCTGAGAGAGACACCATTACCGGGAGGGAGCCCGGGGCTGAGAGAGACACCATTACCGGGAGGGAGCCCAGGGCTGAGAGAGACACCATTACCGGGAGGGAGCCCGGGGCTGAGAGAGACACCATTACCGGCAGGGAGCCCGGGGCTGAGAGAGACACCATTACCGGCAGGGAGCCCAGGGCTGAGAGAGACACCATTACCGGCAGGGAGCCCAGGGCTGAGAGAGACGCCATTACCAGGAGGGAGCCCGGGGCTGAGAGAGACACCATTACCGGGAGGGAGCCCAGGGCTCAGAGAGACACCATTACCGGGAGGGAGCCCGGGTCCGAGAGAGACACCATTACCGGGAGGGAGCCCGGGGCTGAGAGAGACGCCATTACCGGGAGGGAGCCCGGGTCCGAGAGAGACACCATTACCGGCAGGGAGCCCGGGGCTGAGAGAGACACCATTACCGGCAGGGAGCCCGGGTCCGAGAGAGACACCATTACCGGCAGGGAGCCCGTGGCTGAGAGAGACACCATTACCGGGAGGGAGCCCGGGTCCGAGAGAGACACCATTACCGGGAGGGAGCCCGGGGCTGAGAGAGACACCATTACCGGGAGGGAGCCCGGGTCCGAGAGAGACACCATTACCAGGAGGGAGCCCGGGTCCGAGAGAGACACCATTACCGGCAGGGAGCCCGGGGCTGAGAGAGACACCATTACCGGGAGGGAGCCCGGGGCTGAGAGAGACACCATTACCGGGAGGGAGCCCGGGTCCGAGAGAGACACCATTACCGGGAGGGAGCCCGGGGCTGAGAGAGACGCCATTACCGGGAGGGAGCCCGGGTCCGAGAGAGACACCATTACCGGCAGGGAGCCCGGGGCTGAGAGAGACACCATTACCGGCAGGGAGCCCGGGTCCGAGAGAGACACCATTACCGGCAGGGAGCCCGTGGCTGAGAGAGACACCATTACCGGCAGGGAGCCCGGGGCTGAGAGAGACACCATTACCGGGAGGGAGCCCAGGGCTGAGAGAGACACCATTACCAGGAGGGAGCCCAGGGCTGAGAGAGACACCATTACCGGCAGGGAGCCCGGGGCTGAGAGAGACACCATTACCGGGAGGGAGCCCAGGGCTCAGAGAGACACCATTACCGGGAGGGAGCCCGGGGCTGAGAGAGATACTGTGACCGGAGAAAAGCCCGGGGCCCCTGGCGACCCAGGGCCTGATCCGGAAGCGGGACAGAGTCGAGAGCACATTCCCCTGGACAGGAACAGCTGCTTCAGGACAACCCGCTCCTCAAAACCCTGCCACCCATCAGGCTAAGGAAGGAGCCAGAAGGCGAAGCAATGACATGCCGGGATGTACAGGAGTCATTGGTCCTTCAATGAGCTGACAGACAACATGTGTCACAGAATACTGAGTCTGAACGGGCAGACAGTGCGGCACCTGTGCCACATCCTCGCGGACATGGCGCCCAATGGAGGAGGGGGACACCCACCCTCCCGAGGGCGGGGGGGCGGGGGGGGTGGTGGGGGGGGGGGGGAAGAGGGCGGGGGGACGGGGGGGGGGGGGCCACGCAGGGTGTTGTGTGCTGACAGGCCCGCTGTGAATGTTAACGTTACAGAGACCTTCAGATGTATCAGGTGTGAAATGTTTTAATGGCAAACATTTCACTGTGACAAATTTCCATTCCCCCTATCTACGGATAACTACCTTATCAGTGCCCACTCAGTGCCCCTCATTCATCTTAGACTTTCGTGGTCTAGTGCCACGTCTAGGTGTGTCCCCAAGGATGGACATCAGAGGTGGAGGCAGCCTGCTGCTTCCCGCGTACCGTGGCCTTTGATGCCACCAAGCCACAGAGATGCTGCGTCAGCGCTCTGTCCTGGGAGGGTTTGGGAGGACGGACAGGCTGCGCTAGTTCCTGTTATGGGTCTCACAGATGCAAACCAACACTCCTCCCTAGCCCTGGCTCGATCGACGGCCTGGCCCCCCCTCCCGCCCCTGAACAACCCCAGCCCCCCTGAAGCCCCCCCCCCCCTCCCCTTCAGGGTACTGGAGGAGACGCTCAGGTGCCCTTGAGCTGCATGCTACTAAATGCAGAAGGCTACTCACCTCCCCACTTCCCCTCGTAGCCATCGCAGCGGGTCTCCGGTGTTTTGGCGAGGAGTACTAAACGACGCCCCAAGCTTCCCACTTGGAGTCGGATAATCCCCGGGACAATGCTGCATTCGACGTCAATCGTGGCGAATGAGATTGAAATGAATGCAAATGAGAGCTGACGGGCGCCTCACCATTTCTGGGCGCGATTCTGATCTCGCCACCGGGAGCTTGCCGGGGGATTTGCAAAATGTTCCTCGCCCGAGGCGAATCCCATTTTTGGCCTTTCCCACTATTCACCCGGTGCAATGGGAACGGTGCCGGGTGGAGCGGGGTGGGAAAATCTCGCTCGTTAACTTAGAAATTGAACTGAAACTAAATATGTGATTCAAACTCAAACTCTTCAAAGAAAAATGAGCACCGTACTGTGCAAGTTTCCACATCCTTGGATAAGCAGTCAGAAAAATCAACACATTCAACTCTTTCATCCTCTAATACTTTGAGTTAGTAAAGCCTAAATGATTTACTAAGTCCCTGGACTGCACATTGCGCAAACCGCAAGCAGTACAAATAGCATACCAAATAAAGCTCAGCAGGGTATAATATTTTTGCTTGCTGAAGTTGTGTTCAAACGATCAAACTGACGGTTCCTGCAGAATCTGAGCATGGCAAAAATGCCTTAATGTGTTTCTAAAACTCTCATCCGTTTCTTCAAATCCTCCCTCGGCCTGGCTCCCTCCCCCATCTCTGAAATCTCCTCCAGCCCCACAACCTTCCGAGGCATGAGACCGGGGTACAGATACCGACTGGCTGGGGTTGGGGGAGGGGGGAGGGGGGGGGCACACTCTCAGGGCAAAGAGTCAATCATTTGGGGCTGAGATGTGGACACATTTCTTCGTCCCACGATGAGTGTTCCATCGTTGACGATATTTAATGAAAGAAATGAAAATCGCTTGTTGTCACGAGTAGGCTTCAAATGAAGTTACTGTGAAAAGCCCCTAGTCGCCACATTCCGGCGCCTGTTCGGGGAGGCTGGTACGGGAATCGAACCGTGCTGCTGGCCTGCCTGGGTCTGCTTTCAAAGCCAGCGATTTAGCCCTGTGCTAAACCAGCCCCTAAGGCTGGGACAGGGAGATCTTTCCTCTCTCTGGGAATCGAGGAATGTGGGGAGCAAATGGGGAAAATTGAACTGAAGCCCACCGTTCACCAAGATTGTATTGAACCGGCTTGATGGGCTGAATGGTCCACTCCTGCTCCTATTTCTAAGCTTTTTGTGTTCTTGATATCTGCACCTATTCCGGCTTCTTCAGCATCCTAAATTTTAACCATTCCACTATTGGTGACCGTGCCTTTGGCACTCTGAGCCCTGGTCTCTGGTCTTCTCTCCCTCAACCAATTTGTTTCCTCTTTCTCCTGCTTAAAATCTGCCTCTTTGATCAATTTCGGGTCGCCTGTTGTAATATCTCCCGATGTGCCTCAGTAGGGGCGGCACGGTAGCACAGATGTTAGCACTGTTGCTTCGCAGCGTCAGATAACCGAGTTCAATTCCCGACTTGGGTCACTATCAATGCGGAGTCTGCACGTTCTCCATGTGTCTGCGTGGGTTTCCTCCGGGTGCTCCGGTTTCCCCCCACAAGGCCCGAGAGACGTGCTTGTTAGGGGAATTGGACATTCTGAATTCTCCCTCCGTGTACCCGAACAGGAACCGGAATGTGGGGACTAGGGGCTTTTCACAGTAACACCATTGCAGTGTTAATGTAAGCCTACTTGTGACATTAAGAAGGATTATTATTAGTATCAAAGTTTGTTTGATAATTGCTCTGTGAGGCGCCTTTCCCTGTCTCACTCTGTTAGGGGCGGTATATAAGTGCAAGTTGTTGTTGTCAGGGTTTGTCCTTTTCGAGCACTGATCCGAAAGCGATTTATCACACAGAGTTTACATCGGAAAACATCGTCATTAATACTGATAATGATGCACTATAAAGACGAGGGATATTAAGGCCCTGCTCATGAAGCAAAATTTATTTTCCTGTGGGGCACTCAGTAACCATGGCTACATTTAACTCTGAAATTATGGTTGCTATCGCAGGGAAGATTAGCAGATGATTAATGGGGATGCAACGCAGCGTAGTGTAAAACGGAAAGAGGATTATACCAGGCCAGACTAACTGAAAGAAGATGTGCTTTACCCTCAGGCTCGGAGCAACATGGATTATCAGCAGTAGTGTTTAGACTTCTTGGGTGCTTGGCTGGTTTATCGCTGGCTTTTAAAGCAGACCAAGCAGGCCGGCAGCACGGTTCGATTCCCGTATCAGCCTCCCCAAACAGGCGCCGGAATGTGGCGACTAGGGGTTTTTCACAGTAACTTCATTGAAGCCTACTTGTGACAATAAGCGATTTTCATTTCAATTCTCCCGTTTCTCGCCTTGGTACTCCCGCTTTGAGAATCAGGATTGTTATCCACTGGCGCAAAAAGCAAAGCTGACGTGCCAGCCAATGGCTTTTAGAAAAAAAAATTTCCGGGGATCGGGCTTTACACCAGGCCTGAGAGGGGCAGGGCCTGAAGTCACTGACCGATCATGCTCCTCAGAGAGCGGGCCAGGCACTGAGGGACCCAGGCACAGTGGCAGAGGGACATGACCGAGGCGGCGAAGGGCGTGTCTCGCTCGCTGAGGGACATGTCCCAGTCCCAGTGCTCCATGACTGAGGGCATCGAGACCCTGGTCGAGATGAGAGTGGGCCTTCAGGACCGGGTCCAGCGCCAGTCAGAATGTTTGGAGGCTGAAGGAGCTGAAGGGAGGGGATTGAGGACATGGGGGGATTTGTAAACAAGGTTAAAAACAGGACAACAAGCGCAAGAGGTGACATGTGAACAACACAGTGTGTGCGTTATGATATGGGCAGTCGCGGTTTGGGTGTCCTCAGGTTTGGGTGATATAGGACGCCATTCAGCCCATCAGACCTGTGCTGGGCCTTGGCATTAGGTGTCCATTTGGATGCACATCTTCCAGTGCACATCTTGTGGGCAGCATCATTTTTAAAAAAAAATTCTGAATGTTAACCTTCTCATACTTACTTTTCTTATGGGCCAGGGTTTAGAAACTCCAAAGAATATTATGGAGTCCACCTGACCCACAACCTTTATGTTCAATTTGGCGAAGATGAGCACAAGAACTTTCCCTTCAAGTGTTATTCGCATCATCAACAATCTGCCCTAGTCCACCTACGTTGGCGCTACGACTAGGAATGCACAACAGCGCCTATACTTCCTCAGGAAACTAAGGAAATTTGGCATGTCCACATTAACTCTTAACAACTCTTACAGCTGCACCATAGAAAGCATCCTATGTGGCTGCAACACAGCCTGGTATGGCAACTGCTCGGCCCAGGACCGCAAGAAACTACAGAGTCGTGAATACCGCCCAGTCCATCACACAAACCTGCCTCCCATCCATTGACTCTGTCTACACCTCCCTTGAGAAGCAGAGAGTGCCAATAAACTGTTCCTTTTCATGGCAGCAGGCAGTGACTAGTGGGGTACCGCAGGGTTCAGTGCTGGGGCCCCAACTGTTCACAATATACATTAACGATTTGGACAAAGGAATTGCATGCAATATCTCCAAATTGGCAGACGGCACTAAGCTGGGTGGCAGTGTGTGTATCATCGAATTTACAGTGCAAAAGGAGGCTGTTTGGCCCATCGAGTCTGCACCAGCCCTTGGAAAGAGAACCCTACCCAAACCCACACCTCCACCCTATCCCTGTAATCCAGTAACCCCACCCCACCCCACCTTTTTTGGGCACTAAGGGCAATTTAGCATGGCCAATCCACCTAACCTGCACATCTTTAGACTGCAGGAGGAAACCGGAGCACCCGGAGGAAACCCACGCAGACACGGGGAGAACGTGCAGACTCCGCACAGTGACCCAAGCCGGGAATTGAACATGGAACCCTGGAGCTGTGAAACAACTGTGCTAACCACTGTGCTACTGTAGTACTGTGTGCTGTGAGGAGGATGCAAAGAGGCTGCAGGGTGACTGGGACAGGCTGGCTGAGTGGGAAAATGCAATATAATGTGGGTAAATATGAGAATCATAGAATCATAGACTTTACAGTGCGGAAGGAGGCTATCCACTTCGGAGGCGAAAACAGGAAGGCAGATTATTATCCGAATGGCAGTTTAGGAAAAGGGGAAGTGCAACGGGACCTGGGTGTCGTGGTGGAACAGTCGCTGAAGGTTGGCATGCAGGTACAACAGGTGGTGAGGAAAGCTACTGGCATGATGGCCTTCATAGCGAGAGGATTTGAGTAAAGGAGTTGGGATGTCTTGCTGCACTTATACAGGGCCTTGGTGAGGCCACACCTTGAGTATTGTGTGAAGTTTTGGTCTAGTTTGAAGAAGAACATTCCTGCTATTGAGGGTGTCTAGCGAAGGTTCATCAAACTAATTCCCGGGATGGTAGGACTGACAAATGAAGAAAGGCTGGATCGACTGGGGTTGTACTCACTGGAGTTTAGAAGAATGAGAGGGGATCACATAGATACATAAAAAATCCTGATGGGACTGGGCAGGCTAGATACGGGGAGAATGTTCCCGATGTTGGGGACTTCCAGAACCTGGGGTCACAGCCCAAGAATAAGGGGTTAAGCCATTCAGGACTGACGTGAGGAAGATCCTCTTCTCTCAGAGAGTTATGAACTTGTGGAATTCTCCACCACAGAAAGTTGTTGGGGGTCAGTTTGTTGGATATATTCAAGTGGGAGCTGGACATGGCCCTTGTGGCTAAAGGGATCAAGGGCTATCGAGAGAAAGCGGGAGTGAGATACGGAATTTGCATAATCAGCCATGATCATATTGAATAGTGATGCAGGCCCAAAGGCCCGAATGGCCTACGCCTGCACCTATTTTCTATGTTTCTATGAAAGCGGGCAGCATAATCAAAGACCCCTCCCACCCGGGTTATTCTCTCTTCCAATCTCTTCCATCGGGCAGGAGATACAGAAATCTGAGAACACGCACGAACAGGTTCAAAACCAGCTTCTTCGCCGCTGTTACCAGACTCTTATGGACTGATCTGATCTCTCCAAGGATCTTCTCTGCTGTGTAGCACGACATTCCGTATGCTTCACCCGATGTCTGTGCCTACGCATTCACATTGTGTACCTATTGTATGTCCTATATTTTTTCCTTGTAAAAGAACAAAGAACAAAGAAAATTACAGCACAGGAACAGGCCCTTCGGCCCTCCCAGCCTGCGCCAATCCAGATCCTTTATCTAAACCTGTCCCCTATTTTCCAAGGATCTACTTCCCTCTGTTCCCCAACCGTTCATGTATCTGTCTAGATGCATCTTAAATGATGCTATCGTGCCCGCCTCTACCACATCCGCTGGCAAAGTGTTCCAGGCACCCACCATCCTCTGCGTAAAAACCTTTCCACGCACATCTCTCTTAAACTTTCCCCCTCTCACCTTGAAATCGTGACCCCTTGTAACTGACACCCCCACTCTTGGGAAAAGCTTGTTGCTATCCACCCTGTCCATATCTCTCATAATTTTGTAGACCTCAATCAGGTCCCCCCTCAAGTTCCGTCTTTCCAACGAAAACAATCCTAATCTACTCAACCTTTTTTTCGTGTATGGAACGATCTGTCTGGACTGTATGCTGAACAATACCTTTCATTGTACCTCGGTACACGTGACAAAAGAAAACAAATCCAAATCCAAATCAAATATAATTCCACTTTCCCTTTGAAAGCTCCTGTTGAATCTGCTTCGACCGCCGTTACAGGCAACTCACAGCATTAAAAGAAAAAGCTCATCTTCCCCCTCTGGTTCTTTCACTAATTATCTTTCATCTGTGCCCTGTGATTACTGACCCTTCTGTCAGTGGGCATGGTTCCTCCTAATTCACTCTGTCAAAACCCCTCATAAACCTGGAAGAGTCTCCTGTCTCCATGCAAGATATTCCTGAGCTAATCTGGCAGCCAAGGTTAACAATCAATCCCTTTCTGGGTGACAAGAGAATACTTGGAATTAAAACCAATCAGCCAAAGTTGAACAGCGCAGATAACTACAGCACATCAAAAGATGTCCAGAGCAAAACATTCTGCAGGACTCTTTCTGTTTCGCCTTTATCTGGTAGGTACTGTTCGCTCTATCAGCGGCCTAAAAAGAGAAGTCTGAAAGGTGGAATGAAAGAATAAGTGAAAGGATGAAAGAATCAGCACAAAGTTGAACATACTGGCGCTGCCTGAAGACCCACTCAGTGAGCAGAGGTTGAGAGGAGTGCAGAGCTAACACATCATTCACACCAGGATCTGGGGAAAGTGGGAATTCATTGCAGAGAAGGAAGAATGTGTTGCTGTTCATATTCACCTTGAAAGCGTGCAGTGGAAGCTTGAGGCAGTAATTATTTAAAGAGGGCGCGAATCTCCACTCCTCACGCCGGGTGGGAGAATCGCGGGAGGGCTGGCCAACTCACGACATGCCCCCCTGGCGCCCCCTCGCGATTCTCCCACCCCCCCCCCCCCCCCCCGCGATTCCCCCCCCCCCCCCCCGCTCGGAAGAATCGCTGCTCGCCGTTTTTCACAGCGACCGGCGATTCTCCGGCCCGGATCGGCCGAGTGGCCTGCCGTTCATGATGACGGCAACCACAGCTGGTCGCTGCCGTCGTAAACATGATGCCAAAAGCTGGATTGAAGCTTGTGGGGGGCGGAGAGGGGTGTGAGCACCACGGCCGAGCTCGGGAGGGGTCTGGCCCGCAATCGGTGCCCACCGATCGTCGGGCCGGCATCTCAAAGGGACGCACTCTTTCCCCTCCGCCGCCAAGCAAGATCAAGCCGGCACGTCTTGCGGGGCAGTGGAGGGGAAAGACGGCAAACGCGCATGCGCGGGTTGGAGCCGGCCAACCTGCGCAAGCGCGGCTGACGTCACATAGGCGCTGCCGTCGCATCACTCTCGCTGCGCAGCCCGGCGGCCGAGAGTTACGGAGCGCCGCTCCTAGCCCCCCGGCTGGGGGTGAATAAGGTGAGAGGAGCGGCCTCTGAGGCCGTCATGAAACTCGGCCGAGTTCACGACGGCCTTCCCGATTTTTCGCGGGAGCGGAGAATTTCGCCCTTTTTCTGCGGCATTGTACAAGTTAGTGCACTGGAAAAGAAATGAACTTAAGAACCTGGTTGGGAAAATACTCCCCCTTCAGGTACCAGGTCCAAAGGAGGGCGGTGGCGATCGTGGGCTTCCATGGGATTGGTCCATTGTTTACGCAGTGCGGCTGGCCAGGAAACTCTCCCGCTCTTTCCCGCCTGCCGTATTGGAAGGATTTGCAGGCTGGAGACCTACCAGATTGGCCACCTATGACTGTAGAGGTCTGTCAAGTCCTGAAGTGGAACTTGATTGATTGATTTATTGCCACATATACCACAGCAGTACGGTGAAAAATATTTTTATGCAGCCAAGGGAACGTACACAGTATGTACATAGTAGACAAAAAGAATAATCAACAGAGTACATTGACAAATGGTACATCGACAAACAGTGATTGGTTATAGTGCGGAACAAGGAGCCAGAACAAAGCAAACACATGAGCAACAGAAGCCTAGGGCATCGTGAATAGTGTAGACACGTTCGACTCCACAAGGCGGTCCCGTTGGTTGAGTGGGTACAGCTACTTCATGCCAACCCGCAGTATGCCTACGTAACGTACCCCGACAGCTGCCAAGACACAGTCTCCCTCAGGGACCTGGCACCAGCTGGTTCCACACACACACACACACACACACACACACCCCCGACCCAGCGCCATGCTCCCCTCCCCTGGTGTACCCCATCGCAGCCCCCCCCCCCTTCGGGACACTCCGCCCTCCCCTTGCCCACACCCAGGGATGAAGAGGATTTCGACACGCTCCCGGAGTCTCCGAAGACCAAGCTGATGCCGGAGTCGCGGCCAGCACTGCGGCAATCTCAACAACAGATCAAGGCTCCGGACCGCCTGAATTTGTAATATTATCTGTACTTTTAAAACACATCTTTCTGTATATAGTTCTCCACCACTCCCGCCGGACTCAATTTTTTTAACAGGGGGTGAATGTGGTAGTCACCACTGATGTATATATTGTATATATAGGATGTTGATGTAGGTGCTTTATGGCAAGGCCCTGAACTACAGGTACGGGGATAGTTCCCTGCCTGTTGGCTCCGCCCAGTAGGTGGAGTATAAATATGTGTGCTCCCCATACAGCAGCCATTTCGCCAGCTGCTGTAGCTTAGTGTAATAAAGCCTCGATTGCATCCAACTCTCGTCTTTGTGTAATTGATCGTGCATCACTCCCACAGTCCAAAGACATGCAGGCTAGGTGGATTGGCCATGCTAAATTGCCCTTAGTGTCCAAAAAGGTTAGCAGGGGTTATTGGGTTACGGGGTTAGAGTGGAAGTGAGGGCTCAAGTGGGTCAGTGCTGACTCGATGGGCCGAATGGCCTCCTTCTGCTCTGTATGTTCTATGATCAATGTTCTAAACAATATAAATAACTTCAACTAAAAGATGGCTGTGGTGAGCTTATTGCTGCTACAATTCACCACTGTATTGTATTGTATTATGTTGATGCCCTTGTGGGCTCTGCCTGTGGCTCCGCCCCCTCGGGGGAGGTATATAGACCTGTAGGCGGCACTCAGTACAGAGCAGTCGCAGGCAGGCACAGATCTAGCTTATTAAAACCACTGTTCACTTCTACTAATCAAATTGATGGTTGCATCAATAGCGGATCAGTTTGCATGTCTGATGTGAAGTATGTGGACAACAGGGATACTGTCCTGAATTGCTCAGAGTCATTGAGCTAAAGCGCGAGTGGGAGACACCCTGGCGCACAAATGAGGTGGGGCAGTGTCTGGACAGTTTGTTCCAGACTTTGTAACGAGGGGACCGATTTGAGAAACTTAGCGGCCTCCCCCTGCTCCCGTTTTCCGAAGCCCTTTACAGTTCTTTTCTTAACTGCCGGCATTATAACAAACCTTCCGAGCGAAACCTTGCTGTGGGGAAACTGACAGTATCGATCGAATAACCAATCGTATGTGGACAAAAAGCCAGGAAATAAAACTAGAGCTTTCATTTTTCGAGCACTGTTCAAAATCGCCGGACGTTTTAAAGTACTTGACCAAATAAGCCCTTTCTGAAGTGTGGCCAGAGTTGTAACTCAGGAATGATGCATTAACCAACAGCTCCCTGTTTCCCGCTGTACAGGGTAGATGGGACTAAACCCAATGTTCTTTTACTTACACCACGTTTCTGTACAACAATAATGTTCACCAGCATTATTCATTCCAGTCGACACAGCATTCCGGAAAGGGAACCATCAGGGTCCTGGTGTTGAATCATGCTCGCCAAGAGTTCATCAGTCTATCTGACTGGGGTGGTTTATCAATTAGAGTCAATCACAGTAAGCTTTATATTAAAAAAATAGGTCCCTACACTCGCTCAGGTCAATCGTGTGTAAGCTGCAGCTTGCCGTTTTTTAATGTCTAGTAGAAAGGCAATGACCTTTATCCGCTATTTGATTTCATGGAGAATAAAATCCTTACAGGATTGCTGGCCGATTAACGCTTGAGTTTAACAGAGGTGTAGGATTTCACAATGCGATGTATTTGAGCTATTGATGTAAACAGGAACAGTGAGCCAAAACAGTGACTGATTTGACCTAATTTTAGACATTTATTTTAATGCGGGCAACCCCAACTCCACTGTCAAAAACCACTAAGGTAGCAATTTCATTTTAAGCCGCGAAAATATATTGAAAGGTAAAGTGAGCTTCAGCACCGGTGTTAGAATTTCAAACATTTCTATTTTGGCCTGATCTTTTTTCAAACCTTTGTCTGGCACAGAGAATAAGTGAAAAGCAGTTACAACTGTTGGGGCCTCACGGTAGCATGGTGGTTAGCATCAATGCTTCACAGCTCCAGGGTCCCAGGTTCGATTCCCGGCTGGGTCACTGTCTGTGTGGAGTCTGCACATCCTCCCTGTGTGTGCGTGGGTTTCCTCCGGGTGCTCCGGTTTCCTCCCACAGTCCAAAGATGTGCGGGTTAGGTGGATTGGCCATGCTAAATTGCCCGTAGTGTAAGGTTAATGGGGGGATTGTTGGGTTACGGGTATACGGGTTACGTGGGTTTAAAGTAGGGTGATCATTGTTCGGCACAACATCGAGGGTTGAAGGACCTGTTCTGTGCTGTACTGTTCTATGTTCTAACTTTAATCCAGTTACTTTGGAAACGTCTGAATTGGGTTCTGTTGTCAAATCCAACTTGATCGCAGAATGCAGTAACGTTGGTACTGTTACGCATTAATGTACTGTTCGGAGAGTTTGACGGCCATGCCGCCGTGAATGACGATCCTTACAGTCGTCAACATCCTTCCATCGATCCAAGATGGCGGGCATGCACCAGGTCAGGTCTGCCGAGGGTGGAGTGGCTTCAAATGGCGGACTCCTGCAGCTGGTTGAAGAGACCGAGCTGGTGCTTATCAAGCGTGGTGTTGGGTTATACTCTTTCCAGTGTTGGCACCTGTTGCCCAGTCACTGTGGCTACTGAACAGCAGGGGTGGCGCACACCAGCCTACAGGTGATGCCACCATTTTTGCCCTGTCATTAGCTCTTGTCTCCCGGGGTGATGTTTTAGGGTTATTGTGGTGAATCATAATAGCACAATTCACACTGTTATCACACATGTTGTACCATGCCTCTGTAAGCTCGGCACACGAGCAGTTGCGCGGCTCTGCCCCTAGGGGGAGGTGTACTGGGAATGTACGGAAGTTTGTACTGGGCTCCACCCTTGGCTCCGCCCATGACTCCTCCCCCCCACTGGTTGTATAAAGCTTGGCAGTCGGAGCCTGCCTGCCAGTTCATCTGGAGTTCATCTCGTCACAGGCAGGCTCTGCTGTAAGACGATTAAAACCACTGTTCACTGTTCTAACCGCGTGTCGCGTGAATTGATGGTCTCATCAGTTATCATGTCACAGCTGCAAGCATTCTTGAAGAATCCCTGCAAGTATATTCTTGATGTACGCCTGAGCACATTCAGCCCATTGAATTTAGCAAATTGGCAAGCTAATGAAGAATGGTGAGGTAAAGTTGGAACTGCGTATGTGTACACTTTCATTGTAACCAATAAATAACGCATATTAATTTGCAAAGTAACCAAGTACTTGCAATACAGAAATGGGCTTTATGGTCTAAGATATCCTTGCCAGTGTTTATACTCTGCACAAGGCTCCTAAAACTTTTCTTCATCTACAGATCCTTTTATTCCTTTCTCTCTTCTAGATTTTAACGAGCTTCTCCTTGTCATAGAATCATAGAATCCCGACAGTGCAGAAGGCAGCCATTCGGCCCTTCGACTCTTACCGACTCTCTGAAAGGGCACCTTAACCGGGCTCCCGTCCTATCCCTGCAAAGCCATAATTCCACTTACCCTACATTATAGAATTTACAGTGCAGAAGGAGGCCATTCGGCCCATCGAGTCTGCACCAGCTCTTGGAAAGAGCACCCTACCCAAGGTCAACACCTCCAACCTATCCCCACAACCCAGTAACTCCACCCAACACTAAGGGCAATTTTGGACACTAAGGGCAATTTATCATGGCCAATCCACCTAACCTGCACATCTTTGGACTGTGGGAGGAAACCGGAGCACCTGGAGGAAACCCACCCAGACACAGGGAGAACGTGCAGGCTGGAATTGAACCCGGGTCCCTGGTGCTGTGAGGCTACAGTGCCAACCACCGTGCCACCGTGTCACACTTAATGCATCTACTAATCTCACCTACTCCTTGTGATATTGATTTCCAATCCCTGGGTAACAATGTTTTTCCTGTGTGCCTTATTGGGTATATGAGCAGCCATTAAATATTTGTGGCCCTATCATGAATCTTCAAGGTCTCTATTTAGCCACCCGCCAGTTTTTCCATTCCTTTTGAGGACAGGGGAGCAGCTGGGGGGGGGGGGGGGGTGATGTTGGGCGGTCATGTGGCAGGATAGTCGGGGGTTTTGGTGGGTTAGGTAGCTGGAGGGTAGGGAGGCGATAGGCGGGGAGTCAAGGGGATGTGGGGGGAGCCGGGTGGTCGGTTTTGTCAGGGGGTGGAGGGGCAATTGGAAGTTAGGAAGGTCGTTGGGCTGGGGTGAATCCTTTGAGGGGTCAGGGTGGGGTGGGGTGTGAACGGTGCTCCAGTTACCAGGAGTTAGAAATGGGTTTTAATTCTTCTAACTTTTGCTGGTTACCTATTCTGCCAAGAGAGTCGGACCCGTCCAAAGTCTCCAATTTAAATTGAAACTTTGGAAGATTCTAGAAGCAGGCAAATTTCCCACCAGGGGACGGAGGGCTGGGCGGACAATCCCCCAGTGCATCTTCTGGAGTACCTCCCGGGTATAACCTCACCCGGAGATCAGAAGGTCTGGGTCACTGACTGTGTGGAGTCTGCACATCCTCCCCGTGTGTGCATGGGTTTCCTCCGGGTGCTCCGGTTTCCTCCCACAGTCCAAAGACGTGCGGGTTAGGTGGATTGGCCATGATAAATTGCCCCTTCGTGACCAAAAAGATTAGGAGGGGTTATTGGGTTACGGGGAGAGGGCGGAAGTGAGGGCTTAAGTGGGTTGGTGCAGACTCGATGGGCCGATTGGCCTCCTTCTGCACTGTATGTACTAAAACTGAGACGGAGCTGTGCACATTTTAACACAAATTTTACGCAGCTTGCCTGATTTCACTTCTTTATATGGTCGAAGGGTAAAGTTTCAGTTTTTAAACATCAATTGAAGTGGCTCAGCATGAAGCTCGTGAGGCTGAACCGATGCATTCCGTATTCTGTGAGAGTAACCGTGGAGATTTAGTCCAACATGAAAATAAGCTGGAATTTTTCAACAGTGATTTCAGGAGTTTGGACAAAGGGAATCAGAGGGGTACGAACGTTTACCGCGATTACCCAGTGAGTGTGCACAGGATTGTCTGCCAGCGGATCACGCAGTTCCATACCGCCTTATCAGACAGTGAGCTTCAGCCTCCCACGTCTCTGTGGCGTCATGGTGATTCATATTCCCCCTTCATAGCTTTCCTTTTTTAATTTGTAAGAATATGATCATGCACAGCCGTTGAAGGAACGGAGGTGTTTTGACTTGAGCAACACTTCCAAATCGCTCACACGAAAGCAAAATACCGCAGAGGCCGGAAACCTGAAATGAAAATGAAATGAAATGAAAATTGCTTATGGTCACGAGTCGGCTTCAATGAAGTTACTGTGAAAAGCCCCTAGTCGCCACATTCCGGGGCCTGTCCGGGGAGGCTGGTACGGGAATCGAACCGTGCTGCTGGGCTGCTTGGTCTGCTTTAAAAGCCAGCGATTTAGCCTGGTGAGCTAAACCAGCCCCTGGTTCCAAACGCAAACATGCAAACGCAAAATGCAAACAGAGAAAGCCTGCTGGAAATATTCAGCAGGCCAGGCAGCATCCGTGCAGATGGTCCAGAGAAACCCCCGTCAGAGGATAAAATTGGATTGGATTGGATTGGATTTGTTTATTGTCACATGTACCGAGGTACAGTGAAAAGTATTTTTCTGCGAGCAGCTCAACAGATCATTAAGTACGTGGGAAGAAAAGGGAATAAAAGAAAATAAATAATAGGGCAACACAACATATACAATGAGCATTGGCATCGGATGAAGCATACAGGGTGTAGTGTTAATTTTTTTTTTTAAATTTAGAATACCCAATTATTTTTTTCCCAATTAAGGGGCAATTTAGCATGGCCAATCCACCTAACCTGCACATCTTTGGGTTGTGGGGGTGAAACCCACGCAGACACGGGGAGACCGTGCAAACTCCACACGTCAGTGACCCAGGGCTGGGATTCGAACCCGGGTCCTCAGCGCCGCAGGGAGCAATGCTAACCACTGTGCCACCGTGCTGCCCAGGGTGTAGTGTTAATGAGGTCAGTCCATAAGAGGGTCGTTTAGGAGTCTGATGACAGTGGGGAAGAAGGAAATGCAAAACTTATAAAGCCAGTCGATGTGGGGAGGGGCAGAAAGAACAGAAGGAGGTCTCTGATTGGGCGGAAGGCTCTGATTGGGCGGAGGGAAGGGAAGATTGACCAACAAAAGAGTTAATTGTTCAAAGGAAGTGTTAATCGGCATCGTAAAGACACAAAATTAAAGCAGATTTAAAACAGAAATGAGAAGGAATTGCTCCACACAAAGGGCCGTGAATCCACGGAATTTTCTACCCCAGAGTACAGCGGACTCCTTTCAAGGAGCAGTTGGATAGGTTTTTACAGGGACAGAGTGGGGAATTGGCCTGGGTCGGGTGGCTTTTCGAAGGGTCGGTGCAGACTCGATGGGCTGAATAGCCTCCGTCTGCACTGTAGGGATTCTATGATAATTTACCTACTCGAGCATGCTCCGCCATTCAACAAGGTCACGGCTGTCATTTCAATCCCTCCACCACTAACGCACAGTGGCAGCCGTGTGTACCATCCACAAGATGTAGCACCTTCCAAACCCACGGCCGCTACCATCTCGAAGGACAAGAGCAGCTGGTACCTGGGAACACCACCAACTGGAGGTTCCCCTCCAAGTCACCTCACCATCCTGACTTGGAAATATATCGGCCGCTCCTTCACTGTCGCTGGGTCAAAATCCTGTAACTCCCTCCCTAACAGCACTGTGGGTGTACCTACACTTCAGGGACTGCAGCGGTTCAAGAAGGTAACTCCCCAACACCTTCTCAAGTGAAACTAGAGATGGACAATAAATGTTGGCCGATCCAGTGATGCCCCGTCCCATAAGAATAAATTTTAAAACCCGCCACTTTCCGTTCCAGCCTCCCCGAACAGGCGCCGGAATGTGGTGACTAGGGGCTTTTCACAGTAACTTCATTTGAAGCCTACTCATGACAATAAGCGATTTTCATTTCATTTCATTTCTTGCCTTGTCCCTTGATTAATGTAGAGCCTAGAGCAGGGGTGGGCAAACTACGGCTCGCGGGCCGCATGCGGCCCGCCAAAGGTCTTTATGCGGCCCACCAAGTCATTAAAAAAAAGAAAAACAATTTTTTTTTTAAACATTTTTTAAAAAAATTTTTAATTTTTAATTATTTTTTAAAGGTTAATGGGGGGGGGGCTGTTGGGTTACTTACTGGTATAGGGTGGATACGTTGACTTGAGTAGGGTGATCATTGCTCGGCACAACGTCGAGGGCCGAAGGGCCTGTTCTGTGCTGTACTGTTCTATGTTCTATATGAGGCGCCCAGAATCATAACCGGGTGAAGTAATTATTTTACTTAATATACTGTGCGGCCCTTTAAAATTGTGAATTTCTGAATGTGGCCCTTGCACGGAAAAGTTTGCCCACCCCTGGTCTAGAGTTTATCATTCTCTGTCTTGAATGTATTTAAGAACTGAGGGTGGAGAACTCTCTGGCTTACAGAATTCCCAATATTCACTGCCCGAGAAATGAAGCAACTTCTCGTCATCTTAATTCCAAATTATTTGAGTCTGTGACCCTGTAGATACCCTAATCAGGAGACACAACATCCCAGCAAACTCCGTATGAATCTCGTAATGTCAGCTCTCTCTCTCTCTCCCATTAATTGAGCAGCCATCATGAAATTGCGATCTGGGGCCGACCACGGCTCGAGGCATGGCCCGACAGAATGAAACTTCCGGCCCCGAGCTCCAGTTAATAATAATAATAATTTTTGTTGTCACAAGTAGGCTTACATTAACACTCCACTAGTGGCGATTCTCCAATCCGAACTGCAATGAAGTTACCGTGAAAAACCTCTAATTGCCACACTCCGGTGCCTGTTCTGGTACACGGAGGGATAATTCAGAATGTCCAATTCACCTAACAAGCACGTCTTTCGGGACTTGTGGGAGGAAACTGGAGCACCCGGAGGAAACCCACGCAGACATGGGGAGAGCGGGCAGACTCTGCACTGTCAGTGATCTAAGCTGGGAATCGAACCTGGGACCCTGGCGCTGTGAAGCAACAGTGTTGATGGTGATTGCAATGCCAATGTATAGCCGTGATGTGGAGATGCTGGCGTTGGACTGGGGTGAGCACAGTAAGAAGTCTTACAACACCAGGTTAAAGTCCAACAGGTTTGTTTCAAACACGAGCTTTCGGAGCACGGCTCCTTCTTCAGGTGAATGGAAAGGCTTGTTCCAGAAATGTTTATATAGACACAGTCAGAGATGCCCCGGAATGCGAGCACCTGCAGGCAATCAAATCATCAAAGATGCAGAGAGAGAGGTAACTCCAGGTTAAAGAGGTGTGAATTGTCCCAAGCCAGTTCAGTCGGTAGGCCTCTGCAAGTCCAGGCTTGTTGGTGGGGGCCGAATGTAATGCGACATGAATCCCAGATCCCGGTTGAGTCCGCATTCATGCGTGCGGAACTTAGCTATAAGTTTTTGCTCAGCAATTCTGCGTTGTCGCGTCTCCTGAAGGCCTCCTTGTAGAATGCTGACCCGGAGATCAGAGGCTGAATGTCCTTGACTGCTGAAGTGTTCCCCAACTGGAAGGGAACAGTCCTGCCTGTTGATAGTCGCACGATGCCCGTTTATTCGTTGTCGCAGTGTCTGCATGGTCTCGCCAATGTACCACGCTTCGGGACATCCTTTCCTGCAGCGTATGAGGTAGACTACATTGGTCGAGTCGCACGAGTATGCGCCGCGTACCTGGTGGGTGGTGTTTCCACGTGTAATGGTGGTGTCCATGTCGATGATCTGGCATGTCTTGCAGAGATTACCCTGGCAGGGTTTGTGGTGTTGTGGTTGCTGTTCTGAAGGCTGGGTAATTTGCTGCAAACAATGGTTTGTTTGAGGTTGCGCGGTTGTTTGAAGGCCAGTAGTGGGCCAGTAGCCAAGGTCATCCCCACACCCCCACTACTGGCCTTCAAACAACCGCGCAACCTCAAACAAACCATTGTTTGCAGCAAATTACCCAGCCTTCAGAACAGCAACCACAACACCACAAAACCCTGCCAGGGTAATCTCTGCAAGACATGCCAGATCATCGACATGGACACCACCATTACACGTGGAAACACCACCCACCAGGTACGCGGCGCATACTCGTGCGACTCGACCAATGTAGTCTACCTCATACGCTGCAGGAAAGGATGTCCCGAAGCGTGGTACATTGGCGAGACCATGCAGACACTGCGACAACGAATAAACGGGCATCGTGCGACTATCAACAGGCAGGACTGTTCCCTTCCAGTTGGGGAACACTTCAGCAGTCAAGGACATTCAGCCTCTGATCTCCGGGTCAGCATTCTACAAGGAGGCCTTCAGGAGACGCGACAACGCAAAATTGCTGAGCAAAAACTTATAGCTAAGTTCCGCACGCATGAATGCGGACTCAACCGGGATCTGGGATTCATGTCGCATTACATTCGGCCCCCACCAACAAGCCTGGACTTGCAGAGGCCTACCGACTGAACTGGCTTGGGACAATTCACACCTCTTTAACCTGGAGTTACCTCTCTCTCTGCATCTTTGATGATTTGATTGCCTGCAGGTGCTCGCATTCCGGGGCATCTCTGACTGTGTCTATATAAACATTTCTGGAACAAGCCTTTCCATTCACCTGAAGAAGGAGCCGTGCTCCGAAAGCTCGTGTTTGAAACAAACCTGTTGGACTTTAACCTGGTGTTGTAAGACTTCTTACAATGTATAGCCGGGGGGAGGTGGTTAGACTCTCCCTGATTGGGGAATCGCCACTAGTGGAGTGTGAATGTTGCAGTCTAATTGTGACCACAGCGTAAGACCCTCTCGGTAATGCAAATATGTTGAATCATCAACGAGCTGAAAGCAGTAAAGCTGGACGCATGTTCCCAACGCCATGTCATTTTTCAACCAGTTGGTCGTTATCAGACGATTCTGCCTGGCTGGAAGCAGCGAACCATTAATCAAATGAAAGGTTTGGAGTTCCACACATGCTGTAACTCATTCTGGCTTGTGTCTACGCTCGGGATGTTGTGCTTTTTTTTTACTCGTCAGCATTTAACAGGAGCGATCGCCCTTATTCATGTCCCAAACTTTTCATTCTTAGAAAACCGCAGGCAGCCGATACATGTCCATGACTTGACTTCAGAGCAGGGATGGCTGCTCTGACAGGCAGACTTTTTGTAGTCCGACAAACTGTTTGACAAGAAAGATTTTTTTTTTTCCTTTGCCATTCATAGCTTTGCTGTCTCTCCTCTCCCTTAATCTCATCTCCTCGGCTTTGTACAGCCGTCTCGCCCTCACGCTGACAGTAGCCAACATTCCCTGAGTGATGCTTCAGTGTAGCTGTTAAATATTAATGCCATTTGTGTAAAAGAGTCGCAAAGGTGCGAGGTATTATTCATGTTGTGTCACTTAACATTAATTGTGCGGAGGAGCCCTGTTTAAACAGGGTAGCCAATAGTTTCAGGGCAGGCAACGCTACAGAGCGGCGATAAATTTCGCTTGTTCTTCGCGCAAACGATAACTCCACAGATGAACATGTTCTCGCACAAGAATTTATGGCTTCACGGGGAAACATGGATTGAACTTAAAGTAGAATTGTGCCAGCGAAATGTTTAATATTTCTCACAGGGATAGATTGCAGCATTAATCAGCCCCGAAGCTGACTCACAGCTTTACCGTCATTCATTTATGGGATGTGGGCATTGCTGGCTGAGCCAACATTTATTGCCCATCCCTAATTGCCCCACGAGAAGGTGAGGATGGGCTGCCTTCTTGAACCGCTGCAGTCCATATGGTGTAGGTACACCCACAGTGCTGTCAGGGAGGGAGTTCCAGGATTTTGACCCAGCGACAGTGAAGGAACGGCCAATGTATTTCCAAGTCAGGGTGGTGTAAGGCTTGGAGGTGGTGGTGGTGGTGTTCCCGTGTGTCTGCTATCCTACAGGGTGGTAGAGGTTGTGAGTTTGGAAGGGGCTCTCTCAGGAGCCTTGGTTAGTTACCACAGTGCATCTTGTAGAGATGGGGCAGCACGGTAGCATGGTGGTTAGCATAAATGCTTCACAGCTCCAGGGTCCCAGGTTCGATTCCCGGCTGGGTCACTGTCTGTGTGGAGTCTGCACGTCCTCTCCGTGTGTGCGTGGGTTTCCTCCGGGTGCTCCGGTTTCCTCCCACAGTCCAAAGATGTGCGGGTTAGGTGGATTGGCCATGCTAAATTGCCCGTAGTGTCCTAATAAAGTAACTGTACTGGCTTGGGACAATTCACACCTCTTTAACCTGGAGTTACCTCTCTCTCTGCATGTTTGATGATTTGATTGCCTGCAGGTGCTCGCATTCCGGGGCATCTCTGACTGTGTCTATATAAACATTTCTGGAACAAGCCTTTCCATTCACCTGAAGAAGGAGCCGTGCTCCGAAAGCTCGTGTTTGAAACAAACCTGTTGGACTTTAACCTGGTGTTGTAAGACTTCTTACTGTGCTCACCCCAGTCCAACGCCGGCATCTCCACATCATGGCTAATAAAGTAAGGTTAAGGGGGGGGTTGTTGGGTTACGGATATAGGGTTGTTGGGTTACGGGTATAGGGTGGATACGTGGGTTTGAGTAGGGTGATCATTGCTCGGCACAACATCGAGGGCCGAAGGGCCTGTTTAGTGCTGTACTGTTCTATGTTCTAGATGGTTCTCACAGCTGCTGCTGTGTGTCGGTGGTGAAGCGTTTGAACGTTGCCAATCAAACAGGCTGCTTTGTCTTGGATGGTGTCGAGCTCCTTGAGTGTTGTTGGAGCTGCACTCATCCAGGCAAGTGGAGAGTATTCCATCACACTCCTGACTTGTGCCTTGTAGATGGTGGACAGGCTTTGGGGAGTTGGGAGATGAGTTATTCACTGCAGGATTCCTCACCTTTGACCTACTCTTGTAGCCACAGTATTTGTATGGTTAGTCCAGTTCAGCTTCTGGTCAATGGTAACCCCCAGGATGTTGCACTGCCCCACGCATTCCTTTTCCCATGATTTGAAGGAAGTTGTCAGTGCTTCTGGTATTTATAACAGCTTCTTACAGACTGTCAAAACTTTGCAGCTGTCCCATCTCGAACTTTCTCCAACATCTGCTGAATAAGCCTCTTTTCTAATCCTCATAACTGGCCCTAAAAAAAGTTCAAAATTCGACAACAACAGGATATTGAGCACTTTCAGCACCGTGGTAAAGTTTTAAAAATTTAAATTGAACCCATTTCACTATTCAGTGTATCGGTATGATGCCAATGTACCAAAAAAAAACTAATGCTTATTTGTGCAAAAGGCCACTCATGAATATAAATTATTGTTTGAGGACACGGCACTATTTAACCCTCAATCAAATCAGTTTTGCATTTTAGCTAGTTAACGCATTGTGTTTGGCTTTTCGCTGTGCACTAATTAGTTGCCTTATCTCGCAGGAACAGTGAGTACACACGCCAAAGGTAGTTCACGGAGAGCAAGAGTATGGGGGTGAGAGTTCCGTCATAAAGGGTCAGCCATTTAGCACTGAGGTGATGAGAAATTTCTTCACTTGGGGCTTGCGAATCCTTGGAAACATACACAAACGCACAGTCGTTGAGTTTACACAAGACGGTGATTCACAAATCACTGGATACTCAGGGACTTGAGGGATAAGCAACAGCCCAAACGATCAGGAGGGTGATCCCGTGAGGGAGGCACAATGATCTGTGTGCAAGGGACATACACCGAGCAGGCGCATCATGTTGATGGACGCATTAGCTAAACCTGTTTATACATAAACCACTTGTATAAAGTAAAGATCGGAATCATGTTTGGATATAAAGATCAATATCTCCAAAGGAAGGGGGATGTGGTGATATGCCTGTGAATAATATTGCATGCACTCTGCAATGCGACCTCGCACCAGCAGGTGACGTCAGACATCAGTCATGTGACAGCCGCCTATCGACAGAAGGTTGTCGGGCGTACATCAGCAGAGTCGCACATAGGGCTAGTTCCAGGAGAGTCGATGTAACTCAATCAGCAACTTGGTCTGTATCACAGTCTGATTGTTACCTTGCCACGTGTACATTAATAATTTATCATTCTGATTCAGTAGTTCTGTAGAATCATTGCAAAGACGAGGTCACAGCCCTTACTATTACCTCCCTGCACATTATATACTCATCATGGGGAACATCATTTCCATACATTAACATATTATTATCAGGCCACTAGGCCTGAATCATCGACCCATACCCTCCCCCTACCCCCCCCCATCCCCCAAGCCCCCACTGCCGGTAAGAAATCCCATCCTCATCGGCTTGACGGTAGTTTGCCCTGAATTATGATTGATCGCCCATGGCAACCGGCATGCAGACCTCCCAGGGGAGCTCAGGTGAGTGCATCACTCAACGGGGTCATTGCCGCTCCCCCATTCCCCTCAATTAGAGCCCATCCCGCCAGTGTGACATTGTGGGACCCGCCCCTCGCCTTTTCTTTTCAATGTTTCCAATGAGACGGTGCATAAAGTCGTCATTGGTGCCGGAAGCTTCAACGGCGATTACCCCGCCCGCTATCGCACGCTGACAAATGGACGGAATATTCCGCCATGGTGCACCTGGACAAGTGCAATCAAGGGCGCTATTCAGCGGACACAAGTCAAAGTCCGCTTTTGGGCATGTCTGGCGAGGTGTTTCACCGTGACCACACAGACCGGCAGGACTGGCTCCTCGCAGGTTGGGGCGCCGCTTTGGAAGGCTACCCCGATCTTTGGCTGCCCTTTTCAGCAAGACCCCCGCCGCGGCTTTCAGTACCCCACCCCTCTTTCACCCCTCAATCTTTCCTGGGGCCCTCGAACCCCCATTCACCCCTGTACTTGTGAACAAGGCCCCACTGGGCCTGACCCCTGGCACTGCCAACCTGGCACCCGGGCACCTTGGCACTCGGGCACCTTGGCACCCTGTCAGTGCCCCTTGCACCCTGTCAGTGTCACCAGGTGAATCCGCTGTCTGGGTATTTAAATTTGCTGAATGGCTCATTTAAATATGCTGATCTGGATCAGGCCCAGCAAGGGGGTGGTCACGCCCGGCAGAGTGAGATCTGGATCAGGCCCAGCAAGGGGGTGGTCACGCCCGGCAGAGTGAGATCTGGATCAGGCCCAGCAAGGGGGTGGTCACGCCCGGCAGAGTGAGATCTGGATCAGGCCCAGCAAGGGGGTGGTCACGCCCGGCAGAGTGAGATCTGGATCAGGCCCAGCAAGGGGGTGGTCACGCCCGGCAGAGTGAGATCTGGATCAGGCCCAGCAAGGGGGTGGTCACGCCCGGCAGAGCGAGATCTGGATCAGGCCCAGCAAGGGGGTGGTCACGCCCGGCAGAGTGAGTCAAGTGACTCGTGATCGGACCAGTGGGGACCCCGATTTGGGGCTCTGTGGATTCACACGTTGCAACCAGATTTAGCTCACTCGGCTAAACCGCTGGCTTTTAAAGCAGACCAAGCAGGCCAGCTGCACGGTTCGATTCCCGTACCAGCCTCCCCAGACAGGTGCCGGAATGTGGCGACTAGAGGCTTTTCACAGTAACTTCATTGAAGTCTACTCGTGACAATAAGCGATTTTCATTTTCATCTGAGTCTGGCACTACAGGACCAGCGAATCACACCCCAAGGACTGCTTAATCTTGTGTTTCCTACCATTTCTTCTCGGCACTCCCATAACAGTCACAGCTGGGGTGGAGGCAGCCTGCAGACCAGGCAGCCATGTTGCCTTGAATGACCTTGGCCAGTGTCCTCCGGAGAGATGAAACCCAAAGGGCCCAGGCTGACTTTTGTTGTCCTGCTTTGCAGCAACTCCCCAGTCACAGAGGGCGAAGCTGAACGGGTCACGGCAAGCGGCATTCCGAATGACTGCACACCCTCAGTGAGTCCACAGTGGAAGTCCCAGGGGTGTCCAACAGCTGCTCTTGCACCCTTTGGATGTCTGAGGGCCCCTGCCTATCTCCTTCAGGGGAAGGGGCACCTGAAGGAAGGTCAAGGTGCCCCATTCTCCTCTTGCCTAACCACAGCAGAAGGTCATTCGTGGTGACGGTGATGGAGTACAGGTCTGTACGCCACTCGGCATTCTTCTGGGCTGGATTCTCCGTGGCGCCTACCATCCTCTACATCATGATGTGGAGATGCCGGCGTTGGACTGGGGTGAGCACAGTAAGAAGTCTTACAGCACCAGGTTAAAGTCCAACAGGTTTGTTTCAAACACGAGCTTTCGGAGCCCAGCTCCTTCCTCAGGTCCTAAGGAAGGCACCTGAGAAAGGAGCTGCGCTCCGAAAGCTCGTGTTTGAAACAAACCTGTTGGACTTTAACCTGGTGTTGTAAGACTTCTTACTAGCCTCTACATCGAGGAGGCCTAAACATGTCGGCACCAGTCCATCAGACAGCAGGGGATGGATTCCTCTGCCTTACCCACCAGTCTGTGAAAGGCCTTCGACACCTCTGCCTGATGTTCCCCTGCCACTTGCAGCTTCTCGAACATTTTGAGGATGGGGCATCACGAGGACTCGACATCTGCCTGATGGCTCTCCCCAAGCAGCCGTCGGAGTGCCAGTGAGCGAGGCTGACACTGCCTCCTCCAGCTGCAGACTCTGAGTGGCCATTGCAGTGGGCATTTAAGGGTCAATCACATTGCTGTGCATCTGGATGCCTAGTCTCTTTGGAGATCACTTGCTAACAAGTATGATTGTCCACCTAACAAACTCTGTGTTACTGGGCGTGGGTTCTGTGGGTACTTGCGTGGCTGATGGACCCGATCCTAGAGTGGCATCTTCGACCGCTCAATTGGTAGTTGGGATCGGTCCTTGGATTCTGAATTGCTGGTGTTCCTTTCTCAGGCTTCTTTACCAAACCCCCTCTTGCTATCGAGTGTCCTTGACGAATTGTGTTCTTTCAATCAGATGATTCCTCCAAGTCGGTTTCTTCTGAATAAGGGGACGGGATTCTCCGAGCCTCAGCGCCGAAATCGCGCTCGGCACGGCGGCGGAAAATGGGCGTCGGGTCCGACGCCGCTCCCGCGATTCTCCGGTCCGCCACTGACAGTGCCCCCCCCCCACGGCGCTTCACCGACTGCAGCTGGCCGAGTTCCTGACGGTGCGGTTCTCTCATGTTCCAACCCGTCGGGAACTTGACGTGGCGGCTGCGGACTTAGTCTGCGGCCGCCCTGGTGGGGGGGGGGGGGGGGGGGGGGGGGCGGGGGATCATTCACCGGGGCGGGGGGGGGGGGGGCCTCAAGGACGGCCAGGCTATCGATCGGGGGCCACTGATCCGCAGGGGCGCGTGATCTGGGGGGGAGGGGCCTATGTTTTTGGTGCCGGTCCGCGGTGTGGATCGGCCATGTCGCGCAGGGCGGCCGACGCAGCGTGGACACCTGACCGAACGTGCATGGCCCCCTATCAGCAGCCGGAGCTGTGAGGAGCACTCTGGGGCCCTGCTAGCCCCCTCCAGGTAAGTGAATCACTCCGGACTTTCTTCAGGAAAGTGCGGAGTGATTCGCCCGTATTTATCGCGGGAGTGGGGACATAGCCCCATTATTGGAGGATCCCGCCCTAGAGTCTCCCAGGTGGTGATGCCTATGTTGCCTCTCTTGACGTAAGCCTTCAGGGTGTCTTTCAAGCGCTTTGCTTGTCTCTTCTTGTTCGGGAGCCTTCCTGAAGCTGGGCGAAGATTTGCTTTGGTAGTCGGGACTCTGGCATCCTGAGCACATGGCCGGCCTAGCAGAGTTGGTTTCGGATGACCATCACCTCGATGCTGGCTCTCCTTCAAGGACACTGATGTTAGTACGCCTGCCCTCTCAGCTGATGGAGAGAACCCATCTCAGACAGCATTGATGGTGCCTCTCCAGAGCCTTGAGGTAGCGTCTGTGGATAGTCCAAGTTTCTGAGCCGTACAGAAGCGTTAGGAGGACGACTGCCTCGTACACGAGGATCGTGGTATCAGCACGGATGTCGTGGTCATCGATGACATCCCTTGAATGAACATAGAACATACAGTGCAGTAGGAGGCCATTCGGCCCATCAAGTCTGCAAGGGCCCACTTAAGCCCTCACATCCACCCTATCCCCAATAACCCCTCCTGACCTTTTTGGACACTGAGGGCAATTTATCATGGCCAATCCATCTAACCTGCCCGTCTTTGGACTGTGGGAGGAAACCGGAGCATCCGGAGGAAACCCACGCAGACACGGGGAGAACGCGCAGACTCCACACAGACACTGACCCAGTGGGGAATCGACCCTGGGACCCTGGCGCTGTGAAGCCACAGTGCTAACCACTTGTGCTACCGTGCTGCCCTGTTATAATGAATGTATAACAAAAATTCCAGATTGATTCATTGTTTGAATTCAATAGTTGCAATGGTGAGATTTGACCCCAGTGCTCCCAGACCATTAGCCTATATATTTGTCCAGTGCTGATCACCCCCCCCCCCCGCCCCCCCCCGCCCCCCCCCCCGCCGAATGCATAGAAAACACATCTTGCAAAATGGTTGTGCTGAGGAAGAATCAGCAAGCTATACTTCATTACCTTTCTAGGCTAGAACCTGTCAACTATGTTGTCACTGCGAATTTTGCTGACAAGTACGATGTAAGTCAGGTAATGAGATTAAACCTTTATTTGTAAAACGCTGTCAGTAATAACTCCCCAGAACCTGATATCTTACTTTAAAAGTTTGATGATTGAAGCGAGTGCAGCTTTCTTCCGCAAAAGCTGCTGAAATATTCAGAAGTTATATATATTAACTGTCATTTGGGCTCAGTTGAGGGCACTCTGGCCTGGAAGACAAGTTCCCTCACTGGGACGTGAGCGCACAAACGGAGGCGCACCCTCCTCTGCAGCACCGAGGGAGTGCTGCCCTGTCGAAGATGTTGGGCGAGATGTTTCTCTGCGCGGCAGCCACCGGGAAACGTCCCGCTAAACGCGCCCCTGACTCGCAGCCACTTGTCTTTCAGATGACAGGTCAAACCGAGGACTTGCCTGTCCTCTCAGCTGGATGGGAGGGATCCTGCTGTCTGATCTCTGACAAGAGATCGTGGGTCAGCACGGGAGCACAAGTGGATAGCACTGTGGCTGCACAGCGCCAGGGTCCCAGGTTCGATTCCCGGCTTGGGTCACTGTCTGTGCGGAGTCTGCACGTCCTCTCCGTGTGTGCGTGGGTTTCCTCCGGGTGCTCCGGTTTCCTCCCACAGTCCAAAGATGTGCAGGTTGAAATGAAATGAAATGAAAATCGCTTATCGTCACGAGTAGGCTTCAAATGAAGTTACTGTGAAAAGCCCCTAGTCGCCACATTCCGGCGCCTTTAGGTGGATTGGCCATGATAAATTGCCCTTCATGACCAAAAAAGTTACGAGGGGTTATTGGGTTGCGTGGATAGGGTAGAAGTGAGGGCTTAAGTGGCTTGGTGCAGACTCGATGGGCCGAATGGCCTCCTTCTGCACTGTATGTTCTATGTTAAGAGCAGGGAAGCAGGAGCCAATGTTCAACTCAGTAAACGTCACTCAAACAGTTTAAATGGTTGTTCTCACGTTGCTGTCTGTGGGGGTTTGCTGTGCGTAAATTGGCTGCTGTGTATTTAACATTACAACAGTGACTATTTTATATGAAATCCTATCAGTGAGCGTTTCATTACACAGGCACGATGGCCTCCCTCTGTGTGATTCTTCTGTAGCAATAAAATGAAACAAAAGTACGCTGCGAGCACTAGAAATACTGGCCTTCTTAATCCAACCTCAGCAGTGGAAAGAAGATTGATGAATTTATTAATGTCCTGCGCATGTTTCAGTCACATCTCTCAATGTACGTGGAGCTGACAGTCAAATCCATCTCTCCCCTGTGAGGAGGTACCGCAGCACTTTCTTCTGCTCAGCGGCCCTGAGATCCAGAGTGACAACCTGCTGACTTTCCTCCTGCCACTGGCTGCATCATCAATAAGAAACTCACTTTGCCTCGTGGTTGAATGGGATGCTTCAGTGACCCTGCGTTTGATGATATCCTCCATTTTTCATGCTTACATTCTGTCAAAGAACACTCTCACGAGTGCCCCGAAGCCATGTACGTGCGGCAGCATTTTTTTTTTCTGGAAGTGTCAATGCTGTCACGCAGGAAATTCCGCAGCCAGTTTGTACACAGCAAGCTCCCCCAAACCGCAGTGAGATACCGAACCCGACCATCCTGGGTTTTTCCGTGATGTCGGCTGATGGGTCATGATTGGTCGGGCCGGGAGGGAGAACGCATCTGCTCTTCTCTTAGATCCACCCAAACCACAGACAAAGCCTGACTTTGATGTTATTAGAAAGACAGGGCCTCCAGCAATGCGGCGCCTCCTCAGTACTTCAATCTCGAGTGTCAGACCGGATTTTGTGTTGTAGGCCCTGGAGCAGGTTATAGAATTTACAGTGTAGAAGGAGGCCATTCGGCCCATCGAGTCTGCACCGGCCCTTGGAAAGAGCACCTTACTTAAGCCTATACCCGGAATCCAGTAACCCCCACTTAACCTTTTTGGACACTAAGAGCAATTTAGCATGGTCAATCCACCTAACCTGCACATCTTTGGACTGTGGGAGGAAACCGGAGCACCCGGAGGAAACCCAAGCCGGGAATCGAACCCGGGACCCTGGAGCTGTGAAGCAACTGTGCTAACCACTGTGCTATAAAGAAAACAAATAGAATGTTGGCATTTATAGCTAAAGGAATTGAGTATAAAGGTAAGGAAGTGTCGTTGCAATTATACAAGGCATTGGTGACACCACACCTGGAGTACTGGGCACAGTTTTCGTCCCCTCATTTGAGGAGGGATGTGGTGGCATTGGGGGCAGTTCAGAGGAGGTTCACTAGGTTGATTCCAGGGATGAGGGGTTTGTCGTACGAGGAGAGATTAAACAGTTTAGGCCTATATTCTCTCGAGTTTAGAAGAATGAGGGGAGATCAACTTGAGGTATGCAAGATGATAAAAGGTATGGATAAAGTAGACATGGAGTGGACGCTTCATCTTGTGGGGCATTCTATAACGAGAGATCATAGTCTTAGGATAAGGGGGAGCAAATTTAAAACAGATTTGAGGAAAAATTACTTCTCCCAAAGGGTTGTGAATCTGTGGAATTAAGCTATCCCAGAGTGCAGTGAATGCTGGGACAGTGAGTAAATTTAAGGAGAAGTTAGGCAGATATTTAATTGGTCATGGGTTGAAGGGTTATAGAGAACGGGCAGGACGGTGGAGTTAAGGCCAGGATGGGATCAGTCATGATCGAATGGCGGAGCAGACTCGATGGGCCAAATGGCCGAATTCTGCTCCTATATCTTGTGAACTTATGAACATATTGATGAGACCATCAATTCACGCGACACGTGGTTAGAAGCGAACAGTGGTTTTAATCGTCTTACAACAGAGCCTGCCTGTGACAAGATGAACTCTAGATGAACTGGCAGGCGGGCTCACAACAGCAACCTTTATACTTCCGGTTAGGGGAGGAGCCATGGGCGGAGCCATGGACGGAGCCAAGGGTGGAGCCCAGTACAAGCTCCTCATCTCCCCCTATGGGTAGAGCCGCGCAACTACACATGATCTAGTACAAGGTACAGGCTCAACACATGTTGTACAATACAGTGTGGATTATTAGTGTTTATAATTCACCACACATATGACCACCTGACTCAGAACCCAGAGTGCTCCCCATTGATCCATGATGGATAACTATGAAGATATTACAAGGAGACAGTTGTCAAACACGAATGATACAGGCAGTGCAGACCCAACATAACAGATGTTGGCCAAGATTAAGCCTTCACCCTGTTGCATGTCGGAAAGACCTGATCATCGACTTCAGGAAGCGAAGCACGACACACACTCCCATCTGCATCAATGGCTCTGAAGTGGAGATGGTAAATAGCTTTACGTTCCTGCGGGTCACCATCACCGACAGTCTGTCATGGTCCACTCACGTTGATGCAACAGTCAAGAAAGCCCAACGACGTCTCTACTTTCTACGGAAGCAAAATAAATTAAGCATGCCTGCATCGACTCTCACAAACTTCTACAGATGTGCGATAGAGAGCATCCTATCCGGCTGCATCACAGCCTGGTATGGCAACTGATCAGTCCAAGATCGCAAGAAACTGCAGAACATAGAACATAGAACAGTACAGCACAGAACAGGCCCTTCGGCCCTCGATGTTGTGCCGAGCAATGATCACCCTACTTAAACCCACGTAACCTGTATACCCGTAACCCAACAATCCCCCCATTAACCTTACACTACGGGCAATTTAGCATGGCCAATCCACCTAACCCGCACATCTTTGGACTGTGGGAGGAAACCGGAGCACCCGGAGGAAACCCACGCACACACAGGGAGGACGTGACCCAGCCGGGAATCGAACCTGGGACCCTGGCGCTGTGAAGCATTGATGCTAACCACCATGCTACCGTGAGGCCCAGAGTGTGGTGAACTCAGCCCAACGCATCACACAAGCCTGCCACCCACCCATTGATTCTGTCTACACCTCCTGCTGCCTCAGGAGACCCCTCCCACCCAGGCATTGCCTTCTTCCAGAACCTTCCATCAGGCAGAAGGTACAGAAGTCTGAAGACCCGCACATCCAGACATAGGAACAGCTTCATCCCCACAGCTACTGGATTCCTCAACGACTCCCCCTTGGACCGATCTGTTCCCTGTAAGAACACTATTCATGACCCCCTATGCTGTTCTTGCTCATTTGCTTTGTTTGGCCCCTTTTTCCGCACTGTAACCAATCACTGTCTGTTGATATACCATCTGTCAATGTTGTCTGTTGATTATTCTTTTTGTCTACTATGTACATACTGTGTACATTCCCTTGGCCTCAGAAAAATACTTTTCACGGTACTTCGATCCATAGAACATAGAACATACAGTGCAGAAGGAGGCCATTTGGTCCATCGAGTCTGAACCGGCCTATTTCCGCCCTCACTCCCACACTATCCCCATAACCCAATAGCCCCTCCTAACCTTTTCTTTGGTCACTAATGGCAATTTATCATGGCCAATCCACCTAAACTGCACGCAGACACGGAGAGAACGTGCAGACTCCACACAGACAGTGACCCAGCGGGGAATCGAACCTGGGACCCTGGCACCCTGGCACTGTGAAGCCAATCTGGAATAAAGGGATTAATGGTTATGGTGTTCGGGCCGGAAAGTGGAGCTGAGTCCACAAAAGATCAGCCATGATCTCATTGAATGGCGGAGCAGGCTCGAGGGGCCAGATGGCCTACTCCTGCTCCTAGTTCTTATGTTCTTATGTTCTAAAAGGAACGGAATGCCCAGGTGAAACTGTTCAGTCTGCAGAGGGATCTCATAGGTAGTTTGGAAACAAAGACAATTGAATTCACCAGAGTAGTTGCTGAGCTAAATGAAAAGATTCATAATCTTGAAAAATAATTAGCAAATTAAATGACAAACAAATATTTGGTTGAGATTGTGAAAGAACTGGAAATTAAGGTTCCACTTGGGAAATGCCAATGTCCAACATGAACATAGTGGACACCACGGAAACAGGAAATCCGAGATCATTCTAGGAATGAACGGACTGTTAATGAAGAGTAAAGCAACACGAAGGAGTGTTAAAACGAGCATTGTAGGGCAGTACGGTAGCATTGTAGGGCAGTACGGTAGCATTGTAGGTCAGTACGGTAGCATTGTGGATAGCGCAATTGCTTCACAGCTCCAGGGTCCCAGGTTCGATTCCCGGCTTGGGTCACTGTCTGTGCGGAGTCTGCACATCCTCCCTGTGTCTGCGTGGGTTTCCCCCGGGTGCTCCGGTTTACTCCCACAGTCCAAAGATGTGCAGGTTGGTGGATTGGCCATGATAAATTGCCCTTAGTGTCCAGAATTGCCCTTAGTGTTGGGTGGGGTTACTGGGTTATGGGGATAGGGTGAAGGTGTTGACCTCGGGTAGGGTGCTCTTTCCAAGAGCCGGTGCAGACTCGATGGGCCGAGTGGCCTCCTTCTGCATTGTAAATTCTATGAAATGGAGATAAGCAAGTACTGGAATCACAGAGTAGAATATCATTCCTCCAAAAGTGCCAGAGCAAGGTACTAAAGAACTGTCAAGCCTCAAGGCCATCTGAATTAACAAAGTTAGAGTCGTGAGGTGGGGAGAAGAGATAGCAATTAAAGATTGCATTGTACATAGCTGTACTCAGTTAGAAGGAAGGAAGGTGTTCTTTGGAGCAGAAAGGGGGATGTTGTGTGATGCACCTGCATACCATTGGAATGTGCAGGTGTTCAGCAGAGCAAGCGTTAATGTGGGGCTGGAGAATAGTACTACACATGGTATGATGTATGGAGTCACATGGTGGTAAACTCAGAGACGGTTGAGAAGGAAACTGCATGGGAGCAACACCATGCATGGAGTAACTGGGATCTGTCGTAGTTAAGGATTACCCATAAATGGTTCAAGTTTAAACATAAATGTCTCAAGATCTCCTGAATGAAGCACCATAGCACAATGCACCCTCACTAACATCTTATTGGTGGGCTGTACACACTGACTGGAAGCCCCCAAACCACAGTTCTCTCGTTCCATCTGGATGTCAATCGCCTGCTTAATGCCCAGATCCCAGCCATTCAGTCCCATCATCCGTTCTGCTGTCCGTGCTCCACGCAAGTCTTCTCTCACCCTTCCTTCTATTTCTTTCTCCTTCATGCTTTTGCCCAGCTTCCCCTTAAGGACATCTGTGTTGCTCACCTCAGTTACATGATGGTAAGTTGCACATTCTCACACTCCAGGAGGGTGGTTTCTCCTGGATCCCCGATTGAATTTCTTCGTGACTATCTTATATTTAAGGCCCCAATTTCTGGTCATGCTCGCAAGTGGAAGGATCTCCACCATGCCTATCCTTGGGCCGAACAAACCCGTTCATAATACTGAAGACTTCATTAAGTCACCCCTCAGCCTTATATTTTCTTGAGTTCCAGATGGAACGTGGATTCAGTTGCTGGGGATTAGGAGGAATGGGAGGGGGGGGGGGGGGGGCTGTGAGTGTGGGTATGAATGCGCCAGTCAATTAGCTGTTCTTCAATTCCAATCTCTGCTCTCGGTCTTGATTATTGATGATAAAGAATCTGTAAATCAACCTGTACCCTCTGTGAACTTCTCCAATAACTACTTTCATAGAAATCATAGAATTTACAGTGCAGAAGGAGGCCATTCGGCCCATCGAGTCTGCACCGGCTCTTGGAAAGAGCACCCTACTCAAGGTCAACACCTCCACCCTATCCCCATAATCCAATAACCCCACCCAACACTAAGGGCAATTTTGGCCACTAAGGGCAATTTATCATGACCAATCCACCTAACCTGCACATCTTTGGACTGTGGGAGGAAACCGGAGCACCCGGAGGAAACCCACGGACACGCAGGGAGGATGTGCAGACTCTGCACAGACAGTGACCCAAGCCGGAATCGAACCTGGGAACCTGGAGCTGTGAAGCCATTGTGCTATCCACAATGCTACTGTGCTGCCCCATTTGGTGCCAGTGGGAAAATCTAGAGTCTAAAGGGAAAAGTTTTCTAAAATATGGCATCATTCGAAGATACAGTCAACCAGTCAATTTACAATGTTTTCATTAGTGTGTGTGTTTGTGTGTGTGGCTGGTGTGTGTGCGGTGTGGATGATGTGCGTGTGCTATTTGAGGAAGGATATGGTGGCATTGGAAGCAATTCAGAGGAGGTTCAACAGATTATTTCTGGAGATGAAGGGGTTGACGTATGTGGAGAGATTAAACAGCTTAAGCTTAGGCTCGCTGGAGTTTCGAAGAATGGAGAGGGGATCTGATCGAGGTATATAAAACACTAAGAGAGATTGATAAAGATAACGTAGACCAAATGTTCCCCCTTATGGGATAACCTAGAACGAGAGGGCATGGATATAGGTTCAGAGGCGGTAGGTTTGGAACTAAGATGAGGAGGAACTACTTCTCGTAAAGGGTGGTGAATTTGTGGAACTGGCTGCCCCACAGTGCGGTGGAGTCAGAATCATTAAACGGTTTCAAGAAGGAGATAGATATATTTCTGATTGAAAAACCAGTTTAAAGGGATATGGGGAACAGGCGGGAAGGTGGATTTGAGACCAGGAAGAGGTCAGCCATGATCTGATTGAATGGCAAAGCAGGCTCGAAGGGCTGAATTGCCGGCTTCCGTTCCGAATCCCAATGTTCCTGTGTGGGTGGTGTGTGTGGGTATGTGGATATGAGTATGTGCGGGGGCGGTGTTGTGAGATGTACCGATACTTCACTTCAGTTTGGATAGAATTACCAATGCAAATATCAAATTTGATATTCGAATAACATACCTTTTGATTTTGAAGAACAAACATTGCCCTAAAATTGACACTTGCGCGAATTATTAACGGTTCTGGAATCAGTAACAACAATTTCTTGGGCACGTCGATCTATTTGCGATGTTGCCTGGCAACGGATTACATTAGCCCCAAAGGAAAGTCAGATTTTGAGGGCTCGGTGGTTGGTTACTCTGTTTAAACCAGTAAGGGATTCTGTCTGCAGCTAATTCATTAGCAAAGTAAGTGACCTTTGTGTTGTTGATCTGGAATGGGTCTTTGTCATTGACTCAAGGGATTAGATGGTTAGTTTTGGGTCAGAATGTAATTTAATTTAGCGAGTGATCAAACTGCGTCTGCCTTGCATCGGAACTTTTGCCCTGGAACTTGCTGTAAATCTATAATCCCGAGGGTGTTGTGCCCTTTACAGGATCCGGAACCATAGAACAGGTACAGGAGGAGGCCATTCAGCCTATCTTGTCCATGCCAACCCAAAGACACCCAGGTGCCCTTTCGAATCCCATCTTCCAAGATTCCATGATGCCGCCGGAGCATGGCGACTCTCTGTGAGCTCTCTCAACCAGATCCTTTTTAAAAAATCTCTTATCACCGTTCTGATCCACTAAGACTCTTTTTCACTTCATATATAATTACTAATAATGCTCTTTTATCTTATCTTGCAGGTTTGAGGACCCTGCGTACCTCGAGGACCGGACCCCATGACCCGGCCCGACACAATTCCATCGGTATCGTACACGCACCGCCGCCGGACCATCGCTCCCGACCAGTATTCACGACGCCCTCTGTCGCTCTTGTTTGGCCCCTTGTTCCGCACTGTAACCAATCACTGTTTGTTGATGCACCATTTGTCAGTGTACTCTGTCGATTATACTTTTTGTCTACAATGTACATATTGTGTACGTTCCCTCGGCCGCAAAAAAATACTTTTCACTGTACTTCGGTACATGTGACAATAAATGTCAATCAATCTTCCTGCTCCCAGCCCATAGCCCTGCAATTTACACCAATTAAGGTGCAACCCCAGGTACCTTTTGAAAGGGTTTAAGTTGTCTGTCTCCACCGCCAGCTCAGACACCCACCAGCCTCGACATAAAACAAATTTTCCTCACGTCCCCCCTAATCCTTCTGCCACTTAGCTTCAATCTGTGACCCCTGCTTTTTGAACTCTCTGCCAAGGGAAACAGGTTCATCCTGTGTACTCTATCTCTACGCCTTACAATTTGGTATACTCCAATCATCTCACCCATCTGTCTTCTCTGTTCGAAAGAAACCAACCCCAACCTGGGCGGCACGGTAGCACAATGGTTAGCACTGTTGCTTAGCAGCGCCAGGGTCCCAGGTTCGATTCCCGGCTCGGGACACCACTGTCTGTGCGGACTCTGCACGTTCTCCCCGTGTCTACGTGGGTTTCCTCCAGTTTCCTCCCACAAGTCCCGAAAGATGTGCTGTTAGGTGATTTGCACATTCTGAATTCACCCGCTGTGTACCCGAACAGGCGCCGGAGGGTGGCAACTAGGGGATTTTCACAGGTACCTCATTGCAGTGTCAATGTAAGCCTACTTGTGACAATAATAAAGGTTATTATTATCCCTCCTCGTAGGGCCTCGTTACGCTCTCACCCGAGCGAAACGAGGCCGGCGAATAGCGGGAGAGGCAGAAACGAGAACCGTACCAGGCGCCAAAGAGTTTGTGATGCAAACAGCCGGCTCCCGTAGGCGAAATCGGGATTTCACCATAGCGTGGAGAGAAAGCAATTATCACCACTTAAACCCCATTTCTGTACAATTAATGAGAGCCACCCCATATCCACCGGCCTCCCATCATTCAGCAGCCTCCTCAGCAAGTGCTCACCCTGGCACCGATCAGTAATCCTTTTGAAAAATGTAAACCTGGTGGAAGATCTTCCGTGGGGAGTCGAGAAGGTGAGCAGCCATCTTTGCTCACAGGCAAAGAGCCCGGGGGTGTTGCGATTGGCACCCCAGTGCTCAGCAGATGGTGGGGGTACCCTTGGCTGGTGTGGGGGACCCTCAGCAGGGGTGGGCCGCAGTGGAAGGGTGGGTGGGACACTGGCGGGGGGCAACGGGGGCAGCAACCACATGCAGCACTGCCAGGCCAACCACTTGATCACGTGTACCCGTTCCAGGGGGCGACCGGGGGGCCGTCTGTTGCACCGATCACCCATAACCCCTATCGACTGCCGAGGCATCGGGCCCTGCGGCTGAAGGCTATCGCTAATAGGGAATTGGCAATCGTGGCTCACCCCCTACCTACACCCACACTCTGTCCCTCCACCCCCGGTGTCCTCTGTGGTCCTCGATGTTCTTTGCCTTTCTAGCGTTAGGTGTGTCCCCAGGATACACACCAGCTGCTAACCTCGTCCTATGGCCTACAATGCCCCTGGTGGGGGTACTCTGGAGGCTGGAGGACACCGGTTCACTTGATGATGGCACAGCCGTGCCATCCTGTCCTGTCTGCTGACCCCGAGACGCGGCCTCATCAGAGGGATGGAACCCGGGAAGCTGCTCCATGGACCGGTTCGGGTTAGCACCCGCTCGATGCCCATAGGGCCCTGAGGTTCGCCTTGGGACATAGGGGCAGCTGGTTCGAGCCCTGGCTGCTCCTGCATCATCTGGCTCTGCCAGCTCTGGCAGTCCCCCATGGTCTGTACCATCGTGTTGACACCCTCACTGATGCTCCTCAGCGACTGGGACATCTCTGCAGCGCCTCGGCCATTCCCATCTGAGAGCGGGACATGTCCCGCAGAACCTCATCAAGGTCAGCCGGGTACTGGGTGACCCCCCAGCGAGCTGGACATTCTGTCGAGACCCTCAGCCATGGCCTTGGACATCTTCACTATTGGTGCCAATGTCATGCACCAGGCTCTCCACTGTGATCGCCACCCTAGCAACGTTGGCCTTGGTGCCACTCATTCCCGACGCCATCTCCTGCACCCGTAGCTCCTTCGATTCCTCCAGGCGGCTATGGACCTGCTGGAGTGTCGCTAACATCTCAGTTTAGCTCAGTGGCCTAGACAGCTGGTTTGTGATGTAGAACAAGGCCAGCAGCGCGGGTTCAATTCCTGTACCGGCCTCCCTGAACAGGCGCCAGAATGTGGCAACTAGGAGCTTTACGCAATAACTTTGTACCTGTGACAATAAAAGATTATTATTATTATCTCCCTCTGAATGCTCGGGCCGCTCCCTAACATCTCCATCAGCTCTGGGATGACCTCTTTCATCAGGCTGGGACCCAGCTGGGTCCTGGCATCCAGCAGACCTCCGGCTGCTGTCTCGCCCGGGGGGTTCCTGCCTGCACCTGATGTGCATCAGCAGCTGTGTGCTGCTCACCAGAATGGGCCCCAGAAGCCTGACCACTAACGTTTCCCGCTGAGGGGTGCGTGTCTCTGCGCTGGTGGAGGGCGGGGATGACAGCTGTGCCACGACTATTACGGTGGCATTCGTGGAGCTCTCCTCCGAGGTATTCCCATAGGAGGCTGGAGTGGGGGCCGCCCGGGATTGGCCAATGCTGTTGGCTGGAGGATCTAGTCAGTGGGAGGGATGGGTCAGTCAGCAAGGCAATAACAACTCACGTTTGACAGGTCCTCCGGGTGGAGCTCGGTGGTTTCTTACCTCCGCCAGCCTCCGCGTTGGTGACCGCTCTGCCAGTGGCCACTCGCCCCCAGGGCCCGCTCCTCGTAGGAGCAGCCAGTAGGAGCACCCCACTGCCAGCCTGGGTCGCATGGCGAGTTGGGGGGCTGGATGCTCCTGTGGGGGCGGAGAGATCTTGAATGGGGGGATGCGCTGGTGACTAATCGCTCGTGCTGCCTCGTTTCGGACATTGACCTTATTCCTGCACTGGAGGCCCGTTCTCCTGGTCACACACCCGGCGCTCACAGCCGCCGCCACCTCATCCCAGGCAGCGCTGACTGCCCTATGGCTGGCCCTCCAGCACCCTCAGGGGAAAAGGACATCGCTCCTGGCCTCCACTGCGTCTCGGAGCCTCCCTAGATTTTCCCTTAGAATCCTGGGGCCTGTCGCCTGGGCGCCATTGTTGCGAACTGGCTGGGGTTGGCTGAGCAAGTGCAGCTTAAGTGCATCTTTGCAACCTTATCTACCTGTGCTGCTACCTTTAGGGACCTGTGTACTTGCACGTCTAGATCTCTCACTTCATCGACCCCTTTCAGTATATTCCTAGGGTCAAGGTGAATAGGTCAAGCAGCTGTACCTCCTGAACCAATCGCCTTTACTGTAATGCAAGTCTCCAATGTTCTTCCTCGGAGCTTTATAAAACAAAGTATGATTCCGAGCTGCAGAAGGAGGGTTGGGTCAGATGACCAAAGGCTTGAAGAGGGGGAGGGTTGGCAGGTTGTAAGAAGTGTCTTAAAGAACAAAGAACAAATAACAAAGAAAAGTACAGCACAGGAATAGGCCCTTCGGCCCTCCTTGCCTGTGCCGACCATGCTGCCCGTCTAAACTAAAACCTTCTACACTTCCGGGGTCCGTATCCCTCTATTCCCATCCTATTCATGTATTTGTCAAGATGCCCCTTAAATGTCACTATCGTCCCTGCTTCCACCACCTCCTCCGGCAGCGAGTTCCAGGCACCCATTACCCTCTGTGTAAAAAAACTTGCCTCGTGCATCTCCTCTAAACCTTGCCCCTCGCACCATAAACCTATGCCCCCCCCCCCCCCCCCCGCCGAGTAATTGACCCCTCTACCCTGGGGAAAAGTCTCTGACTATCTACCCTGTCATAAAGGAGGATAGTGAGGTGGAGTGGGATTTCCAGAGCTAGGGAGCCCAGCTGGCCAATGGCAGAGGGAACTCAAGAGACCAGAATCCGAAGAGCGTAGATATCTCAGAATGTTGTTGGGCTGGAGGAGGTTCCAGAGACAGGTGGAATGAAATCTAGTATATCAGCTTTGTATATATGAATGATCATGTCGAATAGTGTGTAATTACAGCATCCAGCCACTAGATGGAGTAAGAGCACATCTCACGTGCCACGCAGTGGTCCATGTGATCTTTGAGCGAGTGAGTTACTCGAGAGGGTTGGAGACAGCCGTGTTTCTCAGTAGTTGTGTGTATTGTAGTTATTTGATCTAATAGTTAGCTCTTTCGGCATACTTAAGAATTCACAATTTATAGTCTAGTGTAAATAAAGCGACTTTGATGTAGTTACAAAGTCTGCATGTTCTTTGTGGCAACTCTACAACCTTCATAATATTAATTTAAACAAACAAAGGCCATCACAACAGGGCAAAGCCATGGAGGGATTTGATAAATAAGGGTGAGAATTTTAAAATAAAGATGCTGCTTGTCTGGGAGCCAGAGAAGGTCAGCGAGCACAGGGGTGATAGGGGAATGGGACTTCGGCCAAGTCGACGCACGAGCAGCAGAACTCTAAATGAGCTCAAACGTGCAAATCAGTTTACAGGGCCAGGAAGGAATTGTACAACAGATCACCCGATGCTCAACGCCTTGCTTTGGGGACTTTTTTAACATTTTCTATTAAATATTTTCATAGATTCATAGAATTTACAGTGCAGGAGGACGCCATTCGGCCCATCGAGTCTACACCGGCTCTTGGGAAGAGCACCCTACCCAAGCCCACACCTCCACCCCATCCCCATAACCCAGTAACCCCACCCAACACTAAGGGCAATTTTGGACACTAAGGGCAATTTAGCATGGCCAATCCACCCAACCTGCACATCTTTGGACTGTGGGAGGAAACCGGAGCACCCGGAGGAAACCCACGCACACATGGGGAGAACGTGCAGACTCCGCACAGACAGTGACCCAAGCCGGGAATCGAACCTGGGACCCTGCAGCTGTGAAGCAATTGTGCTAACCACTATGCTACCGTGCTGCCCATAAATGCTACCGTGCTGCCCATAAAAATTTTCAAGGAAGCTTTTAAGTTCTAATCAGGAACACCTCCTTTTCAACGACCATCTCCCCCAGCTCCTTCTCCATTGAAATAGCTCGCATCTGATCGGATGATACATCACAGAAGATGACCATTTGACCCATCAAGCCTATCCCAGTTTGCAGAAAGAACAGTCCAATCACTTCCACTCCCCTGGCCTTGTTCTGTTAGTCCTGCAAATGTTCACGTTTATCTCCAATTTGCTGCTGGAAGTTACCATTAAATCTGCTTCCATCACCCTCGTAAGACAGCACATTCCAGAACGGCTGACTGCTCGTCGGTCTCGCTATCTTGCCTGAGAAGACGCACAGCTGTTGGAAAGCAAAAGAGAGCAGAGAATTCGGAGCTCCGCAGTTGCCAAATGCTAACCCTGCCCACCTCCCACCGAGAGATTACCAAGCGTTAATCAGAAAGCTAAGGAGCTTCAAGCTTTCGATTCTCAGATCTTTGAAAAACTGCTTAAGTAGAAAAGAATTCAACCTGAAAGGCCCATATTTTAATCAATGAGAGAGGACTTAGCGTGGTTTTAAAGCAGAGAGACGGTTTAAGTGTTCCGATCTTTCCTTAAATTTAATGCCAAGCTGTCGGGCAAGCCCGGATTTATTACGCATCCTGAAATACCCTTGGGGACGCAGTGGTGAGCCGCAATTAAGAGTCAAGTAAAACCCCAGTAAAACTTGGGAAAGACCGATGTGTTAGGCAGGTTGGGTCGACGTTGACGGCAACTGGATGCATGGAAGTTAGAAACAAACATCTGACACCGGAGATGATCCAACACTGTTTTATTTAACTAGTGGACTGCTGTACATGTTCAGCTGTGGGCTGACACTCTACTAATCTAACTGATGACCTCTTACTGGCTTGACCAGACTTACTAACTACCGCACGGTGATAGTGCTCACTAGTTGTGCACTCTGACTGTCTCAGTATCTGGGTCCTGAGAGAGAGGGAGAGTGTTAATGCCCTGTGGGCTTTATAGTGGTGGTGTCCTGTCTGGTGATTGGTTGTTCTGTGTTGTGTGTTCATTGGTCATCCTGTGTGTCAATCACTGCCTGTCTGCATCTCATTATATACATGAGTGGATATTATGACAAAGACTGTTACTGGTCCGAACTGGAGTTCCATCTTAAGGTACGCAGGACCAGTTCTGATCAGTACCAGCCACTTCCCAAGTTTTACTGCGTTTGTTCTGGGTCGGTTGTCACTTCTATGGATACCAGTTTTTCAATTGTATAATCAGTTCCAGAACTGAATCTAAATTCCCTAGCTGGGGTGGTGGAATTTGAATCCCATGAACATTGGCACGATTCTACCCCAACCCGATCACTGCTTGAAATACTCAGATTTATGTGTAGGTTTATGGGTTATCTCTGAAGGAATGTTTGGGATATATTCCTTGAATGGTTCTCAGAAAAACAAGAGACAAAATTTCCCAGACCTCAAAGGGTTAGCTTCAAGGCTTTATAATGTTGACTTTGAATAAGGAGCGAGTCCATAAATTCTGCTCAGGAACCGAATCAATAGCTTTTTAATACACCCACATCAGATTTCTCACCCAAACAGCTTGGGGAGGCATTAATCAATATTTTACGGATTGACTCGACTCGACAGACGACTCGGGCTCTTAATTGCCGTCAACTTTCAACTCTGAATGGCAGCTTATTTTAAATGATCTCATGCCAACTGGAAAGGGAGAAATATTGAATCTGCACAAACTGCTTTTTTATTCTTTTGCAGGGTGTGGGGGTCGCTGGCTGGACCAGGGTTTATTGCCCGTCCCTAGTTGCCCTCAAGAAGGTGGTGGTGAGTTGCCATCTTGAACCCGCTGCAGTCCTAGTGCTGTAGGTACACCCACAGTGCTGTTAGGGAGTGTTGCTCGTTTTTCGATCCCAACAGCGTCGCCAATACTGTTGGGTTGGCACAGGCCGGATCCGAAAGAGACAGAACACATGGGTGTGTCCTCTTTTATCCCTCTGAGATTTTGCACTCTTTGGGGCGATCCTTAACCTTGGACCCAATAGTTCGACAGGGCTCTGATCACTGTCTTCGATTTCGGCCAATGAAGGGGCGGGTGCCTTGGTAGCTGGGCGGTTCCTCCGTGGTCATTGAACTTGGCTGTTGGGCTTTCTGAGTAAAGGGAGTGGCACCGATCAGTCTGTGGCTGTACCGGTTTCTTGATAAGAGTTCTATTGTCCTGGGAAAATGGGCCATTAGAATGCAAACGAGCGGGGGTTTTGATCAGGTCTGGTTACCTGTGTTTCAGATACACATAGGCTCTATATCTGAGTCCTGGGTTGGCCAGAATTCCCATGGTCCTTTGCAGGTGGCCATCTTAGATGGCTACGAGGGAGTGCAGGATTTTGACCCAGCGACGGTGAAGGAATGGCGATGGGCACGGTTTAACGGGACAGAAACAGAGTCCTATTTTGGGCATGTACAGCAGGGTATTTCTCAGCGCCTGTAATGTCGAGACCGACACCGCTATTTAACGCCACCTTGTCGTTTGCTTTAGGTCTCAGCGAGAAACGCTATGCCGAGGTCGCACGCCTCGTAGATGGAGTCAATGGATGGGAGGCCGGTTCGTGTGATGGACTGGGCTGTGTTCATGACTCTCTGAGGTCTCTTAACGATCTTGGGTCGAGCAGTTGCCATACCAGGCTGTGATGCAGCCCGATAGGATGCTTTCTATGGTGCACCTGCAAAGACTTGCATTCAAAGTATCATCTTGCATCATTGACTTTGTCTATATATGTGTTTGTGGAACCCACCAGACGGTGCAACTGGAGAGAGGGATAATCCCAGGTTAAAGAGGAGCGAATTGTCTCAAACCAGGACAGTTGGTAGGATTTTGCAAGCCCAGGCCAGATGGTAGGGGGTGAATGTAATGCGACATGTATCCAAGGTCCCGGTTGAGGCTGTACTCATGCGTGCGGAACTTGGCTATCAGTTTCTGCTCGGCAATTCTGCATTGTTGCGCGTCCTGAAGGCCGCCTTGGAGAATGCTTACCTGAAGATCAGAGGCTGAATGCCCTTGACTGCTGAAGTGTTCCCCAACTGGAAGGGTTAATATGATTAGGAACGAGCTGCCTGAAAAACAAACAGATTCATTAGTAACTTTCAAAAGTGAATTGAATAATTATTTAAAGGGGGAAAAATTTGCAAGGCCGAATTGACCATGGGGTGATCGACTGAATGGATAGCTACTTCAAAGATCTGGCATTGGCTCGATCAGTCAAAGAGCCTCCCTTCCATGCAATATGATTCAGTGACTGCTTCTTATAATAAGTAACAGTATCCCTGATTAGGGATAGTCAGCATGGATTTGTGAGGGGTAGGTCTTGCCTTACAAGTCTTATTGACTTCTTTGAGGAGGTGACCAAGCATGTGGATGAAGGTAAAGCAGTGGATGTAGTGTACATGGATTTTAGTAAGGCATTTGATAAGGTTCCCCATGGTAGGCTTACGCAGAAAGTAAGGAGGCACGGGATAGTGGGAAATTTGGCCAGTTGGATAACAAACTGGCTAATCGATAGAAGACAGAGAGTGGTGGTGGATGGCAAATATTCAGCCTGGAGCCCAGTTATCAGTGGCGTACCGCAGGGATCAGTTCTGGGTCCTCTGCTGTTTGTGATTTTCATTAACGACTTGGATGAGGGAGTTGAAGGGTGGGTCAGTAAATTTGCAGATGATACGAAGATTGGTGGAGTTGTGGATAGTGAGGAAGGCTGTTGTCGGCTTCAAAGAGACATAGATAGAATGCAGAGCTGGGCTGAGAAGTGGCAGATGGAGTTTAACCCTGACAAGTGTGAGGTTGTCCATTTTGGAAGGACAAATATGAATGCGGAATACAGGGTTAACGGTAGGGTTCTTGGCAATGTGGAGGAGCAGAGAGATCTTGGGGTCTATGTTCATAGATCTTTGAAAGTTGCCACTCAAGTGGATAGAGCTGTGAAGAAGGCCTATGGTGTGCTAGCGTTCATTAGCAGAGGGATTGAATTTAAGAGCCGTGAGGTGATGATGCAGCTGTACAAAACCTTGGTCAGGCCACATTTGGAGTACTGTGTGCAGTTCTGGTCACCTCATTTTAGGAAGGATGTGGAAGCTTTGGAAAAGGTGCAAAGGAGATTTACCAGGATGTTGCCCGGAATGGAGAGTAGGTCATACGAGGAAAGGTTGAGGGTGCTAGGCCTTTTCTCATTAGAACGGAGAAGGATGAGGGGCGACTTGATAGAAGTTTATAAGATGATTAGGGGAATAGTTAGAGTAGACAGTCAGAGACTTTTTCCCCGGGTGGAACACACCATTACAAGGGGACATAAATTTAAGATAAATGGTGGAAGATATAGAGGGGATGTCAGAGGTAAGTTCTTTACCCAGAGAGTAGTGGGGGCATGGAATGCACTGCCTGTGGAAGTAGTTGAGTCGGAAAAGTTAGGGACCTTCAAGCGGCTATTGGATAGGTACATGGATTAGGGTAGAATAATGGAGTGTAGGTTAACTTCTTAAGGGCAGCACGGAAGCATTGTGGATAGCACAATTGCTTCACAGCTCCAGGGTCCCAAGTTCGATTTCGACTTGGGTCGCTGTCTGTGTGGAGTCTGCACATCCTCCCCTTGACTGCGTGGGTTTCCTCCGGGTACTCCGGTTTCCTCCCACAGTCCAAAGATGTGCAGGTTGGGTGGATTGGCCATGAAAAATTGTCCAAAATTCTATGATTAACCGAGGACAAAAGTTCGGTGCAACATCGTGGGCCGAAGGGCCTGTTCTGTGCTGTATTTCTCTATCTCTATGGATTTTTTAGGGGCTTGTTTAACACAGGGCTAAATCGCTGGCTTTGAAAGCAGACCAAGGCCGGCCAGCAGCACGGTTCAATTCCTGCACCAGCCTCCCCGAACAGGTGATGGACTAGGGGCTTTTCACAGTAACTTCATTTGAAGCCTACTTGGGACAATGAGCGATTTTCATTTCATTTCCTCGCTGTCTGTTGGGTTCTGAGCAACATTTTTCTTCATCTTGGTCTATTAGAGATTCTGTTTTTGCACAGTGGGTCCTTTTTAAATTTCAGTTCCGGGAGCTGCGCACAAAGCATATTTTGCAAAGGTCAGGTTATTGAGAAAATGTTTGGCCCGGTTCCTGTAACCGAGGGAGTCATAAACTATGCATGTTTTGCCAACAGACACAAGGCCTAATTTTTTACGAGGCTTCGTAGCCATTGGCCTGGCTGCCAAAGAATGCAGGGCACATCAAAGTAAAATAAAACCGTGGGCCGACTGGAAACTATGACAACAGCCAGCTCAAACCTCATTAAAACTTCTGAAAATGCCTCTCAAGCTCGGCCTTGCTGTTTTCTTGCTGTTTACCAGCCGGCAGCACTGTTTATCCACGGGTGGAAGGGGAACGACCTGGTGTGATGCGGCCTACAGGAATAGGCTTCTGAAGGATGAGCATCACTTCGACGTGCAAGAGCTGCATTTCATTTTTTCTCATTATCACATTCCATTAACTATGGGCCTGACTGTGCTGGATCGTGGGGCATTTTGTGACCTACCTTCCCGGTTAAAAGTTACCCTGCACCCTTCAATAACCGGGAGGTGTGGTAGTCACCATTGATATATATATTAGGTGATTCGTGGTAAGGCCCTGTACTACAGGGACGGGGGTAGTTCCCTGCCTGCTGGCTCCGCCCAGTAGGCGGAGTATAAATATGTGTGCTCCCTGTACAGCAGCCATTTCGCCAGCTGCTGTAGGAGGCCACACATCTCAGTGTAATAAAGCCTCGATTGCATCCAACTCTCGTCTTTGTGTAATTGATCGTGCATCAATTTATGACACTAAAGTGTTCAGAAGATGGACCTCCGCATCAAGCCGGATCGCCTGCAGCTGGATCCGCAAACAGTCAACGCCAAAAAGGACTTTCAACATTGGCTAGCCTGTTTCGAAGCTTACATCAGACCCTATTCCGGAAGTTCGGAAGATTCAGATCCTCTACATGCGGCTGAGCTCCAACGTCTTTCTGCTTATCCAGGACGCGCCGACCTATGACGACACCATGGCGCTACTGAAAGAAAACTACGCTCAGCGGACTAACATGATTTACGCCCGACACATCCTCGCCACTCGTACTCAACTCCCTGGTGAGTCAGTAGAAGATTTCTGGCGTGCTCTAATCCCCCTGTGAGAGACTGTACTACAGTCAGAGACGGTGACTGTCAGGCCGTCACAGTCACGGAACACTCGAACTTGCTCATGAGAGACGCTTTTGTTACGGGGATAAGGTCAGATTACATCTGCCAGTGCCTTTTAGAAGGGGCCACGCTCAACCTGCCGGCAACCAAAAGGCTGGCGCTCTGACTGACGGTAGCCTCGAGCAACATCAAGGCCTACACCCCCGGCCGCGTGGCCCCCTCCTACGCATCGTGGACTCCGCAGACTGCCGCCCCATCGGTGATCTCACTCAGCCAACCCCACGCCTGTGCCGCGTGCCCGCCAACCAACCCCGGGGGCCCCAGATGTTACTTCTGTGGGCAGCCAAAACACCCCCGACAACGCTGCCCAGCTCGGAGCGCCCTTTGTAAGGCCTGCGGCAAGAAGGGGCACTTCGCTGCGGTGTGCCAGGCCCGTTCAGTCGCCGCTATTGTTCCGACCCCCACCCCCCCCCCCCCCCCCCCCCCCCCCCCCATCGTACGTCCAGTGGACGACGCCATCTTCCCCTCCTCGGGCCACGTAGGCCCGTGGGCGCCACCACCTTGTTCAACCCCACCACGTGCGGCCCGTGGGCGCCGCCATCTTTTCCTCCCCAGGAGCATCAAGCGCCGCCAACTTGTCTTCCCCATTTCATGTGCGGCCGGTGGGCACCGGCATCGTACCAGGACCCATGCCCCACGGGCACCCCATTGTCTGCCACCATCGACGACCAGCCGCGTCTCGCCTCGGTCACGATTGACCAGTTTCGCCCACACAACCTAGCAACCACCTCTACAAACATGAAAATCGATGGGCACCTGTCTGCTGGACTCCGGGAGCACCGAGAGCTTCATTCATCCCGATACGGTAAGGCGCTGTTCCCTCGCGGTACACCCCGCCAACCAGGCGCTGCTCCCTCGCGGTACACCCCGCCAATCAGGCGCTGCTCCCTCGCGGTACACCCCGCCAATCAGGCGCTGCTCCCTCGCGGTACACCCCGCCAATCAGAATCTCCCTGGCCTCTGGGTCCCACTCCGTGGCGATCCGGGGGTACTGAATAGCCACCCTCACTGTCCAGGGCGTGGAGTTTACCGGCTTCCGCCTCTACGTCCTCCCCAACCTCTGAGCTGCCCTGCTACTCGGCCTGGACTCCCAGTGCAACCTCCAGAGCCTAACATTGAAATTCGGCGGGCCCCTACCACCCCTTACTGTGTGCAGCCTCGCGACCCTAAAGGTCGACCCACCTTCCCTCTTTGCCAATCTAACCCCGGATTGCAAACCCATCGCCACCAGGAGCAGACAGTACAGCGCCCAGGACAGGACATTCATCAGATCCGAAGTCCAACGACTGCTTCGGGAAGGCATCATCGAGGCCTGCAACAGCCCTTGGAGAGCCCAAGTGGTAGTGGTGAAAACTGTGGAGAAACACAGAGTGGTCGTGGACTACAGTCAGACCATCAATCGGTACACGCAGCTCGATGCGTACCCCCTCCCACACATATCTGATATGGTCAATCAGATTGCACAGTACCGGGTCTTCTCCACTGTGGACCTAAAATCTGCCGACCACCAGCTCCCTATCCGCCCAGAGGACCGCCAATACACTGCGTTCGAGGCAGATGGCCGCCTCTACCACTTTCTCAGGGTTCCCTTCGGCGTCACCAACAGGGTCTCGGTTTTCCAACAGGAAATGGACCGAATGGTTGACCGGTATGGGCTGAGGGCTACCTTCCCGTATCTGGACAATGTCACCATCTGCGTTCACGATCAGCAGGCCCATGACGCCAACCTTGCCAAATTTCTCCGCACCGCCACTCTCCTCAACCTAACTTACAACAAGGAGAAGTGCGTGTTCAGCATGAACCGCTTAGCCATCCTCGGCTATGTGGTCCAGAAAGGAGTTCTGGGGCCCGATCCTGACCGCATGCGCCCCCTCATGGAGCTTCCCCTCCCCCACTGCCCCAAGGCCCTCAAACGCTGCCTGGGGTTCTTTTCTTACTACGCCCAGTGGGTGCCAAACTATGCGGACAAGGCCCGCCCACTCATACAGTCCACCCTTTGCCCCCTAACGGCCGAGGCTCACCAGGCCTTCAACCGTATTAAGGCCGACATCGCCAAGGCCGCGATGCACGCAGTCGACAAGACGTTACCATTCCAAGTCGAGAGCGACGCATCAGACGCTGCCCTAGCCGCCACCCTCAATCAGGCAGGCAGGCTCGTGGCATTCTTTTCACGAACCCTTCATGCCTCCGAAATTCGGCACTTCTCCATCGAAGAAGAGGCCCAAGCCATCTCGTGGGGGGCTGAATTAGGGTTGGATTGGTTTGGATTGGATTTGTTTATTGTCACGGTTACCGAGGTACAGTGAAAATTATTTTTCTGCGAGCAGCTCAAACGGATCATTAAGTACATGGGAAGAAAAGGGAATAAAAGAAAACACATAATAGGGCAACACAAGATACACAATGTAACTACAGAACATGGAATCGGGTGAAGCATACAGGAGGTGTTAATGAGGTCAGTCCATAAGAGGGTCAGTTAGGAGTCTGGTAACCGTTTTTGAGTCTGTTCGTGCGTGTTCTCAGACTTTTGCATCTCCTATCTGATGGAAGAAGTTGGAAGAGTGAGTAAGCCGGGTGGGAAGGGTCCTTGATTATGCTGCCCCCTTTCCCCAGGCAGCGGGAGGTGTTGATGGAGTCAATGGATGATACGCAGGTTCGTGTGATGGACTGGGCTGTGTTCACAACTCTGTATTTTATTACCATCTTGGGCTGAACAGTTACCATACCAGGCTGTGATGCAGCCAGTAGGATGCTTTCTATGGTGCATCTGTAAAAGTTGGAAAGGGTTAATGTGGACATGCCGAATTTCCTTAGTTTCCTGAGGAAGTATAGGCGCTGTTGTGCTTTCTTGGAACATAAAGACTTTACAAGTGATGAGCAATAACAGCAGTATAAATACTCACCGTCTGTACTCACCCAATCAGCAGCTTCCACTTGCACTGCATCACTTTTGAATCCTGATGTCACCTCAGGAGTTCCGCCTCTGGATTGAGTGACGGTACATTGGATTCTCCTCTGGATTGAGTGAAGGTACACTGGGCTGATCCTCTGGATTTAGTGGCGGTATACTGGGCTGCACCTCTGGATTGAGCGAAGGTACACTGGATTCTCCTCTGGATTGAGTGAAGGTACTCTGGACTGCTCCTCTCGATTGAGTGACGGTACACTGGGCTGGTCCTCTGGATTGAGTGGCGGTACACTGGATTCGCCTCTGGATTGAGTGAAGATACTCTGCACTGCTCCTCTGGATTGAGTGACGGTACACTGGGCTGGTCCTCTGGATTGAGTGGCGGTATACTGGATTCTCCTCTGGATTTAGTGGCGATACACTGGGCTGTTCCTCTGTATTGACTGAAGGTACACTGTGCTGCTCCTCTGGATTGAATGAGGGTACACTGGGCTGCTCCTCTGGATTAAATGAAGGTACACTGGATTTTCCTCTGGATGGAGTGGCGGTACACTGGGCTGCTCCACTGGATTGAGTGAAGGTACACTGGGCTGTTCCTCTGGATTGAATGGTGGTACACTGGGCTGCTCCTCTGGGTTGAGCGAAGGTGCCCTGGATTCTCCTCTGGATTGTGTGAAGGTACTCTGGACTGCTCCTCTGGATTGAGTGACGGTACACTGGGCTGGTCATCTGGATTGAGTGGCGGTACACTGGATTCTCCTCTGGATTGAGTGAAGATACTCTGGACCGCTCCTCTGGATAGAGTGATGGTACACTGGGCTGGTCCTCTGGATTGAGTGGTGATACACTGGATTCTCCTCTGGATTTAGTGGTGGTACACTGGGCTGCTACTCTGTATTGACTGAAGGCACACTGTGCTGCTCCTCTGGATTGAGTGAAGGTACACAGGGCTGCTCCTCTGGATTAAATGAAGGTACACTGGATATTCCTCTGGATTGAGTGGCGGTACACTGGGCTGCTCCACTGGATTGAGTGAAGGTACACTGGGCTGTTCCTCTGGATTGAATGGTGGTACACTGGGCTGCTCCTCTGGGTTGAGCGAAGGTACCCTGGATTCTCCTCTGGATTGAGTGAAGGTACTCTGGACTGCTCCTCTGGATTGAGTGACGGTACACTGGGCTGGTCATCTGGATTGAGTGGCGGTACACTGGATTCGCCTCTGGATTGAGTGAAGATACTCTGGACTGCTCCTCTGGATTGAGTGATGGTACACTGGGCTGGTCCTCTGGATTGAGTGGTGGTACACTGGATTCTCCTCTGGATTTAGTGGCGGTACACTGGGCTGCCCCTCTGTATTGACTGAAGGCACACTATGCTGCTCCTCTGGATTGAGTGAAGGTACACAGGGCTGCTCCTCTGGATTAAATGAAGGTACACTGGATATTCCTCTGGATTGAGTGGCGGTACACTGGGCTGCTCCACTGGATTGAGTGAAGGTACACTGGGCTGTTCCTCTGGATTGAGTGATGGTACACTGGGCTGTTCCTCTGGATTGAGTGACGGTATACTGGGCTGTTCCTCTGGATTGAATGGTGGTACACTGGGCTGCTCCACTGGATTGAGTGAAGGTACTCTGGACTGCTCCTCTGGATTGAGTGACGGTACACTGGGCTGGTCCTCTGGATTAAGTGGGAGTACTCTGGGCTGCTCCTCTGGATTGGGTGACAGTACACTGGATTATCCTCTGGATTGAGTGACGGTACACTGGATTCTCCTCTGGATTGAGTGATACACTGGGCAGCTCCTCTGGATTGAGTGGCGGTACTCTGGGCTGCTCCTCTGGATTGAGTGGCGGTACTCTGGGCTGCTCCTCTGGATTAAGTGAAGTCCAGAAGCCTACAATCCAACTGAGCAGAATCCATGCCTCCAGTTGTTCTCCAGGTGCCGGTGACATTGATGTCCCAGCATTTGCCTGTTGTGGACCAGAGAATCAGTGCTGTGCTCACCAGAGCCCCATCTCGGTCCAGGTCCCCCCGAGGTGTGTGTCTCCGTGTTGGTGGAGGGTGTGGGTAAACACGGTGACAGCTCTTCAGTAGTGCTGTCCTCAGGATCTCGATCTGAGTTGTCGAGGGGCTGGGAGAGGTGAGAGGTTTGACCCTGGTCTCCTCAGGCGATTGGCAGAGGTGCCGATTAAAGAGAACAAAGATTATTATTATTATCAGAGATAATTAATGCATCGCAGCTGACTGACAGCATGACGATGCACTCACCGTATCGTTGCCTGAATGATCAGCTCGCCCTCATATTGTGGGCAAGCTCGTCTTGCATAAAGATGTGGGCATCGCTGGCGAGACCAGCATTTGTGGCCCATCCCTAATTGCTCTTCAGAAGGTGGTGGTGACCGTCCTTCTTGAACTGCTGCAGTCCCTGTGCTGTTAGGGAGGGAGTTCCAGGATGTTGCCCCAGTGACAGTGAAGGAACGGACGATATATTTCCAAGTCAGGGTGGTGAGTGACTTGGAGGGGAACCTCCAGGTGGTGGGGTTCCCAGGTATCTGCTGCTCTTGTCCTTCTAGATCAGTGGTTCTCAACCGGGGTCCACATGGACCCTGGGGGGTCCATGTAACATTACTGGGGGTCCACACAAAAAAAATACCGAATTGGGGGTCCACGGTGATATTTTAGTGGTCCATAGAGCAATTCTACTTCAGAACAATCGTTATTACTGAGAATTAAATTTTTACAGTAATCTACGCCATATTAAAATACTAAAGTAGAAATATTCATGTAGCTATGAATTGTTTATGGCAATCAAGTAGAAGAAAAAAACTTTACATTTGACAGTGTCGTAAATTTAAAGTTACCTAGAACAAACAGAGGTGAAAATCACCCATCGTTTCTCCTTGACAAGTTTAATGAATGATTTAACACAGTAATCACTAGAAACTATGTATATTTGATATGAATTGGTTATTTTTAGAGTAATTTAATTCAATTTAGTAAACAGTTTTTTTCATTACATTTCATATTAGAATAAGTTTGGCAACGTACGAAAATACCACTAATCCGTTTCCAACCCTCACGGTAAGGTAGATGGACTTTAGTCATCGGACAAAATATAAGGATTAGTTTACCACGCATATAAGAAGCTTTTTTTCGGTGGAATGGCTATGGGGGTCCACAAAAAAAAATTAAGAGGAAAAGGGGTCCATGGGTTAAAAAAGGTTGAGAACTCCTGTTCTAGATGGTAGTGGTCATGGGTTTGGAAGGTGCTGTCTGAGGAGCCTTGGTGAGTTACTGCAGTGCATCTTGTAGATGGTACACACGGCTGTCGCTGTGCGTCGGTGATGGAGGGAGTGAATGTTTGTGGAAGGTGTGCCAATCAAGCGGGGCTGCTTTGTCCTGGATGGTGTCGAGCTTCTTGAGTGTTGTTGGAGCTGCACTCATCCAGGCAAGTGGGGAATATTCCATCACACTCCTGACTTGTGCCTTGTAGATGGTGAACAGGGTTTGAGGAGGTCAGGAGGTGAATTACTCGCCACAGGATTCCCAGCCTCTGACCTGCTCTGGTAGCCACAGTGTTTATATGGCTAGTCCAGTTCGGTTTGTTGTCAATGGTAACCCCCAGGACATTAATAGTGGCGCATTCAGTGATGGTAATACCATGGAATGTTGAGGGGTGATTGTCTGTGTCTCTCTCTTATTGGTTATTGCCTGGAACTTGTGCGGTGCCAATGTAACTTGCCATTTGCCAGTCCAAGCCTGGATCTTGTCCAGGTTTTGCTGCATTTGCATGTGGACTGCTTCAGTGTCTGAGGAGTTGCGAATGGTTCAGAACACTGTGTGAGTAGGACACATGCCAAGGCAAATGATAATGATTACTGGCATGTGTGGGTGCTGAGAGGGGCTGTGGATGTCTGGCGTGGGATGAGGATGCGAGGAACACAGGATATGAGCCCAGATGGAGCCGTTGAGGTGCGTGTGAGATAGTCATGTCCCTTGAGCTGGCAATGTGTGAGATCCCTGTGGAGTCTCATCCTGTGAGTGCCTGATGGGCTTGTGGGGGTGAGGTGAGAGTGAAGAGATGATGGACTTACCCAGGAGGAATGCATGAGGTCAATCATCTTCTCCCTGCACTGAAAGGGAGGTCTCCTCTGCGCACAACTGGCCTCTAATGCAGTAGCCACCTCTTCCCAAGTTTTATTTGTAAGGTTTGTGGACCTCCTTCTACCATCACGAAATGAAAATGAAAATCGCTTATTGTCACGAGTAGGCTTCAAATGAAGTTACTGTGAAAAGCCCCTAGTCGCCACATTCCGGCGCCTATCCGGGGAGGCTGGTACGGGAATCGAACCGTGCTGCTGGCCTGCTTGGTCTGCTTTAAAAGCCAGCGATTTAGCCTTGTGAGCTAAACCAGCCCCAGATCACGGGGGCAAAGCAGTTCCTGGAGGTCCTCGATAGCATCTAGAAGGTGACCCAGTGAGGTGTTACTGAATTTGGGGGCTGCAGACATTTTCCCTTTGGGGTCATCGCTCTCTCGCAGAAGTCTTGGGTGCTGACAATGAAAAAGCTGTGGACGGGTATGGCGGAGAGGATGGTTCCACTCGGAGGATAAACTAGAACCTGAGGTCACAGCCTCAGACTGAAGATATGGGGCGGGATTCTCCATTGCCCGATGCCGTGATTGTGCTCGGCGATCGGGCGGAGAATGGACTCCAACGGCGGAATCAGTGTCGGCGTTGGTTTGATGCCGGTCAGCAATGCTCCGCCCCCTCCATACTGGCCTCATTGTGACGCGCGCTGATGCCATTGCAACGGCATGGGCGCGTCATCGGGCGGCCCACCCGCCATGCTCCGCCCCCGATGGGCCGAGTTCCCGACAGCACAGACCACGTGTGGTCACACAAATCGTGAACCCAGCGTGATGGCTGCGGACTGTGTCAAGCACCGCCAGTGTCGGCTGGGAATCGTGCCGCTGGTTTGGGGGGGGGGGGGGCTTCTGCAAGAGCTGGGGGTACTGGTGGGGGGGGGGGGGGTGGCCAAGGGGTGGCTGTGGGGTCACGGATGGCAGGTTGGGTCCGCGCTTTGCCGGTGCCACATTGCATGGCGTAACCGCTGTAAGTTGTAAGCCGTGCGTATGCGTAGCCCAGGATCTGGCTATTCTCCGGCCGCTTTCGGTGCGGGAGGCGGGGGTTTCACTCGGCGCCGGTACCGGCACCTCACCAGTCCTGTAATCGGTGAGGGTTTCACACCCAATTTTTGGTTGTAAAAGGCCACACGCTCCACTGGTGCCGGCACATAGCCGCTAAAACGGAGAATCTGGAGGAGGAATCTTTTCATCCAGAGGGTGGAGAATCTGTGGAACTCTTTGCCGCAGAAAGCTGTGGAGACCAAATCACTGAGTGTCTTTAAGGCAGAGATAGATAGGTTCTTGATTAATAAGGGGATCAGGGGTTATGGGGAGAAGGCAGGAGAATGGGGATGAGAAAAACATCAGCCAATATTGAATGGCGGAGTGGACTCTAAGGGCTGAATGGCCGAATTCTGCTCCTATGTCTTATGGTCTTTTCATAGAAATTACAGTGCCGAAGGAGGCCATTCGGCCCATCGGCTCTTGGAAAGAGCACCCTACCCAAGCCCACACCTCCACCTTATCCCCATTAGCCAGTAACCACACCCAACACTAAGGGCAATTTTGGACACTAAGGGCAATTTATCATGACCGATCCACCCAACCTGCACATCTTTGGACTGTGGGAGGAAACCGGAGCACCCGGAGGAAACTCACGCACACAAACGGGGAGAATGTGCAGACTCCGCACAGACAGTGACCCAAGCTGGGAATCGAACCTGGGACCTTGGAGCTGTGAAGCAATTGTGCTAACCACTGTGCTATTGTGCTGCCCTTAATTGAAAATTTAAAAAATTCCCAATTCAGGGGCGGTTTAGCGTGGCCAATCCACCTACCCTGCACATCTTTGGGTTGTGGGGGTGAGACCCACACAAACATAGGGAGAATGTACAAACTCCACACGGACAGTGACTCAGGGCTGGGATCGAACCCGGATCCTCAGCGCCGTGAGGCAGCAGTGCTAACCACTGCGCCACCGTGCCACCCTCGGTCTTCTGGTTTAATTATGGCTTCTGAAACGATGATCTGTTGAGGTCACGGCAGGGCGGGAAGATCAGAAGCCGCGTGCCCGCCAAAAAAAGTAGTTCCCATTGATACTTATTCAATGAGGTGAGATTCAGACAGCGAGGAATGAAAATCCACCATTTCCACCCACCTCCTCACTAAATCGGCAGCGGGGATAATCCTGGCCAGTATCTCTTTGTTTGGAAATTGCTTTGGGGTATTCTGAGGTTGCGAAAGATGCTTTTCAATGCAACATTTTTCCTTTGTTGCTTTTCCTACCTTTCCTCTCCATCTTTGAAGCTAACAGGTTGGGACAGGCACATTGGGCAGGATTCAGTGGGCCCGTTAGCCAGGGGCGCGAATCCTGTTATGGCCGCTGAATCCCGCTAGAGGGCCAAAGCAGGGTTTGTGCCAACGAGATCCCAATTGGAGATCTTCCCTAACCCCCGCCTGTGACACGCTGTTGAAATGAAATGAAATGAAATGAAAATGGCTTATTGTCACGAGTAGGCTTCAAATGAAGTTACTGTGAAAAGCCCCTAGTCACCACATCCCGGTGCCTGTTCGGGGAGGCTGGTACGGGAATCGAACCGCGCTGCTGGCCTGCCTTGGTCTGTTTTAAAAGCCAGCGATTTAGCCCAGTGTGCTAAACCATCCTCTGTTCGGGCTTGAACCTGATTTGCACGATTTTGAAAACATTTGAATATCATTAAACGGCTTTACACTGCAGCACCCAGCCCTGCGTGACGTTCCCCGCCTGGCAGCCTGGCGGAAGTCACTCCGTGATGACCACGCTGAGGGTGCGGAGATACCTGTAGGCCCCAGGATTGAGGACTGAGGCTGAGCATTATCGGGGGCTCTTCCAGAGGGTACAGCCAGGGGCACTGCCGGTGGGAGTAGCCCTCCTCCATTGGGGCGGGGGCGGTTTCTCCTTATGTGTAGTAGGGGGGGAGAGGGTTACGCGCTGATGACTGCGCAGTGGGGAAGAGGGTTTACTCCCCGATACTTCCATGGTGAGGGTGGGGGGGTGAGCTTCCTCCACGGCTGTGTGGGGGTGGGAGGAAGTTACTTTTTTTGGGCCCCATTCTCTGTGTAGTCGGCCTGGCAGGCTCTATCAGGTCCTGCCCCACCAGAGCTAATCACGCAGCCACCCCCCCCCAACCTCGACTTATTTTTTGGCAGAGTGTCAGAAGGTCTGGTGAGAAAACTTGACTGTGCTTCTGGAGAGAAACATGTATGTTTTCAGTCAGTACCTGGAACTTTGCCATTTTTCATTTGTACAATCCGCCCGTTCCCGTACCAGCCTCCCTGGACAGGCGCCGGAATGTGGCGACTAGGGGATTTTCACAGTAACTTCATTGAAGCCTACTCGTGACAATAAGCGATTTTCATTTCATTTTCATTTCATTATTTTTCCATCGGCTTCTATCAAACTTGCACATAACTGGATGTCCCCAACTCACCAATCAGCAGTTCGTGGGCTGCTTATAGAAGCTTTGAGCGAGTGTCAGAAGGCCCAAGTATTTCATAGAATTTACAGTGCAGAAGGAGGCCATTCGGCCCATCGAGTCTGCACCGGCTCTTGGAAAGAGCACCCTACCCAAGGTCAACACCTCCACCCTATCCCCATAACCCAGTGACCCCACCCAACACTAAGGGCAATTTTGGTCACCAAGGGCAATTGATCATGGCCAATCCACCTAATCTGGTCATCTTTGGACTGTGGGAGGAAACCGGAGCACCTGGAGGAAACCCACGCACACACGGGGAGGACGTGCAGACTCCGCACAGACAGTGAACCAAGCCGGGAATCGAACCTGGGACCCTGGAGCTGTGAAGCAATTGTGCTATCCACAATGCTACCGTGCTGCCCATTTTGAGAAGTATATGTGAGCCCTGCGGTAATGTCAGGTCTCTACTATTGTAGATATTTGGAGTTTATTAACAACTCCATAATACAAAAGAACACAGCCGAATACAGAACAATCAGCCATACCCTATAAACATCCACAATACACCAAATACAGGAACCAGCGAATCAACCAGAAACAAAGCCAGCAGCTTTCAAGCCAGCACTTGCTCCCCACCCAACCAAAACCCCCCCCTCCACCACCACCACCAACACCCCCAACCCAATGGTAGCCCCACATTGGTGGACAGGCGCCCAAACGAGCAGCTCAGATCACTGGAAAAGGACACACCGATGCAGGGCATGGCGAAAGAGAGAGAAAGAGAGAGAGAGAAAACACCCCTCCACTCCCAAGAGGGGCCACAGTTCAGCCCAAAAGCAGTTCTCCATTACACAAATACATCAAGACAACATACAGGGTAACCTAAAAAAAAAAAGCCAAAAACGAAAACCCAACAAACAATCAAGTGGAAGACAAAGCCGCCAGCACTCCAGCCAACGCCTAGAAGAATGAAGGGCTGCAACCGGCGAGCATCCAGAGGCACAGAAACAATAAAGAACACAATAGCAAACATACAATTCCCAACAGTAAGACAAAAAAAACAATATCAGTATAAAGACTTAAACAGTCAACCAGGCCCGCGCCCTGCTGCTCCCACAGGGCCTGCATCCGGTCTTCGGACACCATCCAGTTCAAAGACGGCAAGAGCGGGTTCTTTCTCCTCCACTTTCAGGCCCGGCTTCAGGCCTGCCAAATCCACCCCTTGCTTCACTCCAAGCCGACAAGCAGAGGGGCAGCCATTAGTGGATACACAGTCCCAGGCGTGGCAGTTACGGGCAGGCAAGCTCTCTCCTCGCTCTCTCCCCTGATAGCAACTTGCAGGAGGAGTAATGTTAATGATAAAATATTAAAGCATGCTGCTGTGCAGAGAGACCTGGGTGTGCTAGTGCATGAGTCGCAGAAAGTTGGTTTACAGGTGCAACAGGTGATTAAGAAGGCGAATGGAGTTTTGTCCTTCATTGGTAGCGGGATGGAGTTTAAGACTAGGGAGGTTGTGCTGCAATTGTATAAGGTGTTAGTGAGGCCACACCTGGAGTATTGTGTTCAGTTTTGATTGAAATGAATGAAAATCGCTTATTGTCACAAGTGGGCTTCAAATGAAGTTACTGTGAAAAGCCCCTCGTCGCCACATTCCAGCACCTGTTTGGGGAGGCCGGTATGGGAATTGAACCGTGCTGCTGGCCTGCCTTGGTCTGCTTTCAAAGCCAGTGATTTAGCCCTGTGCTAAACCAGCAGGACGTACTGGCGCTGGAGGGTGTGCAGAGGAGATTCACTAGGTTAACCCCAGAGCTGAAGGGGTTGGATTATGAGGAGAGGTTGAGTAGACAGGGACTGTACTCATTGGAATTTAGAAGGATACGGGGGGGATCTTATAGAAACATAAAATTATGAAGGGAATAGATAGGATGGATGTGGATAGGTTGTTTCCACTCAAAATAAGGGGAAGTAGATTTCGGACTGAGCTGAGGAGGAACTTCTTCACCCAAAGAGTTGTCAATCTATGGAATTCCTTGCCCAGTGAAACAGCTGAGGCTCCTTCATTAAATGTTTTCAAGATAAAGATAGTTTTTTGAAGAATAAAGGAATAAAGGGTTATGGTGTTCGGGCCGGAAAGTGGAGCTGAATCCACAAAAGATCGGCCATGATCTCATTGAATGGCGGAGCAGGCCCGAGGGGCCAGATGGCCTACTCCTGCTCCTAGTTCTTGTCAGTCTCTCCTTCCTCTTCATCCAAACAGTAGCAGCATTGTTCTTAGTCCAGGCTTCAAAGTCCAATGAAAGGGCAGCCAGCATCCAAAACCCCAGGTCTGCAAACAGGGTTACAGCCAAAAGCAGCTGGAGCTTAGAGAAACACAACCTGCATGTGCCATGCCCGAGGGTCAATCAGCTGGAGATGATTGTTCCCTTGTCCTGATTGGGCTGTGAGTTAACCAGAATTAACAGAACAGGTCAGCTGTTGTAGCAGCTGACAAGAAGGAGTGAGGATCCTGAGATGTGTAACTGGGTCCTGTGTCAGTACTGCTGTTATGCTGAATGAATGTCTTTCTTATGAACTCGTCGGATTTCCCCTTTTGCCGTTTACTTGGTTGGCGAGAAGGATAGGATTGGAGCTTTCCCCCAAATGGTGTTTTTAAGGGTGTGGATTGAGGTGCGGACTGTTCGTTGCTGCAAGACCCTTTTTCGGAACCTATATGGAAACGGGAGGTGGGCGCCGGGATGAGGATTGATGCCGGCTTGTGGGGGGTGTGTGCTAGGAGAGTTCCGCAGTCTGCTGTATACCGCAGTATTGGAGGCAACGTCATCAGGGCGACTTCTGGTGACGGTAGCGCAACGTTTTTGTCCATTTTCCATTTGCGGCCTTTTTGGCAATGCCGGCTTGCTATGGCAGAACGGTTCACCGTCAGGGTCCTTATTGGGGTTGGCGATCGCCCTTTTGGAATGTCAGGGTTTGTGAGCGCAGCGTTGGGTTTGAAAAACAGTTCCGCGATAGTTGGGAGATGAACTCCAGCGGTATTTAACATGGGTACTGATGTTGACCACAAGGGTGTGTGGACCTTGTGTTTAATTTGTGTGATGTGCCTCATTGAATTGGCACTGTCTAAATTCTGGAGCGACAGCTCCCTGAGCATTTGGTGAACACTCCCAATTCTCTTTTTTTGTTCTTTACGGCGATGTTGTGGTGGGTTGTGTGATGATATGATCTGCATACTCGTCTACCATTGGGCCAGAACGTCGGCTTACCATTGGCCCTGGTCGGTCATGTGCCTCTCGACCGATTGGCCGAGAGGCTGAGTTAACCACGCCTCTATTAACGAGGTATAAATGCTCAAACGCCTGACGATCGTCCCTTTCCACTGTAGACGATCGCAGAGCTGTGTTCTAGTTAATTAAAGCCAGACTTTGGTAAATCACTCGCCTCGCGTACAATCAATGGTACATCAGGTTGTTCTGGGGTATATGGGGTGTAGTGTTGGGCATTGTGTGAAGATGTGAAGATCCCCCCCCCACCACCTTTGAGGATAAGAATTGGCAAGTCATGTTGCAGATGTATAAAACCTAAGTTAGGCCACACTTGGAGTATAGTGTTCAATTCTGGTCGCCACACTACCAGAAGGATGTGGAGGCTTTAGAGAGGGTGCTGAAGAGATTTACCAGGATGTTGCCAGGTATGGAGGGCATTAGCTATGAGGAGCGGTGGAATAAATTCGGTTTGTTCTCACTGGAACAACGGAGGTCGAGGGGCGACCTGGTAGAGGTCTACAAAATTATGAGGGGCATAGACAGAGTGGATCGTCAGAGGCTTTTCCCCAGGGTAGAGGGGTCAATTACTAGGGGGCATAGGTTTAAGGTGCGAGGGGCAAGGGTTTAGAGTAGATGTACGAGGCAAGTTTTTTACACAGAGGGTAGTGGGTGCCTGGAACTCGCTGCCGGAAGAGGTGGTGGAAGCAGGGACGATAGTGACATTTAAGGGGCATCTTGATAAATACATGAATAGGATGTGAATAGAGGGATACGGACCCAGGAAGTGTAGAAGATTGTAGTTTAGCCGGGCAGCATGGTCGGCACGGGCTTGGAGGGCCGAAGGGCCTGTTCCCGTGCTGTACTTTTCATTGTTCTTTGTTCTTTGGTTTCCTTGTGACCGAAAGTTACCCGGTGCCGGTAAGGCCTTGGGTTGATGGCTCAGACGCTCTGTTGCGCACCCCCCCCCCCAGGCTCAGCTGTTGCCGGCTTCGCCCTTCGTGTGGTTGGTGGGTGGTGTTGGGCCGGACATAATGTTTGGCGGGCTGTACACTGGCCTGTCCTGCTCCCCTGTTTTGGTGGTTCCTTGCAGGGCCCGAAACGCTTTTCATCTTTTGTTGTTGTTGTCTGGCCTTTGTGTTTTGTCGTGCTGGTTTTTTGTCTCCTTTGTTCTCCTCAATTTATTTTTCTTTGTCCTCGCCTCCATAGATGTTTTTGAGGGAGCTTTTGGACTTTAGCAGGGGTGGGGGGGTGGGGGGGGGGGTGGGGGGGGGGGTGTTATAGTGGCTGCATGGGACTCATCCATCTGGGGATGATTGTTCCCTAGTGCTGACTGGGCTGTGAGTTAATTGTCCTTTGTGTTGCTTATTTCAGGATGGTTGGCGTAGCCAACAAATAGCTTTTACTTCAACAAAGCTCTGATTTTATTTACGTTATTAAACTGGGTTGCGACACTTAAGAATACATAATTGATCAATAACATCTAACTACACTCGCCTACTGCTAATCCCACTCACTGGTATGAACTATAATGTAACCTTACACTAACTGCTCTCATGACCTTCACTAGCTATCCCCCGCATACACACCTCTCCCACAGGCCGAGCATCACTGCCTTATATAGTTGTATCTGCAGCTCCCTCTAGTGGCTGCTTTCAACACTGCATTAACTCTTGCAATACTGATAGTTATGATAATATCACATTAACCAGCGCTAGAAAGGAGTGAGATATGTAACCGGGTCCTGTGTAAATACCGCTGTTATGCTGAATAAACGTATTTTGTGTGAAATCTTCGGACTCCCCTCCTTGCCGTTTACTCCAGATACGTTTTTAAAAATTCATTTGAGAGGTGGCAGCATTCATTATATTTATCCTATTGTGAAACATTTAAGCGGAATCTAGATAAACAAACGAGGGAGAACTGAAGAGACGGCCAGGTGAGATGAAGGGGGGAGGAAGCTGGGGTAGAGCTTCCTCCCCACAGGACGGCCAGCTGTAGAATCAGAGAAACGGATGGAACAGAAGGCAACTATTTGTCCTGTACATGTTCGTTGTGCTCAGTCACAAATCCCCGATGTTTCTGCCTAGTCCGATAAATGCCTCTTCCTCAAGGTCAAGCTCTGCAGATCTGACAGCTCTCTCAGCGAATGAAATTCTTCTAGTCTCCGCTCTCGATCTTTATGCCCAAGGATTTGAAAGTCTGTGGTCTGTGGCTATTGATCCACTCACCAGAGGGAATAGTTCTTCTCTGGCTACTCCACCGCAGCTCTCGTCACCTTGAAAACGTTCATCAGGCCCAGTTAGGTTCTCAGCTAAACCCTCCGACCCTTTTCTATTTTTTTAAAATAACTTTTATTGGAATTTTTTGAAAAATATATATCAACAAAACAATAATAACAATAACAATAATAATAATAAACACCCCCCGGCACCCGTAACAACGCATATAACAAACCCCCCACCCCCCCAACCCCAATAAACAACAGAATAAATTAACAATAAGCAAATTAACTTAAACACTATCCCCCCCCCCACCCCCCCCCCCCCGGGTTGCTGCTGCTGCTGACCTAGTACCTTATCGTTGAGTCAGAAAGTCGAGGAAAGGCTGCCACCTCCTAAAGAACCCTTGTACCGACCCCCTCAGGGAGAACTTAACCCTCTCCAATTTAATGAATCCCGCCATGTCATTAATCCAGGTCTCCACACTCGGAGGTCTCGCATCTTTCCACTGCAGCAAGATCCTCCGCCGGGCTACTAGGGACGCAAAGGCCAAAACATCAGCCTCTTTCGCCTCCTGCACTCCCGGCTCCACCCCAACCCCAAATATCGCGAGTCCCCAGCCTGGCTTGACCCTGGATCCCACCACCCTCGACACCGTCCCCGCCACCCCTCTCCAGAACTCCTCCAGTGCCGGGCATTCCCAGAACATATGGGCATGGTTCGCTGGACTTCCCGAACACCTGACGCACCTGTCTTCGCCCCCAAAAACCTACTCATCCTAGATCCGGACATGTGGGCCCGGTGCAGCACCTTTAACTGGATGAGACTAAGCCTCGCACATGAAGAGGAGGAGTTCACCCTCTCCAGGGCGTCCGCCCATGTCCCCTCCTCAATCTGCCCCCCCAGCTCCACCTCCCACTTAGCCTTCAGCTCCTCTACCGACGCCTCCCCCACCTCCTGCATTACCTGGTAGATGTCAGACACCTTCCCATCCCCGACCCACACCCCCGAAAGCACCCTATCCCTTACCTCCCGCAGGGGCAGCAAAGGGAACCCCTCCACCTGTCGCCTAGCAAATGCCTTGACCTGAAGGTACCTGAACATATTCCCCGGGGGGAGCTCAAACTTCTCCTCCAATTCACCAAGGCTCGCGAACCTCCCGTCAATAAACAGGTCTCCCAAATTCCTGATGCCCGCCCTGTGCCACCCCAGGAACCCCGCCATCCATGTTCCCTGGGACAAACCGGTGGTTCCCCTGCAGCGGGGCCTCCACCGAGCCCCCCACTTCCCCCCTGTGTCACCTTCACTGCCCCCAAATTTTGAGGGTGGCCGCCACCACCGGGCTCGTGGTGTACCTCGTTGGAGGGAGCGGCAACGGAGCCGTTACCAGTGCCTTCAGGCTCGTGCCTCCACAGGACGCCATCTCCATTCATTTCCATGCTGCCCCCTCCCCATCCATTACCCACTTATGTACCACCGAGACATTAGCCGCCCAATAGTACCCAGAGAGGTTGGGCAGCGCCAGCCCCCCTCTATCCCTGCCCTGCTCCAAAAAGACCCTCCTCACCCTCGGAGTCCCATGCGCCCAAACAAATCCCAGAATGCTGCTGTTCACCCTCCTAAAAAAGGCCCTTGGAATGAAAATGGGGAGGCACTGAAACAAAAACAAAAACCTCGGGAGCACCGTCATTTTAACAGACTGTACTCTACCCGCCAACGACAACGGCAGCATGTCCCACCTTTTAGATTCCTCCTCCATCTGCTCCACCTTCCTAGTAAAATTGAGCTTGTGCAGAGTCCCCCAGCTCCTAGCCACCTGAACTCCCAGGTACCTAAAACTCCTCACTGCCCTCTTTAGCGGGAGCCTACCAATCCCCTCCTCCTGATCTCCCGGGTGTACGACAAACAGCTCACTCTTGCCCAGGTTCAATTTATATCCCGAGAAACTCCCAAACTCAGCAAGAATCTCCATCACCTCCGGCATTCCCCCCACCGGGTCTGCTCCATACAACAGCAAGTCGTCCGCATACAGCGACACTCGGTGCTCCTCCCCACCTCGCACCAAACCCCTCCACCTCCCCGACTCCCTGAGAGCCATGGCAAGAGGCTCTATTGCCAGCGCAAAAAGCAAGGGGGATAGGGGGCACCCCTGCCTCGTCCCACAATGGAGCCTGAAGTACTCGGACCTCCTCCCATTTGTCGCTACACTCGCCATCGGGGCCTCGTACAGCAACCTCACCCATTTAATAAACCCCACCTCAAACCCGAACCTCTCCAACACCTCCCACAAGTACCCCCACTCAACCCTGTCAAAGGCCTTCTCCGCATCCAATGCCACCACAATCTCCGCCTCTCCTTCTGCTGCCGGCATCATTATCACATTTAGCTGCCTTCGCACGTTAGTGTTCAGCTGCCTCCCCTTCACAAAACCCGTCTGATCTTCATGTATCACCCCCGGCACCCAGTCCTCTATTCTAGTGGCCAAGATCTTCGCCAGCAACTTGGCGTCTACATTCAGCAGTGAAATCGGCCTGTATGATCCGCACTGCAAGGGGTCCTTATCACGCTTCAGGATCAGGGAGATTAGTGCCCGAGACATCGTCGTGGGCAGAACACCCCCCTCTCATGTCTCGTTAAAGGTCCTGACCAACAGGGGGCCCAGCAGGTCCGCATATTTCTTATAAAATTCAACCGGGAACCCATCCGGTCCCGGCGCCTTCCCCGACTGCATGTGGCCAATCCCACTGACCAGCTCCTCCAACTCGATCGGTGCCCCCAGTCCCTCCACCTGCTCCTCCTGCACCCTTGGAAATCGGAGCCTGTCCAAAAACTTCTCCATTCCCCCTCCCACCACCGGCGGCTCCGATCGGTACAGTTCCCTATAGAAGACCCTAAAGACCTCATTGACCTCTGCCCCCTGCCGCACCACATTCCCATCTCTATCCTTCACTCCACCAATCTCTCTAGCCGCGTCCCGCTTACGCAGCTGGTGCGCCAGCATCCTGCTCGCCTTCTCTCCATACTCATAGACCGCTCCCTGCGCCTTCCTCCACTGTGTCTCCGCCTTTCTGGTGGTCAATAAATCAAACTTGGCCTGCAGGCTACACCGTTCCCCCAGCAATCCCTCCTCCGGGGCCTCCGCGTACCTCCTATCCACACTCAACAGCTCCTCCACCATTCTCTCCCTCTCCCTCCTCTCCCCTCTCCCTATGGGCTCAGATGGAGATCAGCTCCCCCCTAATCACTGCCTTCAGAGCCTCCCACACCATCCCCACCCGGACCTCCCCAGTATCATTGACCTCGAGGTACCTCTCGATACATCCCCGAACCATCCTGCACACCTCCTCATCAGCCAACAACCCCACGTCCAGACGCCAAAGCGGGTGCTGGTCCCGCACCTCCCCCATCTCCAGATCCACCCAATGCGGAGCATGGTCCGAAATCGCTATAGCCGAATATTCGGCCTCCTCCACCCTCGGGACCAGTCCCCTGCTCAAAACAAAGAAATCAATGCGGGAATAAACCCTGTGCACATGGGAGAAAAGGAGTACTCCCAAGCCCTCGGTCTCCCGAATCTCCAGGGATCCACTCCTCTCATCTGGCCCATAAACCCCCTCAATACCTTGGCCGCCGCTGGCCTCCTGCCTGAACTAGAACGATCCAGTAGGGGATTCAGCACCGTATTGAAGTCCCCCCCCCCATGATCAAGCCCCCCACCTCCAGGCCAGGAATGCTGCCCAACATAAGCCTCATGAAACCAGCATCATCCCAATTTGGGGCATACACATTAACCAACACCACCCTCTCCCCCTGCAGCTTACCGCTCACCATCACATATCTGCCGCCACTATCAGCCACAACCTCAGACCCATCAAACGCCACCCTCTTCCCTACCAGGATCGCCACCCCCCGGTTCTTCGAGTCGAGCCCTGAGTGGAAAACCTGCCCCACCCACCCCTTCCTCAGACGGACCTGGTCCGCCACCTTCAGGTGGGTCTACTGGAGCATGGCCACGTCCGCCTTCAGCCCCTTCAGATGCGAAAACACCCGGGCCCGCTTAACCGGCCCATTCAACCCCCTCACGTTCCACGTAATCAGCCGGATCAGGGGGCACCCCGCCCCCCCTCCCCCGTCGACTAGCCATAACCCATCGACTGCTCGCCCCTGGCCATCACCCCTGCGGCCCGTTTCCCACGGCGATAGAACCTCACCCCGACCCCCCCCCCCCCCCCCCCCGGACTCCTCCCTGGCCAATCCAGCAGCAACCCGGTATCCCCCCCCCCCCTCCCCCCAGGCTAGGACCCCTCCTAGCCGCGACTCTCCCTCCACTGTACTCCCGTGAGCCAGCTGACGTCTGCTGACCCCGGCAGCTCCCGCTCTAACTCCGACCCCTCCCGATATGAGGTCCCCCCTCCTCCCCTGCATCAGCTCCTGGGCACCACTTCGGCGTGGGAAACCCGGTCTAGTAACCTCGCCCCTCGCCACCAGCTCCACCCCCTCGTCCCGCAGCTCCCGCAGTGAAATAGCGCAGAAGGGCCGCCTGCTGCTCCTCAGCCCACTGCCTCCACTCCTCAGGGGCTCCACCGGCCGCCATTTTGTCCACCTTCCCCCGCTTTTCCAGGGGAACTGCTGCCGTTTTTCTCCTCGCCCCACTTCGAGTCCGAACCATAAATCCCGGGGGGGTTTTACTCCAGACCCCTTTATCCACCGGGAATCAGCGCCGTTTGGGGCCCTTAAAAGAGCCCACAAGTCCTATTAAAGCGGGAGCTGCCGAACGTGCGGATTAGCTCCGCATAAACGCAACCGGAAGCCCTCCGACCCTTTTCTGATTCACAGAGGTCAGTCCCAACTTTTCCAACCACTCCTGAAAACTAAGATCCCTTGCCCCCCTGGGTAACTCCTGTTAAACCTCCTGTGTACTCTTTTTAAGGCCTGCACACCTTTCCTGACTTGTGAGGCACAGAGTTTTCCCAAATTTTAGCATGTTCTCTTTGCTTTGATATTCTGTTCCTCTATTGACAAACACAAGTAATCCGTGTGGTTCTCATGCTCATCTACGCTTTACAAAATAGTGGGCCATAGAAATAGTGGCCTAGCCAGCGACGCCCATCCTGTGAAATAAATTTTAAGAAGTTTACTCTTTGTATCGTGATCCCCCCCAGATTGTACCACTCCCTATTTCTCCACATTGAACTCCATCTGGCAAGCTGCTCCCCGTTTCCCAATTCTGTCTGTCTTTGTGGAGTCTATAACTACCCTTATCACCATCTGATACTTTGCCGGATTTCTTCCATCGGAAAACGAGTAGTTCTCGCAAATCGCCTGAATCGTTGCCTCAAATTCTTGTAACGCTGCACGGTTATTGCCCAGCCCTAATTGCCCTTCAGGAGGTGATGGTGCCTTCTTGAACCGCTGCAGTCCACTGAGGTGTACGTACACCCACAGTGCGGTTAGGGAGGAAGTTCCAGGAGTTCGACCCAGTGACAGTGAAGGAACGGCTGATATATTTCCAAGTGAATGGTGAGGGGCTGGGACAGGAGTGTCCAGTTTCTGGCGTTCCCAAATACCTGCTGCCCTTGTCCTTCGAGATGGTGGTGGCGGTCGTGGTTTGTAAGGTCCTGCCGAAGGAGCCTTGCGGAGTTTCTGCAATGCAGCTAGATGGTACACATGGCTGCCACTCAGTGTCAGTGCTGGAGTCTGCCTCTATCCAGTAAGGATCCATGTATGCCACACATTGCTCCATGGAAAATAGAAATCGTGTCCGCCGCCGGGACAGAGAATCCACTTCGGCGCATAGAATCGGGACCAGTGCCGGTTCCGCGATTCTCCAGGCCCCCAAAAGCGGACCACCCAGGAAGTACACCGCGCCACGTATCCCGTAACTGCAGCCATTGCTGGAAGCCTGCCCCGCCATTCTCCGCCCCCGGCCGGCCGAAGTGCCGACAGCGTGGATGGAACATGGTCCCAGCCGTTCAGGATACCTACGTGGTGGCTCCGGTCCCAGTCTGCGGCCGCCATGGTCGGGGCTGGGCCGATCGGAGGGCAAGGGGGGCTTCATATGGGACCGGGACATTTTTGGGCAGGCGGTCCGGGTCGGGCGTGCTTCCGATTTGGGGCACTGGGTGGGAATCTCTGATCCTGAGGCTAAGTGTTGAAGCTATCGCGTTTCTCGACGGCGTCAACACGGCCTCAGGATCAGCAATTCTGGGTCGACAGGGGGCCAGCACGGCACTGGAGTGACCCACGGCGCTCCAGCTGCTGATCCCGGCGTCTACTGGGTGCCTTGGGGACCGCGCATGCGCAGAGGCTCCCTTCACCGCGCTGGCCCAAACGCAACCGGGGCTACCGGGGCCGGCGCGGAAGAAAGGAGGCTGCCAGCCTAAGAGGCCGGCCCGCTGACCCATTGGCCCTGATCATGGGCCAGGCCACAACGGAGCCCCCCTCCCGGGGTTGGACCACCCCCCCCCCCCTCCCCCCCACCCCGGACCCTTCCACGCCGAGGTCCCGCTGGTAGGGAGCGGGTTAGAAAGGCGTTGCCGGGACTCGGGACTTTTCTCACATTCGCTCGGCCCACCCCGGGTCGAGAATCGGTGGGGGTGGGGCCGGTAGAGCGTCCCCGACTGGTGCCGAGCAGACCACGCCGGCGCCAATAGCGTGGCGCGGTTTGCGGCGGTCGCAGCGATTGTCTGGCCTGACCCCAGGCTGAGAGAATCCCACCCACTACTTGGGAGGTTTAGCTGCGTGGCCTGAGTCCGCCATGGAGCACTGTACGTCCGCTGGTGGCCGCCGCCATGTGCATGCGCGGCCTCTGACCCGGAAGTGATGTGCCCTTCTCTGCAGCTAAAGCTGCGAGATTCACGACGGGTCCCTGCTAGACCCCTGCAGTTTTCTGGCATGAAAGGCCACAGTTTTTATGATGGTGTGCGGACATTGTCCAACCCAAAATAATTGCATTCATGCAGCTCTTGTAAAGACCTCCGGACATCTAATAATAATGAGATGTCATAATCATTATCATTGTCACAGGTAGGCTTACATTAACGCTGCAATGAAGTTACTGTGAGAATCCCCTCGTCGCCACATTCCGGCGCCTGTTTGGGTCACAGAGGGAGAATTCAGAATGTCTAAATTACCTAACAGCATGGATTCTCCAGTACCCGGCAGGGCGGGAGGTCCTGGGGGGACGGAGTGGTGTGAACCGCTCTGGCGTCGGCCCACCCCAAAGGTGCCCTGCTGGCTGGCGCGGAAGGCCGGGACCGGAGGGACTCAGCCGGCGGGCGAGAGTCCGCGCATGCGCGGGAGCGTCAGCGGCCGCAGACGTCATCCCCGCGCATGCGCGGGGAGGGTTCACCTACGCGTCGGCCATCGTGGAGGCTGACACGGCCGACGCGTAGGAAAAGAGTGGCCTTACGGTGCAGGTCCGCCCGCAGATCGGTGGGCCCCAATTGCGGGCCAGGCCACCGTGGGGGCACCCCCCAGGGCCAGATCGCCCCACGCCCTCCCACAGGATCCCGGAACCAGCTCACGCTGCCAGGTCCCGCCGGTAAGGGACCTAGTCTGATCCCCGCCGGCAGGACCGGCAAAAAACCAGCGGGACTTCGGCCCATCGCGGGCCGGAGACTTCGGGCAGCCCCAGGGCTCATTGAGTCGCGCTGGTCACCGCCATTCTCCGGGGTGGACGGCGCGACTCACGCCTTGGCAACTTTTGGAGGGCCTGAGAATTCGGGGCCAGTGGGGGCGGGATTCACGCCGATCCCAGAGAATTCGGCGGGCGTGGCGCCAAAGGCCTTCCACGTGGCCGGAGGAGTGCAAACCACTCCGGTGCCACCCTTGCCCCTGAAGGTGCGGAGGTTTCCGCACCTTTGGGGTGGGCTGCCGCCGGAGTGGTTCACGCCACTCCGGCCCGCCGGGACCCCCCGCCCCACCGGGTACGGGAGAATCCTGCCCCACGTCTTTCGGGACCTGCAGACACGGGGAGAACATGCAGACTCCACACAGACCCAAGCCGGGAATCGAACCTGGGACCCTCTGCTGTGAAAGAACAGTGCTAACCACTTTGCTACCCTGCCACCCACAAAACACTCTCCAGCCAATGCAATATCCCTTGAGGTGTGAGCACTGTTGGAATTCAGAAAACACAGAAGCTAATGTTCATTGAGCAAACTCCTGCAAACAGAAATGTGATAATAACCCACTAATCAGGTTTCTTGTGATATTGATTGAGGGATAAATATTAGCTATGGCTACCAGGGATAACTCCACTGCCCTTCTCCAAAACAGTGCCATGGGCTCTTGCACATCGATCGAGCAGTCAGTTCAAGGTCACATCCAAAAGATGGCACCTCTGACGTTGCGGAGCTCCCTCAGGAGTGTCAGAGTGTCTTTGACCCTCAAATGAGACGTGAATCCAGAGGCAAGTGTGCGGCCAAGTGAGCCATGACTGACACAGTGCCGTTAGGGAGGGAGGTTACCGGAATTTTCCCCAGTGATGATGGAGGTCTGACAGCATCTTTGCAGGTCAGGATGGTGAGTGGCTTGGAGGGGATCCTGCCAGTGGTGGTGGTGGTGTTCCCAGGCGTCTGCTGCCCTCGCCCTGCCTGGAGTTCGAGGTCATGGATTTGGGAAGTGCTGTCAAAGGAGCCTTGTTGGGGTGCGGCAGTACATCCTGTCAGTGGTACCACAGTGAATAAGGCATGAGATAAAGCTGCCCCTGGATTTCTGTGGAAAGCACACAACTGTTCAACAGAGCACGGAACAATGGCGCCCGCGTCATTTCATGCCAATCCGCACTGCCAGGTGAGGTTGGGCACTGCATCATTCTGTCACTTTGTTCAATGTCCTGGATCAGGCTCCCATTTCGTTCCTCGGTGCCTGGCATTTCCTGCTTCCAAACCCATCACCCGCCGGCCTTGGCGGCCATAGCTACCAAGTATTTGATACATTGGGCTGCTTTATATTAGCTGAAGCAACAGTGCGAAGCCAGGTACATTGAGTGCTTGCCTCCATGTTGCACATCATGAAGTTAGAGACAGGTTGAGGCCAAAACTGCACTGGGGGTTTGTGCCAATGTTTGGGAAAGGTTCATCGTGCCCAGGTGGGCACAGAAGGCAGCGTCGGCCCTGGTCAGGAGGAACCGTGAGGGGGTTCCTGCGTCTCAACTCTGCACTTGTTTCATTTTCCAGGCTTCACACTTCCCTCTAATGCTGACCTCTGACACCTGCTCTAATCACTCCACCAACGGGGGCGGTGTCTTCAGCTGCTGAGGCCCCAAGGTCCGGAATGCTCCCCCCTCACCGACCTACCCCCTCACCCCTCTACCCCTCACCGCCCTCCTCCCCACCCCTCTACCCCCTCACCCCTCACCGCCCTCCCCCTCACCCCTCTACCCCTCACCGCCCTCCCCCTCACCCCTCTACCCCTCACCCCTCTACCCCTCACCGCCCTCCCCCTCACCGCCCTCCCCCTCACCCCTCTACCCCTCACCCCTCTACCTCTCACTGCCCTCCTCCCCACCCCTCTACCCCCTCACCCCTTCTACCCCTCACCGCCCTCCCCCTCACCGACCTACCCCCTCACCCCTCACCGCCCTCCCCCTCACCCCTCTACCCCCTCACCGACCTACCCCCTCACCCCTCTACCCCTCACCCCTCTACCTCTCACCGCCCTCCTCCCCACCCCTCTACCCCCTCACCCCTCACCGCCCTCCCCCTCACCGCCCTCCCCCTCACCGCCCTCCCCCTCACCGACCTACCCCCTCACCCCTCACCGCCCTCCTCCCCACCCCTCTACCCCTCACCACCCTCTCCTTCACCCCTCACCCCCTCACTCTTCTACCCCTCACCCTTCTACCCCTCACCCCCTCACCCCTCACCCCCTCTACCCCCTCACCGCCCTCCCCCTCAGTCCTCTGCCCCCTCACCCCTCTACCCCCTCACCGCCCTCCCCCTCAGTCCTCTACCCCTCACCCCTCTACCCCTCACCACCCTCCCCCTGACCCCTCACCCCCTCACCCCTCACCCCCTCACCCCTCTACCCCTCACCACCCTCCGCCTTACCCCTCTACCCCCTCACCCCCTCTACCCCTCACTGCCACTCACCCCTCACCCCTCTACCCCCTCACCCCTCACCCCCTCACCCCTCACCCCTCACCCCCTCTACCCCTCACCCGCCACTCACTCCTCACCCCTCTACCCCCTCATCCCCCCACCCCTCTACCCCCTCACCGACCTACCCCCTCACCCCTCCCCCCTCTACCCCTCTACCCCTCACCACCCTCCCCCTCACCCCTCTACCCCCTCCCCTCACCCCTCACCCCTCACCTCCACACCCCTCTACCCCTCACCCCTCTAACCCCTCTAACCCCTCACCCCTCTACCCCCTCACCCCTCTACCCCCTCACCGCCCCCCCCCTCACTCCTCTACCCCCTCACCCCTCTACACCACCACCCCTCACCCCCTCACCCCTCTACCGCCTCCCCGCCCTCCCCCTCACCCCTCTGCACCATCACCCCTCTACCCCCTCACCCCTCACCCCCTCACCCCTCTACCCCCTCACCCCTCTACCCCCTCACCCCTCTACCCCCTCACCCCTCTACCCCCTCACCGCCCTCCCCCTCACCCCTCTACCCCTCACCCCTCTACCGCCTCCCCGCCCTCCCCCTCACCCCTCTACACCATCACCCCTCTACCCCCTCACCCCTCACCCCCTCTACCCCCCTCACCCCTCTACCCCCTCACCCCTCTACCCCCTCACCCCTCTACCCCCTCACCGCCCTCCCCCTCACCCCTCTACCCCTCACCCCTCTACCCCTCACCGCCCTCCCCCCTCACCCCTCTACCCCCTCCCCTCACCCCCTCACCCCTCACCTCCACACCCCTCTACCCCCTCACCCCCTCACCCCTCTACCCCTCACCACCCTCCCCCTCATCCCTCTACACCATCACCCCTCTACCCCCTCACCCCTCTACCCCTCACCCGCCCTCCCCCCTCTACCCCCTCAATGACCTACCCCCTAACCCCTCTACCCCCTCACCCCTCTACCCCGCACCCCTCTACCCCCTCACCCCTCTACCCCCTCACCCCTCTACCCCCTCATCCCTCTACCCCCTCACCCCTCTACCCCTCACCATCCTCCCCCTCACCCCTCTACCCCCTCCCCCTCAACCCCTCACCCCTCTACCCCTCACCGCCCTCCCCCTCCCCCTCTACCCCCGAACGACCTACCCCCTCACCCCACTACCCCCTCACCACCCTCTCCCTCACCCCGCTACCCCCTCACCACCCTCCCTCTCACCCCTCTACCCCCTCACCCCTCTACCCCCTCACCACCCTCCCCCTCACCCCTCTACCCCCTGATGGAACCATCAATTCACCAGACACGTGTTTCCGATATGAATATAGGCTTTAATCAACTTACTACAGAGCCAGCCTGTTACCCGTTGATGAACTGTCGGTGAACTGCAGGCTGACTCTGGACAAGGGTATTTATACAGCAGCACAAGGGGGAGGAGTCATGGGCGGAGCCAAGGGTGGAGCCCTGTACAAGCTCCTGAGCATTCCCAGAGCTACTCCCCCTAGTGGTCGGAAAACGCTACTGCGCTTACAAAGATACAGTGTGAATTACCATGTTACATTCACCACACCCCCTCACAGCCCTCCCTTTCACCTCTCTACCCCCTCACCGCCCTCCCCCTCACCCCTCTACCCCCTCACCCCTCTACACCCTCACCCCTCTACCCCCTCACTGCCCATCCCCTCACTCCTCTACCCCCTCACCCCTCTACACCCCCTCACCCCTCTACACCCTCACCCCTCTACCCCCTCACTGCCCACCCCCTCACTCCTCTACCCCCTCAACCCTCTACCCCCTCACCGCCCTCCCCTCACCCCTCTACACCCCTCACCCCCACCCCTCTACACCCTCACCCCTCTACCCCCTCACCGCCCTCCCCCTCACCTCTCTACCCCCTCACCGCCCTCCCCATCCCACTACACCCCCACCCCTCTACCTCCTCACCGCCCTCCCCCTCACCTCTCTACCCCCTCACCGCCCTCCCCCTCACCCCTCTACCCCCTCACTGCCCACCCCCTCACTCCTCTACCCCCTCAACCCTCTACCCCCTCACCGCCCTCCCCCCACCCCTCTACACCCTCACCCCTCTACACCCCTCACCGCCCTCCCCCCACCCCTCTACACCCTCACCCGTCTACCCCCTCACCGCCCTCCCCCCACCCCTCTACACCCTCACCCGTCTACCCCCTCACCGCCCTCCTCCTCACCTCTCGACCCCCTCACCACCCGCCCCCCCACCCCTCTACACCCTCATCCCTCTACCCCCTCACCACCCTCCCCCTCATCTTTCTACCCCCTCACCACCCTCACCCCTCTACCTCCTCACCCCTCTACCTCCTCACCCCTCTACCCCCTCACCGCCCTCCCCCCTCACCGCCCTCCCCTCTCACCGCCCTCCCCTTCACCGCTCTACCCCCTCACCGCCCTCCCCCTCACCCCTCTACACCCCTCACCCCTCTACCCCCTCACCGCCCTCCCCCCACCCCTCTACACCCTCACCCCTCTACCCCCTCACCCCATTACCCCTCACCTCTCTACCCCCTCACTGCCCTCCCCCTCACCTCTCTACCCCTCACCCTCCCTACCTCTCACCCCTCTACTCCCTCACCGCCCACCCCCTCACTCCTCTACCCCCTCACCCCTCTACCCCCTCACCTCTCTACCCCCTCACTGCCCTCCCCCTCACCCCTCTACCTCTCACCGCCCTCCCCCACCACTCTACACCCTCACCCCTCTACCCCCTCTCCGCCCTCCCCCTCACTCCTCTACCCCCTCACCCCTCTACCCCTCACCGCCCTCCCCCTCACCGCCCTCCCCCTCATTCCTCTACCCCCTCACCCTTCTACCCCCTCCCCACCCTCCCCCTCACCGCCCTCCCTCTCACCCCTCTACCCCCTCACCGCCCTCCCCCCTCACCGCCCTCCCTCTCACCCCTCTACCCCCTCACCGCCCTCCCCCTCACCGCCCCCCCCCTCACCCCTCTATCTCCTCCCTACCCCTCACCACTCTACCCCCTCACGACCCTACCCCTCACCTCTCTACCCCTCTCCTCCCTACCCCTCACCCCTCTACCCCCTCCCTACCCCCTCACCCCTCTACCCCCTCACTACCCTTCCCCTCACCTCCCTACCCCTCACCCCTCTACCCCCTCACTACCCTTCCCCTCACCCCTCTACCCCCTCACCTCCCTACCCCTCACCCCTCTACCCCTTACCTCTCTACCCCGCCTGATTTATGAAGCTCTTTTAAAACCTGCCGCTTTGACGCACCATTTTGGTCACTGGTCGTAAAATCCCGCGAGGAGTTAAATTTTATCTGATTACAATCCTGCGGAGGACCTAGCCATGTTTTATTATATTAAAGGCTCTGTATTGATGTGCATTGTTTTTTATTGTCTGATTCAGTGGAGCTAGTGCAGCACTTCCTGTTGTCGTCAAGGTGACTGCAGCACTTCATATCTGTGCCTCTGGCTCCTTTCAGGATATCAATCTGTCTGCCGTCCAAGCTTGTATTAAGCGGGTGACTGATGCTTTGTCTGAAACTTCTCCCCGGTGGATATTCACAGACAGCAGAATAAGGCTGTGGGGTTACTACCGACTGTAAGATCCCCTCCGGCCCAGGCTTTCATTAAACTGGGCCCACACCGTCCTGAGGGAGCTTGAGAAATGATACGTAATTGCCTTCATGAATTGTAAAGGGCCGTTTTATTGATGTGCACCTGATGTGTGAGAGCCAGCGGCGCAGCCTGCAGTTCTTTGGCTGCTTTCCTGACAGATGCTATGATGCTTTTTTTTTCATATTGCCACGGTCATTGATTCCCTTCCCCTCCCCCTGCCTGGTGGCTCCAACCCACTTATTACCGGGATCTATGTTTGGTCGGCCGATGCCCATGTGTGACAGTGTTGTGGCATCGTGCTTGGCAGCAGAGCTGGGCGACATGGTTCGCCCCTCACTCCTGTGCCCGGTGACCCACATCGGGTCCCCGCTGGCCTCCGTGTTAACATTTTCATCCTCGTTCTCAGATCACCCCCCTCCCCTCCCACCTCCACCCCATGGCCTCGCCCCTCCCCACCCTTGCAGCATCCTCCAGCCCCCACAATCCTGCAGGATCCCTGACCTTCTCCAATTCCCCACCACCCTGCTCTTGGTCGGTCCACCATTGGTGGCCTTGCATTCAGAGTTAGAGCCTTAACCTTGGCGTTCCTGCCTGACTTTCTACCTCTCTCCCTCTCTTCTCTCTCCCTCTTCCCTTAAAGGACACCTTGCACATATGGGTGGGATTTACCAATCGTTCACACCGGCGCACGGGTTTCCTGGCGACGAGGGGTGCTGTCAACCGGAAACCCCGTTGACAATGGCGGTCCATTTCCATTGCCGACAAACACATGGCGGGGTGTTCAGTAAATCCCGCTGTATGTCTTTGATCGAGCTGTTGGTCACCTGTCCGAATTTCGCCTCAAATAAAGGCAGAATACCGCTGGCTCGTCTGACAGCATCTTGTGGAGAGGGAAACAGAGTCAGCGTTTCGAGTCCATTATGGTTCTTCTTCCGGGGTCGCTGGAGCAGTCACACCAACTCCAAACGTTGACTCTGTTTCTCCCTCCGAGCATCGTGTTTCTGTGCCATGCTTGTTTAATAACGCGAGCTGATCCATATTTCTAGACTTTTCTCAGTGTGTTTCTGTGAGTTAGAAGCTTTGGTGGGCCGGTGATTGCGACATTTCAGGGACAGACTGTGCCAAGTGTTGGTATGTTCGCCCCTGCAGCAGGGCATGTTGGGTCACAGCGAACAGTTCAAGGGGCAGAGTGGCCAACAGCCTGCAGGGAACAGACAAAGAGAGGGGTTGACCTCCATGTAGCAGAAGTACATCTGCGGGGTTTTGTGCTGTCCTCCGTGTTGGGGAGGGCTCAATGCCGCATGTCCCGCCCTCATACCCAGGCGCCATGTTTAAAAAACGCCCCACGTCACTGCCCCACTGCTGAAGAAAGAAGGGGAATCTCCAGGAACACTCTGAGGCTATCTCAGAGCTATCTTGACTATAGCTCCGTGTATCCCGTTTCCTGTATCCCACTCTCCCAGCTTCTCCACCTCCGTCGCATCTATTCCAATGATGTCACCTTCCAAAGTTCCGCTTCTCACCTCTTTGCCTGCATCCTGAGCCGAGGGTTCTCCTGATGGGACCATCAATTCACGCGACACGTGGTTAGAAGTGAACAGTGGTTTTAATTGTCTTACAACAGAGCCTGCCTGTGACGAGATAAACTCCAGATGAACTGGCAGGCAGGCTCTCGGCATCAACCTTTATACTTCCGGTTAGGGGGAGGAGCCATGGGTGAACCATGGGCGGAGCCAAGGGTGGAGCCCAGTACAAGCTCCTCATCTCCCCCTATGGGTAGAGTCGCGCAACTACACATGATCCAATACAATATACAGGTTCAACACATGTTGTACAATACAGTGTGGATTATTAGTATTTATAATTCACCACATGTCCACCACTCTGGTTGACAGGGTCCTCAACCCATTTGCCAAACCCCTGGCCTCACCACCCCTCCGTCCCAGAAACATGATACGGTTCCCCTTCATCATAGAATTTACAGTGCAGAAGGAGGCCATTCGGCCCATCGAGTCTGCACCGGCTCCTGGAAAGAGCACCCTACCCAACGTCAACACCTCCACTCTATCCCCATAACCCAGTAACCTCACCCAACACGAAGGGCAATTTTGGACACTAAGGGCAATTTTGGACACTAAGGGCAATTTAGCATGGCCAAGCCACCTAACCTGCACATCTTTGGACTGTGGGAGGAAACCGGAGCACCCGGAGGAAACACACGCACACACAGGGAGGATGTGCAGACTCCGCACAGACAGTGACCCAAGCCGGGAATCGAACCTGGGACCCTGGAGCGGTGAAGCGATTGTGCTATCCACAATGCTACCGTGCTGCCCCTTGTCCTCACCTTTCATCCCACCGGCCTCCTCATTCGAAGGATCAACCTCCACCATTTCCCCCAGCTCCAGCAGGATGCACCCACCAAGTACATCTTCCCCGTACCCTTCCAGTCAGAATTCCACAGGAATCACTCCCTCCGGGGCACCCTGGTCCACTCCTCTATCACCCCCAATGCCGCATCCCCTTCCCAGTGTGCCTTGCCACGCAATCCTCCCTCCTCCGCATTCAAGGCCCCAAACACTCCTTCCAGATGAAGCAAAGTTTCACCCGCACTTTAGTCTACTGCATTGGCTGCTCGACATTGGAGATACTAAACGCAGACTGCGTGACTGCTTCCCAGCACACCATTACTAAGCCCACAACCTTCCAGGCATTTTAACTCGCTATCTTGCTCCCATGCCTATGTGCTTGCCCTTGGTCTGCTGCGATGTGACAGTGAAACCCAACACAAGCTGGAGGATCAGCGTCTCATCTTCCGATTAAGCACATTACACCTTCCGGACTCAGTATCGAGTTCAACCACTGTGAACTCCCCCCTCCATTTTGATTATTTTTCCGAATCCCCTCTCACACGGGGCCGACTATGACTTGTTTTGCTTTCACAGAATGCTGACACTTGTTCTGCTATTAACACATTCCGCTCCCTTACCTTTATTGACTATCAGTATCTTCTTTACTCTCTCATGCTACCATTAACACTCCCTTTGTCTTGTGCCCATGACGTCTTTGTCAATGTCTCCTCAGCTCCCACCTATTCCTGACCTTCTATTGTGCTCCACCTGCTCCAGCCCCCGCCTGTATCATTGTTATGGCCCAGGGTTTAGAAAACACCAAAGTACATTATGGAGTTTGCCTTGCCTATAACTGTGTATTGATTTTGGTTATGATGAGCATAACAGCCTGCCTTTCAGGTGTGATTCAACAGAGTTCTGAAGTGCATTTAATCAAAAACCAAGCTTTCTTCTATGAATTTAGTTAACATTTGTATAAATGTACACAGTAAGAATTATTGTTAACTACAAACATAAAGACCCCACACAGCTCCAGTAATCCCTGTATAACCCTTAATGAATTCCCCTTTAACTGTTCCAATTCAATAACAAGATCTCATAAACCAATAAACCCTTTTTACCAAAACAGCATGTAAGTATAATCATTGGGTTTCTTCCCTGGAATAACAATTTTAAATTGAAAATAGAGGGATAGGCCAAAATAGTCCCCCTTCTGAGTCTACATCAGCCAAATGTGAAAAATGAAAGTAAAATCTCAGAGCCACGAACCAGCTCCCAACCCAAAGCGGATGTAAAATCAACTCCCAGAGCCACAGCCCACACAATGACATCACTGAAGCCATGTCATAAGACAAAAGCATTTCTTAAAAGGGACACTGCCAGGACAATCATCCACAGGATTTATGTTCCTCTTCAGCCCCAAAGGAGGGTCATAGGGACTCATAAGAACATAAGAACATAAGAACTAGGAGCAAGAGTAGGCCATATGGCCCCTCGAGCCTGCTCTGCCATTCAATGAGATCATGGCTGATCTTTTGTGGACTCAGCTCCACTTTCCGGCCTGAACACCATAACACTTAATCCCTTTTATCTTAAAAACATTTAATGAAGGAACCTCAACTGCTTCACTGGGCAAGGAATTCCACAGATTCACAACCCTTTGGGTGAAGAAGTTCCTCCTAAACTCAGTCCTAAATCTACTTCCCCTTATTTTGAGGCTATGCCCCCTAGTTCTGCTTTCAACTGCCAGTGAAAACAACCTGCCCGCATCTGTCATATCATAGAATTTACAGTGCAGAAGGAGGCCATTCGGCCCATCGAGTCTGCACCAGCTCTTGGAAAGAGCACCCCACCCAAGGTCAACACCTCCACCCTATCCCCATAACCCAGTAACCCCACCCAACACTAAGGGCAATTTTGGACACTAAGGGCAATTTATCATGGCCAATCCATCTAACCTGTACATCTTTGGACTGTGGGAGGAAACCGGAGCTCCCGGAGGAAACCCCCACACACACGGGGAGGATGTGCAGACTCCGCACAGACAGTGACCAAGTGGGAATCGAACCTGGGATCCTGGGGCTGTGAAGCAATGTTACCATGCTGCCCCAATCTATCCTATCTATTCCCTTCATAATTTTATATGTTTCTATAAGATCCCCCCCGCATCCTTCTAAATTCCAACGAGTACAGTCCCAGTCTACTCAACCTCTCCTTGTAATCCAACCCCTTCTGCTCTGGGATTAACCTAGTGAATCTCCTCTGCACACCCTCCAGCGCCAGTACGTCCTTTCTCAGGTAAGGAGACCAAAACTGAACACAATACTCCAGGTGTGGCCTCACTAACATCTTATACAATTGCAACATAACCTCCCTAGTCTTAAACTCCATCCCTCTAGCAATGACTTGAAATGAATCTCTCCACCGGTACGGCCAAGCCTGTTGGATTTATCCAGCATTTTATGCTTTTATTTAAAATTAGTCATGCACACTTAAAATGTGGGGCGCAGTCTCCGTTCTCCCATCCGCGTGTTTCACAGCAACGCGCTGTATGTTGGGATTCCCTCTTCCCGCTGCTTGTCAATGGGACTTTCCTTTGAAACCACCCCACACCGCTGGGAAACCTGCGAACGAGGGTGCGCTGCTGACGGGAAAACGGAATCCCAACGTCCGGAGAATTCCAGCCATTGCCACTAAAATGTAGAACACGGATGACGTCGGCACAGTTTGAATATCGCTCATTTAATATTTACAGTAATATTTGATGACCATTCATTCTTGTGACATGTGTCATGAGAATGTCGCTTTAAGAAATGTTTGGCTGCTCATGCAGTGATGTCAGAGTGTGGGTGGAGCTGAGCTCTGGTTCTGCTTTTTAGTTTCACTTTGAGAAAAAGCTTGGGGGTGTCTGTGTTTTCCATTGAGCTGCAGCTGAAGTTAAACAAAGAGCTGTCCTGTCAATCCTGCCATCCAAAGACCATCTCTGGATTAATTGGTGAATTCAGAATTATAAATGTTCTCAATAGTGAATGTGAACATAATGTGCTCCTGTTTAAAGGTTTTTTTAAAGTCTTTTGGATGTTAACAGGACAGATTAAAGAATTACTTAGTGTTGTATTTTTTGGGGGTTATCTTTGAATTAATGGTTGCTAAGATATTCACTGTTAGTTTTAAAAAGGTTAACTTGAGTTCATAGAATAAACATTGTTTTGTTTTAAAAAAAATACTGGTCCATTTCTGCTGTACCACACCTGTAGAGTGGGCCGTGTGCTCCCCATACCGCAATCTATTAAAAATTGTGGGTCTGGTGAACTCCATGATACACTTTGGGGTTCTCTAAACCCTGGACCATAACACATGTCAATCACAGTTTGAATGACAAACTTCTCCATCAACATGTGACTGGATATTGCCCAGCAGTGTTCGCTTTGGTTAATAATTTCTTTGCCATTTTCTGTTTGAATAGATGTAAAAATAAGTAAATAAACGACCTTTATTGTCACAAGTAGGCTTACATTAACACTGCAATTAAGTTACTGTGAAAATCCCTCAGTCGCCACATTCCGGCGCCTAATCGGAGATTTGTGCAGGTTTTAGACTGTGTGCGCGTGTGTCTGTTCTTTTACCGTCTTCGGGCATCAGGTTTGAAATAACAAGGTTAACATTTGAGAAATGCGTGGGGGGCAAAGGTGCCTTTCAAATCACATTGGGATAAATGCTCTCCTTTAAACTTCACACGTCAGTTTTTTTTTTAATATGGCTCAGCCATTATATCCTGCAATGGTTTGAATGCTAATCTCTCACTCTGGGGCTCAGATTCAAACACAGGAACGAGATCAAAACAGTAAAATATTGGAAATACTCAGCAGGTTAGGGCCACGTCTGTGGAGACAGAAACTGGGTTCACGGTTCATGTCAATGACCTTTCCTCAGACTGGGGAACCTTAGAAATATGAATCAATTGCGAAGAAGAGAAAGAGGCAGATGGAAGGGCGGGGAGGTTTGCGAAAGTGACAGTCTGCAAGGCAGATAAGATCAAATGGCAAAAGAGGGAATGGTGCAAGGCAAATGGGAGTGGGAATGGGAGAAGTAAAGGAAGGGAAAATGGAGTCTGGAGAGGAGGTGGTTTAGGGGCTGGTTTAGCTCACCAGGCTAAATCGCTGGCTTTTAAAGCAGACCAAGCAGGCCAGCAGCACGGTTCGATTCCCGTACCAGCCTCCCTGGACAGGCGCCGGAATGTGGCGACTAGGGGCTTTTCACAGTAACTTCATTGAAGTCTACTCGTGACAATAAGTGATTTTCATTTTCAGGTGTCAATGGCAGAATGAGGAACAGCTGTCACCCGACAGCACAAAATGGAGAAAATCGAGAGACTGGAATCAAAACTAACAAAAAAAAAGGAAATCAGGGGCGGCATTCTCCCCTACCCAGCGTGACGGAGGGTGCCGGCGTAGGGGAGTAGCGCCAACCACTCAGGGGTCGGGCCTCCCCAAAGGTGGGGAATTCTCCCCACCTTTGGGGGCCAGCCCCGCGCCGGAGCGGTTTGCACCAGAAGACTGGCGCAAACACCCGGCGCCCCCGGCAGTGGGGCTGGCCGAAAGGCTTTCGCCGGTCCGCGCATGCACGATGTGGGGTTCTCTTCCGCTTCCACCATGGCGAAGGCCGTGGTGGCCGCGGACGAAAATAGTGCACCCAGGGCACTGGCCCGGAGTCTGAGCGGGGGGCCCCGATTGCGGGCCAGGCCACTGTGGGGACACCCCCCCGGGGTTCGATTGCCCCCCGCCCCCCCCAGGACCCGGGGGCCCGCTCGCACCACTGATCCCGCCGTTCCAGAGGTGGTTCAAACCTCGGCGGCGGGAGAGGCCTCCCAGCGGCGGGACTTCGGCCCATCCGGGCCGGAGAATCACCGCAGGGGCCTCTCCGATCGGAGTGGCGAGATTCCGCCGCCGCCACTTCCCGGGTGGCGGAGAATCTCTGCCACGGCGGGGGCGGGATTTTAGGCGGCCCCAGGCGATTCACCGACCCTGCTGGGGGTCGGAGAATTTTGCCCCAAGGCAGAGAATTGTGGAATTTGGGGTTTTCAAAAATTAAATTTAGAATACCCAATTCTTTTTTTTTTCCCAATTAAGGGGTAATTTAGCGTGGCCAATCCACCTACCCTGCACATCTTTTTTGGGTTGTGGGGGCGAAACCCACGCAGACACGGGGAGAATGTGCAAACTCCCCACGGACAGTGACCCAGAGCCGGGATCGAACCTGGGACCTCGGCGCCGTGAGGCAGCAGGGCTAACCCACTGCGCCACCGTGCTGCCCTCGGAGTTGAGTCCAAAAAGCTGCAAAGTATTTAATTGAAAGGTGAAGAGCAGCTCCTCGAGGCTAACATTGAGCCTCACCGGGACACTGCAGGAGCCCAGAGGTCAGAGAGGTCAGAATGGGAGCAAGGCGGAGAGGTGGCTGGAACTCTTGCCCAAACCTTGGCTGTTTGAATGGTGACCATGGTTGAATGGTGGAGTGGACTCGATGGGCCGAATGGCCTTTCTTCCGCTCCTATTTCTTATGGTCTTATGGTTCCCGGTCTAGGTTAATTGAGATTGGCTTATCTCCACCTCGCTTCGAGTCACGGTGGGAACTGCAATGCAAAACGTGACTCCAATTTGGCGTGCGTCCCCAGTTGCATTCGAAGATGTTACAACGGCTGTTGTGTGAAATGGAAATTGGCCCAATGCTGAAAACAAAATGGAACCTTAGTTATTTTCTTACAACAACCACTTGCATCATTGTGGCGCCTTCAGTGTAGCAAAACATCCCAAGGTGCCTCATTGGGAGTGATTTAATGATGAATCACATGGAGATGCAAGTATTGGGGAAAATTTTCATTAAATACTTTAAATATGCTGCTTTGGTCCATGCTCAGCCTCCGGCACCATAATGGTAAAGGGGTCGAATTCAGGGCTTGGAATAGCTTCCCAAAGACTTAGTAAACAATAGATTGATACTTGGAATCAATGGGTTGTCTTGTGAGGACTGGTTAGAAAGGCTGAGCTTGCTTCCACTGGAGTTCAGGAGATCCTGAACCAAATTGACAAGGTGGACATGGAAAGGATGTTCTACACCGTGTGGGTGATCCGAGAACTAGGGAGGAACTGTTTTAAAATTAGGGGCACCGCTTTAACAGAGATGAGGAGAATTATTTTCTTTTTCTGAGGATTGTAAGACTTTGGAACTCTGCCTCAGAAGGTGGTGGAAATGGGGTCACTGAATATTTTTAAGGCAGAGGTAGATAGATTCTTGTTGGGGGTGGTAATCGAGGGTTGTGGGCAGCACGGTTGCACAAGTGAATAGCACTGTGGCTTCACAGCGCCACGTTCGAATCCCCGTTGGATCACTGTCTGTGCGGAGTCTGCACGTTCTCCCCGTGTCTGCGTGGGTTTCCTCTGAGTGCTCCGGTTTCCTCCCACAGTCCAATGACATGCAGGTTAGGTGGATTGGCCATGCTAAATTGCCCTCAGTGTCCAAAAAGGTTAGATGGGGTTATTGGGTTATGGGGATAGGGTGGAAGTGAGGGCTTAAGTGGGTCGGTGCAGACTCGATGGGCCGAATGGCCTCCTTCTGCACTGTATGTTCTATGTTATTGGGGTAAATGGGGAATGTGGAACTCAACACTAACAGATCAGTCTCGGTCTTATTGAATGGCGGAGTAGGATTGAGGGGCTGAATGGCCTACTACTCCTATTTGGTAGGTTTGATTGACACCTGAATTGACACCTGATTGGCAATCAGACAGAGATCGGACAGTGAGCCTTGAGTGGAGATATTAGAACAGGTTATCAAAAGGTTGCTCAAAGAGGTCGGAGTGACAGTGAAGAATGGTCATGTCACTGGACTAGAAGTCCTGAGGCTTATGCTTTGGGGGCATGGGTTCAAATCCCATGACAGCTACTGGAATTTAAACTCAGTAAATCATGTTGAGCATTCAAAGCTAGCGTCAGTAATGGTGAAGCTAATAGTTGTTGTTAAAACCTCTCTGGTTCACTTCACTAATGGCCTTCAGGGAAGGAAGCCTGGTCTGCTCTGCATGTGACTCCAGACCCACAGCAAAGTGGTTGATTCTTAACTCGGCCTCTGAAATGGCCAAGTCACTCAGTTCCAGGGCAGAGAGCGAGGAGAGAAGGTTTACGGAAGGAATTAATGATCTTCGAACCTTGGGAAGCTTAACAAGAAAACATAGGTTCCTTTAACTTGGCATTGGTCTTAAAAAATAAGTTGTTCTGGCTCAGGTACCTGCAGCCTGAAAGGTGTGATAACTTGGCTAACACTCCGTTGCAGTACTGAAAAGCCGCTGAGATGTTTGAAATGCCAAACATTGTGTGAGATGTTAAGTGTGCTGAAAAAAAAAGGCTTGCATTTGTATAATATGTCTGCTGGGCTTCCCAAAGCACTTTACTCCATTTAAATATTTTGAAGCCTACAGTTGGAGGCCGCGATTTAGCGTCCGTGTTAGCTGCAGGCGTAAACCCCGTAAATGACGACTAAATCTTGCGAGGGACAGAAAGCTGAATTTGCGCCGGCGAGATTTTGGTTTGGGATCTTCTCTGTCACCCTCCCATGATGCGATTGGGTTCCCCCCGGGCAGTAAACAATCCTGATTTGCATGTATTGGAATACATCATCAAATGCTTAGCGGGTTTAACGTCGCCACTTCCGACCTCAACCTCCCTTCCCACCCATCGGCCATGATGTCACACTGGCGCGATGCGCAAAGGCTCTTTAAGGATGGGATCCTGGCACCATGAGCCCCGAGAGGGAGGTTGGAGGTGAGCACGTATGTCTCCACTCTCCACCTGGATGTCCAAGGAGAGACAGGTGTCATGACCTCCTGCGATATCGCGCAGTCCATTCCAGTCCCACTTGACCACAAGCCGGGCCCTGGCTGAGCCCAATAAACTGTAGTCACCAGGTTTACAAAATTTAACACAAATAACCTTCTATTATTTAACAGTGATGTAATTAAATTGACGAAAATGTAATTGGCTATCTCATACCCTTACCCAAACCTCCATTTCTTACTTGTCCCACGCTATATATAGACACACACACACGACATAGAGGGAAAGGGTGAAAATGAATGAAATGAAAATCGCTTATTGTCACAAGTAGGCTTCAAATGAAGTTACTGTGAAAAGCCCCTAGTCGCCACATTCCGGCGCCTGTTCGGGGAGGCTGGTACGGGAATTGAACCGTGCTGCTGGCTTGCCTTGGTCTGCTTTCAAAGCCAGCGATTTAGCCCTGTGCTAAAGCAGCCCAGGGTGGTGGAGAGGCAAGAAAACAATGATGATTAAGTATAAAGGATAAACTATCTCCGATGCACTGTGATGGTTTTCAGTTAAATTCTTTCAGGAGTTCAAGCTTTGGCTTTGATGCTTCTTCCTTCTAAGGCACTCCAGGCACTCACTGGTCTTAGAACAATAAAGCAGTCCGTTACTTCAGCAGATAGAGAGAGAGCACCCTTTTCATTCAAGATCTAATCATTTCTGCCCAGCTCTCTCAGAAGCACCCCACAGGAAACAACCACTGATTGTTCTCAGCCAGAACACTGTCCCTGGTCAACCCACAGGTTGCCAGCCAGCCAATCAAACCGATTTCCTCCAAAGCAGGTTCTTCAGATTCCCTCGGAGCCGACGGGTCTGTGTTCTGCTCTCCAAAAGAACAAATCCTGGAACGCACTGTCCTGGCTAACAGGATGCCTCAGCTTAAGTCCACTGCTTATAGGTGCATTCCGATTATGAGTCAAAAAATAATAAAATAAAGCAAAAGAAATGCAAACACAGGGAAACCAAGAGGAAGGACTCTAACATGGTGCACTGGGAAGACCTGGGGTTGGGGGTGGGGGTGGAACACGAAGATGGCTGCTGTCTTGGGTCTGTGACTGAACCTGTGCGAGTCAGTAAGTCCAATCCCGATGGTACTGCAATCCCAGACGAAACCCCAACAGTGTCTAGGATACTACCAAAGTCCCAATATTTGAGTTTATTTGTAGGATTGTGTGGAAAGAATGATTCTTCAGGGCACACGGCTAAATAGCTGACTTTGAAAGCAGACCAAGGCAGGCCAGCAGCACGGTTCAATTCCCGTACCAGCCTCCCCGAACAGGCGCCGGAATGTGGCGACTAGGGGCTTTTCATAGTAACTTCATTACTGAAGTCTACTTGTGACAATAAGCGATTTTCATTTAATTTCATTTTTTCATTCCAGGAGAGATTGCCTGAAGAAACAGGGCTCTGCTATTTCTAAACAAAACTTTGTTATGAATACAATATTAAACTTTTTAATTTCACACCTTAAAAGAACAGCTTACAATTACCCCTTAACACTACTACTCGATTTCCCACCACACAACGAACAAAAAAAGAAATACACAGTTCTCAATCCAGCTTAAACATCAGCATGGCAGAGTAATAGTTGCTGTACAGAACAGATTCGGACTTTTGTTAGAACCCCTTCAGACTCTGGCTGAATATCTTCACATTATTGCTTTAACTAGGTTGTTTCAGCCTCTTCCTGGGGCTGGATTCTCCAGATCCCCAAATAAAAAACTGTTTTCATTTGTGGTCTAAGAAACCAAAAGTTGCCAGTTCAGACTTCACTTCCAAAAGCCTTTCTCCAAAACGTTGTCTCTTTTAACTCCACCCGGCACTGAGATCATCTCCCCAAGCTAAAGAAAAAGAACTTTCCAGGGGCCGAAAGCATATTAACTCCCCAGGGACCTCCCCAGTCAAACCACGATGTATGAGCCCAGACTGAAATACACATTCCTTGGTCAATTTCACCTGCTGGCTGCTAAAATTACCCAGGCCCTGCAGAACAGAACTTTTTTTGAAAAAAAATGATCATTGCAGTCAAACACAATCTAACCCCAGACTTTTAACCCTTAAATTGCCCAAAACATTTATAATCTAATATTCCTAAAATCTTCCAAATGTCTCAGTGATCAGTAAGCCCGGTCTCAGTGGAATTTGACTCTGTTGACGACGGTCAGTAAGTCTGTTCTATGTGGCATTTGAAAATGTACTCGGTGGTAATTGAGTCAATTTGCAGGGGTATTTGAGTACGGGGCACAGTGGGGGCAGGGTGCATGGGAGGCCCAATGAGAGGGCCTGGACAACTGGTGGGAGGCCCACCAGGGAGGTAGGTGCTGCTGACAAAGAAGGGTGCCTCAACATGGCGATACTCTCGAAAGGTCAGGAAGGTTTAATTGTGAAGAAGGGCCAGGGGTGTCAGGGTAATCGGTGTTGGGGGGTGGGGAGTCCCCTCCACAAAAATGAGTTTGGTCGTGCCTGTGTCTGAGTCAAACTTGCGGCTTTGTCATGATGGACATGAAGAGTGGGGTCTCATAGCCCACTGATTGATCTTTGGGAAGCTGGATCCAAACCCTTGCCAGGCTCAGCAGGGAAGACATGCAATATCAGGAAAGTTCCATCAGTTGGGAAATTGGCCCTTAATCATCATGACAGCCCACCTGTCAAAATATCATCTGGAGGCAGGAAGCTGTCAGTAAGTCATCCCAATGGGGTTTTGGATCCCTTGACATTCAATGGCATCACCTTCATTGAATCCCCCACTATCAACATTCTGGGGGTTACCATTGACCAGAAACTGAACTGGACTAGCCATACAAACACCATGGTTGCAAGAACAGGTCAGAGGCTGGGAATTCTGCAGTGAGCAACTCACCTCCTGACCCACACAAAGCCTGTCCACAACCTACAAGGGACAAGTCAGGAATGCGATGGAATACTCTCCACTTGCCTGGATGAGTGCAGCTCCAACAACACTCAAGGAGCTCAACACCATCCAGGACACAGCACCCCTTCCGCAAACATTCACTTCCTCCACCACCGACACACAGTGACAGCCGTGTGTAACCATCTACAAGATGCACTGCAGTAACTCACTAAGGCTCCTTCGGCAGCACCTTCTAAACTCGGGGTGACTGTGAAATGGGATTGGCCATTGAAGTCAGAGGGCGGAACCTTCCGGCCCTGCCTGCTGGTCAGATCTTCCGTCTTACCGGTGGCAAGCTAACCACCCCCCCCCCCCCCCACCCCCGTCCCACCATAGCAGTAGCTTCCCCAGCGGCGGAGGGCACGGGCCACATTAAAAGCCGTAGACATTGGTGGGACCGGAGGGGGGGTGGGCGGGGAGGGGGGCATGGATTGCCGAGATGAAAAAAAATGTGTTTGAATGTTTTCAAGGCAGAGAGATTCTTGATAAACGAGGGGGTGAAAGGTTACTGGGGTCAGGTGGAAGGTTACAATCAGATCAACCAGGAACTTATTGAAGGTGGAGCAGGCTAGCAGGGTGGAATGGCCTCCTTCTAATGCCTATCTTTGTACGGACATTCATCTAAATCAGTGTTTTTCAAACTTTTTTTCCGGGGACCCATTTTTACCAACCGGCCAACCTTTGGGAGCCAGCCCAGCCGACCTTCGCGACCCGCGCCGGCCGACCTTCGCGAACCGCGCCGGCCGACCTTCACGACCCACGGCGGCCGACCTTCGCGACCCACGCCGGCCGACCTTCGCGACCCACCATTTTCTCCGACCTTGTTTGCTGCTGACAAAGATGGAGGACGTGGTTTTGGGTCCCTTTGGCCCGCGTACTTTGGCTCCTCCAATGGAACCTGTTGGATGAAGGTGAAGCCTTCCGGTGTCGGAAAGTATGGAGTCTCCATCTGTCCAAAGTTCTGCATTTTTTTCCTGTAAAATTTTATCAAATAAAAGCCCCCCCGAACTTGGAACTAAAAATAAAAATAAAATGAATAAATGAATGAAATGAATAAAATAAATGAATAAAACCCCCCAAAGTTGCAAAACAAAAAGCTACGACCGTTTAAAAAAAAAGCGGGCATAGTTTTGTGCATGCGCGGCGATGATCTGGCACGCATGCGCAGTGCGGCCACGTGTTTTTAACATGTTCGCGGCCATTTTGAAGGCTGCTTGCAGCCGGCACTTATTAACAGTGACACCCGAACCCTGTGAAGTGGGCGGGGGGTGGGGGATGGGGGGAGGAGGCGATGGACAAAGAAGGGCAGATCAGAAGGTGCTGAGTAAGAATTTGTCACGACGCCTCTGTTCCTGCAGCTCTCAGACGATTCTGTTGTGATTCAGCCGAGCTTTGTTAGATGTGAATGGGGAATCAGCTGAATTTCTGTTCCCGTACACAGCTCTATGCAGCACACAGGCCGGTGGCCACAAGTGCCTTACACAAGCTGATTTCTCGTGTCTGCTCCTGAACAATTCAGAATAATTACCCTCCCACTCAATAAGAGCGAGGGAAAATCTGTTCCCAGTCCTGGCTGCTGGAGCATTGTAAAGTGTTTGGTTTATATTTGGAAGCGTTTTAACATACCGAAAACACGCACTGAAGATTGCAAAGAGAATCATTTTGTGGTAACCTAAAATACAATTATTTCAGAGACATCTAACAGCCGTTTGCAACACAATAGCTGCCATACAGGAGGGAGATAGAGAACCTAGGGGAGTGGTGTGACGACAACAATCTCTCCCTCAATGCCAGCAAAACTAAAGAGCTGGTCATTGACTTCAGGAAGCAAAGTATCGTAAACACCCCTGTCAGCATCAACGGGGCCGAGGTGGAGATGGTTAGCAGCTTCAAATTCCTAGGGGTGCACATCTCCAAAAATCTGTCCTGGTCCACCCACGTCGACGCTCTTACCCACATTAGACCCACATTAGCTCTTACCAACTTTTACAGATGCACCATAGAAAGCATCCTATCTGGCTGCATCACAGCCTGGTATGGCAATTGCTCGGCCCAGGACCGCAAGAAACTTCAGAGAGTCGTGTACACCGCCCAGTCCATCACACGAACCTGCCTCCCATCCATTGACTCCATCTACACCTCCCGCTGCCTGGGGGAAAGCGGGCAGCATAATCAAAGACCCCTCCCACCCGGCTTACTCACTCTTCCAACTTCTTCCGTCGGGCAGGAGATACAGAAGTCTGAGAAAAAGCACGGACAGATTCAAAAGCAGCTTTTTCCCCGCTGTTACCAGACTCCTGAATGACCCTCTTATGGACTGACCTGATTAACACTACACCCCTGTCTGCTTCACCCAATGCCGGTGTCTATGTGTTTACATTGCGTCCCTTGTGTTGCCCTATTATGTATTTTCTTTTTACTTTCTTTTCATTTCATGTACTTAATGATCTGTTTGAGCTGCTCGCAGAAAAATACTTTCCACTGTACCTCTGTACACGTGACAATAAACAAATCCAAATCCAATTTACGCAGCACCTTTAACAAAGTAAGAGGCGTTCCCAAGTTGCTTCACACGGGGCAACTGTTGATCCAAATTCAATGCTGAGCTACCCAAAGGAAATATTAGGGCAGGTGACCGAAAGCTTTAGGTCAGAGAGGCAGGCTTTCGAGATCATCTCCAAAGAGGCGAGACAGGTAGTGAAACAGACAAATTCCAGAGCTTACACATCAAAGGAAGTCATTTTCTTGCTTTAAGGGTATAGGAACTGGAAGAGGCCATCCATTCTTTTGAACATGGCCCACTGAGATCATGGTTAACCTGCTCCCATTTGCTCCATATTCCTCAATAGTTGGAACGAGCACACATTGCTGTTGATGGTGGAGAGTTCCAAACTTCTACCACCATTTGTGTGGCAAATATGTTCCCTAATTCCACTCCTGAAATACCTGGCTCGGACCTTTGGACTATGTTCTCTTGTCCTGGATTCACCAACCCGTAGGGGTAGGGCGCAAATTAGTGGCCGCGTCCCACCTGGCCTGGTATCTGGGGGATGAGGCTGTTGAAACTCGCCAGAGGCCTCGATCGAGATTCGGAATCTCGCTGTGCGTCGCGATCTGGACCTCACTCTTGCCTGGCGAGATCCAGGCGTGTGGTCTTATCATAGCTATCAGCATTACAAGGGTTAATGTAGTACCATGAAGAACCACTGGAGGGAGCTACTCTATAAAGCTAGACCTCTGCTACTATATAAAGCTAGACCTTAGGGGAGGGAGCGTATGCAGGAGATAGCTACCGAAGGTCATAAGGGCAGTTAGTGTGAGATGGTTACATTATAGTTTATATCAGGAGTGAGATGAGCAGCATATGAGTGTTGTTAGATGTTATTGATCAATCCTGCATTCTAAAGGACTAAGTGTCGAAATCCAGTTTCGTAGTGTAAGTAAAATCATAGCTTTGTTTAAGTTAAAGCTATACTATGATCTTTGTGGAACACTCCGCCAACCATCCTAAATAAGCAACACAAGGAACACCACATGGTACCAGGAGTCTATTCCTTGAAAGAAACAGTAATTAGATTAGTTTAGAATAGCATTGGAGATTGAAGAAAGCAATTCAGAAGCTACAACTCTGAAAAAATCTACAGTAAAGACTGATCAGAGGATGGAAGGTCTCAAGAATCTTTACCACTTCAAGACACATGTTAAACCATGCCAGAACTGGGCTTGCTTTGAGCAACAAATTGAAGTCTTTGTTTCTGCCTCCGCGCTAGAATATGCATCAGAGCGACGTGAGATAGCTCTCCTGCTAAATTTGGCTAGACCACAAACATTGGTGTTATTCAATTTGTTTGAATTCAGTGCAGATGAGGACAGAAATAAATACAACATGGTGCTCCAAAAGTTCGATACACACTGTAAGAAGCAGGTGAATGAGACCTAGGAGCTCTACATGTTTCGGAAGAGGCAGCAGCTTAGGGGAGAGTCACTGGATTCCTTTGTCACAGCTCTCAAGCTCCGAGAGCAGTCCAGTAATTTTGCCTCAGCCTCCAGGTCTATGCTGCGGGACCAAGTTGTGTTTGGAATAAACGATGAATGGCTGCGCGTGAAAATGTTGAGAAAACCGGTGTTGTCGATTGAAAATTAATACGTGTAAGGCCAGCGAACTGGCATCGAGCAAATTGGACATTCTGAATTCTCCCTCTGTGTACCTGAACAGGTGCCGGAGTGTGGTGACTAGAGGCTTTTCACATTAACTTAACTGCTGTGTTAATAATAACAGTAACAATAATAATAATAATGACAATAATAATAATCTTTATTGTTATAAGTAAGCTTACATTCACACTGCAATGAAGTTACTGTGAAAATCCCCCAGTCGCCACATTCCGGTGCCTGTTCGGGTACACAGAGGGAGAATTCAGAAAGTCCAAATTACCTAACAAGCACGTCTTTCAGGACGTGTGGGAGGAAACCGGAGCACCCGGAGGAAACCCACGCAGACACGGGGAGAACGTGCAGACTCCGCACGGTCAGTGACCCAAGCTGGGAATCGAACCTGGGACCCTGGCTCTGTGAAGCAACAGTGCTAACCACTGTGCTACCGTGCCGCCCCCAACGTAAGCCACCCTGTGACAATAATAAAGGTTATTATGATTATTATTGCTGATTGGCTGTAGAAAAGATGATGGATTGTTCAACGTGGGCAATTTTTGGTTACAACGTGAAAGGGATGTGTAGAATCCCGTAGAACCCCAAAATGCAGAAGGAGGCCATTCGGCCCATCTAGTCTACACGAACCCTCCAAAGGAGCACCCTACCTAGGCCCACTCCCCTGACTATTCCCGTAACCCCAGTTCATCTGAACATCTTTGGACCTTAAGGGGCAATATAGCATGTTCCACCCTTTGAACCTGTTCCGGGAGAACGTGCAAACTCCACACAGTCACCCAAAGCCAGTATCGAACCCGGATCCCTGACGCTGTGAGGCAGCAGGGCTAACCACTATGCCACCGTGCCACGCTCGTGGATAATAGTGTTAAACTATTAAACCCAAGAAAGGAAATTTGTCGCCCCACATCAGGGTGCGATGATTTGAAGCACTTCTACTCAGTTCCTTTTGAAAGTGCAAACATTTGGGATGATCAGATTATAAATCCTTATCTGCAAATGATTTATGATCGTTGCATAGTCTTAAAAAGCGATCTTTAAAATTCCATTAATACAGACTTTAGAATAGTGTAAATCTGTAGGGTGGCAGAAAACTTTGAATTAATCTCAATTACACAGCTCTATTCCATTAAAAATGGAAAATGTTAACAATGAAATAATGACCTTATATCACTGAGGTCCAATAGAAAATAAATGATGGAGCTGGATCGGAATCCCGTGCCAGTAAATATTAGTTAGATCGGTGGAGAGCTTTACAACACAGAAACTTCTCCACCTTTCCACCTTTAAGATAACCCTTAAAATCTACCTCCTTGACCTAGCTTTTGTTTATCTGACCTAGAATCATAGAATCCCTACAGTGCAGAAGGAAGCTATTCGGCCCATCGAGTCTGCGCCGACCCTTTGAACGACCTCACTACCTAGGCCCAATCCCCCGCACTATTCCTGAAACGCCACCCTGAGGGGTCATTTTTGCTTGGCCAATCCACCTGACCTGCACATCTGTGCACTGAGGAAACCGGAGCGCCCGGAGGAAACTCACGCAGACACGGGGAGAAAGTGCAAACTCCACACAGACAGTCACCCGAGGTGGGAATTGAACCCGGGTCCCTGGAGCTGCGAGGCTGCGGTGCTAACCATTGCACCACCCTGTGGACGCTGACCACATTTAAGGCTGGGATTGGGACACGTTTTTATTTTCACAGGGAATCAGGGATTATGGGAAGCAGCGGGGAAGTGGAGTTTCAGATGAAGGTAAGCCAAGGTTATGTTAAATTGTAGAGCAAGGGGTGGCACAGTGGTTAGCACTGCTGCCTCACGGCGCTGAGGACCCGTGTTCGATCCTGGCCCTGGGTCACTGGCCCACTCCTGCTCCTGTTCTTTACGTTCCGATGAGTAACTAGGAACAGGATTGAGGGGTTGAATGGCCTCTCCTCTTTCCATGTGCCCAGGACATATTTGGGGTTTCCAATTCTGTCAAGTAGGATTTCCTGTTCTTTCATGATCAGTGATAAATAAATGATACCATCCAATTGGCTTTGAGCCAATTATCATCGGCAAATCAATAATATTGAGCTACGCCGATGAAATCCCCTTAAAATTAATCGATCTTGGGCGGGATTCTGCCGGGTTGGGCAACTCTGTTGGGACGGAGTGGCGTGAACCACTCCGGCGTTGGGCCGCCCCAAAGGTGCGGAATCCTCCGTACCTTCAGGGGTAGGTCCGCCCCGGAGTGGTTTGCGCCGCGCCAGCTGGCGGGAAAGGGGCATGGCTCCACGCCAACCGGCACCGAAGGGCCTCCACTGGCCGGCGCGAGTTAGTGCATGCATAGGAGAGCCAGCGTGTGCTGGCGTTATCCCCGCGCATGTGCATAGGGCTTCGTTTCCACACGGGCAATGGCGAACTGCTACAGCAGCCGGTGCGTGCCCCCATGGAACAGGCATTGCCCGCGGATCGGTGGGCCCCTATCGTGGGCCAGGCCACCGTGGGGGCACCTCCTGGGGTCAGATCCCCCCGCGCCCCCCCGAGAACCCCGGAGGCCGCCCGCGCCGCCATGTCCTGCCGGTAAGGGACCTACTCCAATTTACGCCGGTGGGACTGGCTAAAAATGGGCCATCCCGGGCCTGAGATTCTGGGCAGCCCCGGAGCCTATTGAGTCGCGCTGGTCCCCACCATTCTCCGAGGCAGGCGGCGCGATTCGTGCCGGGCCGCTTTTTGGGGGGGCCGGAGAATTTGGAGGACGGCGGGGGTGGGATTTACGCCGGCGGGGGGTCGGAGAATCCCGCCCCTTGAGTTTGAGTATTCTCAACAAATGAAGCATTCACAGACCCCCGGCGGAGAGAATTGCAAATCATCACAACCCTCTCTTCATTTCAGTCCGAATTAGTTGACCTTGAGTGGGACATTGGCGGTTTGCAAATGCTTTTGGAAGAATGTGTTGCCCTGGGCTCTTGTTTGTTGAGGCAGTTATCCTCTTGGGGGATCCTCCGGCTAGACGGCCTGTGTGGCCAAGACAGCCTAAGCGTCTGCTGGGCAGAATATAAGCAAATATATGGGCGGAAGGTGAAGACGCTGTCGTGTTCCGTTGTATCACTTCTGCACTCAGTAAATAAGTAACAAGGCTGTAAGATATTTATGAGATTATCTATCAAGTGATCGCTGGTGACTGAAGCCTGCAGTGCAAGAATGATTGGAAGTTCATGTCAAGGAATACTTTGACTGAGGGCGACTGCCTTGTGTAAATAATACATAATTTCTGGAAAGATGTTGGTCTGGGCTCTGAGAGATGCAGAAGAACCACTTTAACATCTGTATTTATGACCAAAAAGAAACTAAGATGCTTCCTGTAGCTTTATTTGCTCTTCATTGACCTTATTTTTTTTTAGCAGCGTGCATTCCCCACGGAAACACAAAATGTAAACGAGAAACCATTCGACCAATTGCAAATAAAGTTGTGTCAAGCAAGTGAGACAAACAGAAGGCCTTCTGGGAAATGACCCTTGTGTTTCTGTGCGACAGCAATATATTACCAATGCCTCTTTCACTTAGATTGGGTCCTTATGGAATCCTGGCAGCAAATTCCAAGAACAGCAACACAGCGTTCCTGTTATTTACACAACATTCCTGTTCTGTGCTGTACTGTTAAAAAAAAAAATAAAAAAATTTCGCCACCAAGGCCCAACTCTGTATAATGTGGACCAACATGCAACTCAGCTTTCTCGGAGTCAGATTTATCCCTTTGAGGCTCGTCGGCGTTTAAAACTGTTTGATTCAGGTATGGAAATTGTAATGACTTGTAGAACCAAACTGTGTATAAACATTAGTGCCTGCGTGCAGAGATTGCAATTCCAGCATCCGACCAGAGGTGCTGTGGCTACAGGACGACATCACTGGAAGACACGTCACATGGGAGGCAGGACGTATTCTAGCATCCGACCACAGGTGGCGTGGTGACAGGAGAACGTCACTGGAAGACGGTGAGGCAGAGTACCTGGACAGCACAGAGACCACAAGCCAGACAGCAGGCACTGAGTGCAGTCACAGATCGAGCAGCTCCTGAGTCAACAATAATTAATAATAGTTAATCATTGTTGTTGGTATTCAGCCATCCTAACCAACTGTAATCTTAGTACACTAAGAATTCTTACATCACCAGGTTAAAGTCCAACAGGTTTGTTTCAAATCACTAGCTTTCGCAGCGCTGCTCCTTCCTCAGATGCTGATTCACCTGAGGAAGGAGCAGTGCTCCGAAAGCTCGTGTTTGAAACAAACCTGTTGGACTTTAACCCGGTGTTATAAGACTTCTTACTGTGCCCACCTCAGTCCAACACCAGAATCTCCACATCATTGTAATCTTAGTAGACATATTAGAAAACCTTGAGTGTTTTAGTTAATTAATAAACAGTTTTGCATTTACAAAGCCATATGTTCTCTGATCACTTCAACAAAGACCTCGGGCGGAATTCTCCGAAGTCCCGCCGCTGACAGGCCAATCCCGCCGGCGGGAATCAAAACACCTTTGGTGCCGGCTGGATTGACGGCGCGGACGGACTCCGGGGTCCTGGGGGGGGGGGGGGCACGTGGTGATCTGACCCCGGGGGGGTGCCCCCACGGTGGCCTGGCCCGCGATCGGGGCCCACCGATCGGCCGGCGGGCCTGTGCCGTGGGAGCACTCTTTTTCTTCCTTCGCCATGGCCTTCACCATGGCGGAAGAGAACCCTCTCCGCTGCGCATGCGCCGGTATGACGTCAGCAGCGTCATATTTGTGCCTCGATAAGAAAGATGTTCCTCCCAAATTCCTAAAACTTACAATAATAATCGTTATTGGCACAAGTAGGCAAACATTAACACTACAATTAAGTTACTTGAAAAGCCCCTAGTCATACAACATACAGTGCAGAAGGAGGCCATTCGGCCCATCAAGTCTGCACCGACCCACTTAAGTCCTCACTTCCATCCTATCTCCGTAATCCTAACCTACACATCTGCACATCTTTGGACTGTAGGAGGAAACCGGAGCACCCGGAGGGAACCCACGTAGACACGGGGAGAACGTGCTGACTCCGCATGGACAGTGGCCCAAGCCGGGAATCGAACCTGTGACCCTGGTGCTGTGAAGCCACAGTGCTAACCACTGTGCTACCGTGCTGGCCTCTGGATTTCTAGTCGCCACATTCCGGCACCTGTTCAGGTACACAGAGGGAGAATTCCGAATGTCCAATTCACCTGACAGCACGTCTTTTGGGACTTTTGGGGCAGCACGGTAGCATTGTGGTTAGCACAATTGCTTCACAGCTCCAGGGTCCCAGGTTAGATTCCCGCCTTGGGTCACTGTCTGTGCGGGGTCTGCACATCCTCCCTGTGTGTGCGTGGGTTTCCTCCGGGTGCTCCGGTTTCCTCCCGCAGTCCAAAGATGTGCAGGTTAGGTGGATTAGCCGTGATAAATTGCCCTTAGTGTCCAGAATTGCCCTTAGTGTTGGGTGGGGTTGCTGGGTTATGGGGATAGGGTGGAGGTGTTGACCTTGGGTAGGGTGCTCTTTCCAAGAGCCGGTGCAGACTCGATGGGCCGAATGGCCTCCTTCTGCACTGTAAATTCTATGGTGATCTCTATGAAAGCGGAGCACCCGGAGGAATCCCACGCAGACAGGTGGAGAATGTGCAGACTCCGCACAGACAGTGACCCAAGCCGGGAATCGAACCTGTGACCCTGGCTCTGTGAAGCAACAGTGCCAACCACTGTGCTACCGTGCCACTCATAATGCCCTGGATGTAAAAAAAATAAACCAAGTCTATCTCTAATAAAGTATTAGAAAATTGAAATTCTTGCCAAAGTTTTCGTTTCAACATGGCTACGGTGGGCGGTGGGGATGGAGATGAGTAGGAAGACGCCGATTGTGTTCCTGCCATGGTGCGCTCTGGGCAGACTTGCTACACCAGCTGATCGCCTGTCTGCTGTTTTTACAGCCCGTTTACCGACAGATCCTGCTGAATACTCGCTGCAGACGGAGAGCTCTCCTGCTTTGTTTCATTTCCAGTCTCCGTGACACCCTGCTGACAGGCACGTGTGCTGGAGACATTTTGCTAACAAGATGAACTTGTACCTAACAAATCTACTTAGCCAGATATTAGTTCAGATGAACGCTGTGATTGATGTACTCGTAGCGAGGAGGAATAATTAAACTTTAAATAAACAGTGTATTCAATTATCATTTTCCCCAGCATAAAAGGGATCATGCTAGCTGAAGCAATTAGCCTTCTGTTGAATAAAATGCAAACCATTGCAACTCATTATCCATTGCAGATAATTATTTTTATTGAGGTTTACAGATACAAACTAAACACAACAGATCAAATTCCCAGAGAGGGGAAAATGCTAATTCGCTACCTATTACAGAATGTGGCCGCAGTGAATATAATTGTATCAGGGTTACCTGTAGGCAGTTGGCATTGTACAGTGCTAATGTCCTTTCAGCTTTGGACTGATAGGTGGCAAGTCCAATGATATCAGGGCTACAAGGGTTGAACTATGACGACAGGTTGCACAGAATAAGGTCATATTTCTTTGGGTAGAGCAGGCCTCTTCTGTGACCATTATCAGCTAGAAGGTCAAGGGGCAGCAAACACAGAGGAACACCCCCCCCCCCACCCCCCCCACCTTCCACGTCACTTACCACACCCTGACTTGGAAATACGTTGGCCGTTCCTTCACTGCCGGTGGGTCAAAATCCCGGAACTCCCTCTCTCACAGCACTGTGGGTTCGAGAAGGTAGCTCGCCACCACCTTCTCAATTAGGGATGGGCAATAAACGCTGGAATAAAAACAGAAAATGCTGGAAAAACTCAGTAGGCCTGGCAGCATCTGCAGAGGGGGAAACAGAGTCCATGGGGCTCTTCCTCAGAGCTGAAGAGCGGTACACCCGTGATGGATATTATAGTCGGAGAGGAGGGTGGAGAGGTGGAGGAGAATGGGAGGTCAGGGATAGCCGGGAGGCAAACAACAAATACCAGATACATTCCACAAATGGTTAAAAGAAATGAGGTTTTCAGGAGTTGATGAGTTCGAGAGGTTATAGGAGATAGGGTTTATAATCATCTTGAAAAGAACAAGTTGATTAGCGATAGTCAACACGGTTTTGTGAAGGGTAGGTCATGCCTCACAAACCTTATTGAGTTTTTTGAAAAGGTGACCAAACAGGTGGATTAGGGTAAAGCAGTTGATGTGGTGTATATGGATTTCAGTAAGGCGTTTGATAAGGTTCCCCATGGTAGGCTATTGCAGAAAATAAGGAAGTATGGGATTGAAGGTGGTTTAGCGGTTTGGATCAGTAATTGGCTAGCTGAAAGAAGACAGAGGGTGGTGGTTGATGGCAAATGTTCATCCTGGAGTTCAGTTACTAGTGGTGTACCGCAAGGATCTGTTTTGGGGCCACTGCTGTTTGTCATTTTTATAAATGACCTGGAAGAGGGTGTAGAAGGATGGGTTAGTAAATTTGCAGATGACATGAAGGTCGGTGGAGTTGTGGATAGTGCTGAAGGATGTTATAGGTTACAGAGGGACATAGATAAGCTGCAGAGCTGGGCTGAGAGGTGGCAGATGGAGTTTAATGCGGAAAAGTGTGAGGAGGTTCACTTTGGAAGGAGTAACAGGAATGCAGAGTACTGGGCTAATGGCAAGATTCTTGGTAGTGTAGATGAACAGAGGGATCTCGGCATCCAGGTATATAAATCCCTGAAAGTTGCCACCCAGGTTAATAGGGCTGTTAAGAAGGCATATGGTGTGCTAGCCTTTATAAGCAGGGGGATTGGGTTTCGGAGCCACAAGGTCATGCTGCAGCTGTACATAACTCTGGTGCGGCCGGTCCTGGAGTACTGCGTGCAGTTCTAGTCACCACATAATAGGAAGGATGTGGAAGCTTTGGAAAGGGTTCAGAGGAGATTTACTAGGATGTTGCCTGGTATGGAGGGAAGGTCTTACGAGGAAAGGCTCAGGGACTTGAAGTTGTTTTCGTTAGAGAGAAGAAGGCTGAGAGGTGACTTAATAGAGACATATAAGATAGTCAGAGGGTTAGATAGGGTGGACAGTGAGAGTCTTTTTCCTCGGATGGTGATGACCAACACGAGGGGGCATAGCTTTAAACTGAGGGGTGGTAGATACAGGACAGATGTCAGAGGCAGTTTCGTTACTCAGAGAGTAGTAGGGGTGTGGAACGCCCTGCCTGCAACAGTAGTAGACTCGCCAACTTTAAGGGCATTTAGTGGTCACTGGATAGACATATGGATGAAAATGGAATAGTGTAGGTCAGATAGGCTTCAGATGGTTTCACAGGTCGGCGCAACATCGAGGGCCGAAGGGCCCGTACTGCGCTGTAATGTTCTATGAGAGGGAGTAACGATTTTACTATTTTCTCCACTGGGAGTAGAACTTTAAAATTAGGGTGATGTCAGGAAGCACTTGTACACGTGGGCAGCACGGTAGCACAGTGGTCAGCACAGTTGCTCCACAGCACCAGGGTCCCAGGTTCGATTCCCGGCTTGGGTGACTGTGCGGAGTCTGCGCGTTCTCCTCGTCTCTGCGTGGGTTTCCTCCGGGTGCTCCGGTTTCCTCCCACTGTCCAAAGATGTGCAGATATGTGGATTGGCCATGATAAATTGCGCTTAGTGTCCAAAAAGGTTGAGTGGGGTTACTGGGTTACAGGGGGCGGGATTCTCCCGTACCCGGCGGGCGGGGGGATCCCGGCGGGAAGGAGTGGCGTGAACCACTCTGACGTTGGCCCGCCAGGGGCTAGGCCGGCGCTGGAGTGGTTTCCGCCCCGCCGACCAGCGTGGAAGGCCTTTGGCGCCACGCCAGCCGGGGCCGAAGGGACTCCGCCGGCCAGCGAGAGTCCGCGCATGCGCAGGGCGGGGGTCACCTACGTGTTGGCCATCGCGGTGGCTGACACGGCTGACGCGTAGTAGAAGAGTGCCCCAATGGCACAGGCCCGCCCGCCGATCGGTGGGCCCTGATCACGGGCCAGGCCACTGTGGGGGCACCCCCCGGGGCCAGATCGCCCCGCGCCCCCCCTCCCCCCAGGACCCTGGAGCCCGCCCACACTGCCAGGTCCCGCTGGTAAGGGACCTAGTCTGATCCACGCCAGCGGGACTGGCAAAAAATCAGCGGGTCTTCGGCCCATCGTGGGCCGGAGACTTCGGGCAGTCCCGGGGCCCATTGAGTCGCGCCGGTCCCCACCATTCTCCGTGGCTGGCGGCGCGACTCACGCCTCACCGACTTTTAGAGGGCCGTAGAATTCAGCGGCCGGTGGGGGCGGGATTCACGCCTACCCCCCGGCGATTCTCCGACCCGGCGAGGGGGTCGGAGAATCTGCCCAGGGATAGGGTGAAGGTGTGGGCTTGGGTAGGGTGCTCTTTCCAAGGGCTGGTGCAGACTCGATGGGCCAAATGGCCTCCCTCTGCACTGTAAATTCTGTGCTTCTATGATACACACTAAGGGTAATAAAAATACAAAAATACCTCCCCCACCCCACTGACAGGGGGTCAATTAAAATGTTCAACACTGTAAATGATACACTTTGTTAACTAAGAGTGTTAAATTGTGTTGAGATACAGGGCAGCTATGAGTTAATGCATGGCGGTACAGGTCAGAGGGGCTGAATGGTCTCCTCCTGTTCCCAAAATCCCCATGTTCCAGAATTGTGCCAGGCAAAGACAGTCAACAACAACAACTTAACCATCTCCTCTTCGCATTACCTCAGTAAATCCCCTGCCACCACAACCTCAGCAACAGTTGCTATTGACCAGAGTTTCATCTAGATCAGCAACATAAATGTGACAGTGACGAGAGCAGATCAGAGTCTGGGAACTCTGCAGTCAGTAACGCACCTCCTGACTTCCCAAAGTCTGTCCATCATCCACAAGGAACAAGCCTGGAATGTGATGGATGAGTGCAGCTCCAACAACATTCAAGAAGTTTAACGCCCCCACCCAGGGCAAAGCAGCCCACTTGATTGGCACCTCACCCACAAACATTCAATCCCTCCATCACCAATAAACAGTGGCAGCCGTGTGGACCATCTACAAGGTGCACTGTAGTAACTCACTGTGGTGAATGTGATTCACACGGTGTTATAATCTGTATATATATGTGTCTATATTGTAAGTACAGTTGCACTACCTGACCACCAGGGGGAGTAGCTCTGGGAGTACTCGAGAGTTGTACTGGGCTTCACCCTTGGCTCTGCCCAGGTCTCCTCCCCGGGAGCTGCTGTATAAAGATCAGTGCCACAGGGTCAGCCGGCCAGTTCACCGAAAGTTCAGTGGCTAACAGGCTGGCTCTGTTGTAAGTATATTAAAACTGCTATTCTAATCCTACAAGCACGTGTCCGGAGAATTGTTGGTTCCAACACTCACCAAGGCTCCTTCCAGACCTCTACTACCTAGAAGGACAATGGCAAGAGATACCTGGGTACCTCACCACCTGGAGGTTCCCCTACAAGTCACTCACCGCACCGACTTGAAAATATATCGGCCGTTCCTTCACTATCGCTCGGGCGAAATCCGGGATCTCTTTTCCTAACAGCACTGTGGGTATACCTACACCACATGGACTGCAGCGGCTCAAGAATTTCTTCAGCCAGAGGGTGGTGAATCTGTGGAACTCTTTGCCGCAGAAGGCTGTGTTGGCCAAATCACTGAGTGTCTTCGAGACAGAGATAGATAGGTTCTTGATTAATAAGGGGACCAGGGGTTATGGGGAGAAGGCAGGAGAATGGGGATGAGAAAAATATCAGCCATGATTGAATGGCGGAGCAGATCCGATGGGCTGAGTGGCCTAATTCTGCTCCTATGTCTTATGGTCTTAAGAAGGCAGCTCACCATCACCTTCTCAAGGGGATGGGTAATAAATGCTGCTCTTGCCCGGGTTCTACATTCCATCATAGATAAAAAGAAAATAAATAGTTTGGCACAGTTGGACATAAACAGATTCATTTTAAATGATGAAGGAAATCTTGGGGCCACTGCCCCCTTGACTCAGTCTCTTTAACAATGCCGATCGATGTCCACGACAGACACATGACCCTGACTGTCATTTCTGGATAAAGCATGGCAGATTGTGTATCACACACGACCCGCCCACATCCACATTACTGCCCTGCAGAAAGAGAGGAGCCAAAACATATCCATGGCCTAGACAGTGCCACCCACACCCCACACAAAAAAAATAACATTAAAATATATTTACAGGCTGAAAAGTGTCAGGAGGGCCTGATGTGACCATCAATTCACACGACACGTAGGTGGAAGTGAACAGTGGTTTTAATGATCTTACAACGGAGCCTGCCTGCGACGTGATGAACTGGCAGGCAGGCTCAGACTGCCAGGCTTTATACTTCTGGTTAGTGGGAGGAGCCATGGGCGGAGCCAAGGGTGGAGCCCAGTACAAACTCCTCATCTCCCCCTAGGGGCAGAGCCGCGCAACTGCTTGTATACCGAGCTTACACAGACACAGTACATCATGTATAATAACAGTGTGAATAACACGGACTGTGATTCACCACAGGGCTCCTCCTGCATTTTTGTGAAGATCATGATTTGAATTTAAATCCCCTCCTTTCTCTGGCAGAAGCCTCGTTCAGATTTGAAATCTGGTTCGAGATACGACAGAACCAGGTTGGGGCAGAGTGGACTCAGGCTGGTTAAGCCCCCTCGGCCTGAATCCTTCCCTCCACCCCCAGCATCGCTCTTACCGGGCAGGTGGGAGGGTTGGGGTTTCATGTGGAAAACTCGGAGTCGTCATCAGGAGCTGACCCGCGACAACCCATGAGAACCTACACATAGGGGCTGTTTAGCACAGGGCTAAATCACTGGCTTTGAAAGCAGACCAAGCAGGCCAGCAGCACGGTTCGTTTCCCGTAACAGCCTCCCCGAACAGGCGCCGGAATATGGCGACTAGGGGCTTTTCACAGTAACTTCATTTGAAGCCTACTCGTGACAATAAGCGATTTTCATTTCATCAGAGACCCCCCATAACAGAGGAGGGTCCTCTGTTATGGGGGGGACCCTAAATGGGGAATCTAATATCAGGGGGGGGGGTCTGATGGGGGTCTGTGATAGGGGGGCGCTGATGGGGTGATCTAATGGGGGTCTCTGTTGGGGGGGTCTGCTGGGGTCTTTGCTGAGAGGTCGGTGGGGGGCGTTGAATGGGGGTTCCGCTGGGGGTCTCTGATGGATGGACTAATGGGGGTCTTGGAATGGGGGTCTGATGGGATTCTCTGATGAAGGGTTTGATGGGGGGAGCTGGGGGTTGGGGTAGGCAGGAATATGCATTGTCAGGGGAGGAGGCCCTCTGGTGGACATTGAGAGCACCGACCATCCATACTCCCTTGGCTCACCACGAGGACCATCACGTCAGGGCCACGTTGGCAAATACTTTCATCGATCCACGGTGGCGTGAGGGGGGGGCGCATCACGAGGGTGTGGAGAATCCGGTGTCCAGCCCGTGACCCTCAGTGTCACTGCAAGCCGGAATCCAGAGCATCACAAACAAATCTGCCCCGATCCAGTATTATCTCCGATGTGGGATTCTCCCCCACATCGGGAACTCCGCTCCAGACAATGGGCAGCAGAGAATTCTGCCCGCTCCCGCCCATTCCCGCCCCCGCAGACTGAGATGAGGCCAGTCTTGATTCAGGCCTTCCTAAAGAGAGAGGGGGAAGGGAGGGAGGCGACTGGGGGAGAATAGTCAGAACGCAGGGCACATGGAGCAGAGGGTCTATTACTTACAGCTCTAATCTTTTCCGAGGTTAGGGGACTCCCATCCAATTCAACAGAAAATTCAGTGTGACGCCCCGGTATGGTACTGAGAGAGTGCAGGAATGTCAGAGGGTCAGTACTGAGGGAGTGCCGCACTGTCAGAGGGTCAGTACTGAGGGAGTGCTGCACTGTCAGAGGGTCAGTACTGAGGGAGTGCCGCACTGTCAGAGGGTCAGTACTGAGGGAGTGCTGCACTGTCAGAGGGTCAGTACTGAGGGAGTGCCACACTGTCAGAGGGTCAGTACTGAGGGAGTGCTGCACTGTCAGAGGGTCAGTACAGAGGGAGTGCCGCACTGTCAGAGGGTCAGTACTGAGGGAGTGCCGCACTGTCAGAGGGTCAGTACTGAGGGAGCGCTGCACTGTCAGAGGGTCAGTACTGAGGGAGCGCTGCACTGTCAGAGGGTCAGTACTGAGGGAGTGCCGCACTGTCAGAGGGTCAGTACTGAGGGAGTGCTGCACTGTCAGAGTGTCAGTACTGAGGGGGAGCTGCACTGTCAGAGGGTCAGTACTGAGGGAGTGCCGCACTGTCAGAGGGTCAGTACTGAGGGAGTGCCACACTGTCAGAGGGTCAGTACTGAGGGAGTGCCACACTGTCAGAGGGTCAGTACTGAGGGAGTGCTGCACTGTCAGAGGGTCAGTACTGAGGGAGTGCTGCACTGTCAGAGGGTCAGTACTGAGGGAGTGCTGCACTGTCAGAGGGTCAGTACTGAGGGAGTGCCGCACTGTCAGAGGGTCAGTACAGAGGGAGTGCTGCACTGTCAGAGGGTCAGTACTGAGGGAGTGCTGCACTGTCAGAGGGTCAGTACTGAGGGAGTGCTGCACTGTTAGAGGGTCAGTACTGAGGGAGTGCGGCACTGTCAAAGGGTCAGTACTAGGGAGTGCGGCACTGTCGGAGGGTCAGTATTGAGGGAGCGCTGCACTGTCAGAGGGTCAGTACTGAGGGAGTGCTGCACTGTCAGAGGGTCTTTACTGAGGGAGTGCCGCACTGTCAGAGGGTCAGTACTGAGGGAGTGCTGCACTGTCAGAGGGTCAGTACTGAGGGAGTACCGCACTGTCAGAGGGTCAGTACTGAGGGAGTGCCGCACTGTCAGAGGGTCTGTATGATGGGTTTCCCATTGAAGCGACCCTCTTACCAGGAAACCCACAGGTTCAGGCGCGCTGCCAGTGGGAAAAGAAATTCCCAACGGCTGGAGAATTCCGACACCTCCTTTGTTTCGATTCTTAACCAATCACACGTTCAGAGAAGCGGGTGACATGCTGTCGCACAGCGTTGCTGCTGCTGAACCTCTGTACAGTCTGATCTGTATCCTTCTCCGCTCTTTGCTGAGTCAGCCTGAAGAGATGTGGACCTGCTGAAGCTAACTCACGGGGGACGCGCGTCACGATAAAGCTCTGCCTCTGTGTTTCACGTCACCCTCCCAAGCACCAGCCCATAAATCAGCAAGAACAGAAAGTGCTGGAAATACTCAGCAGGTCAGTCCGTATCTGTGGAGAGAGTGGCAAGAGTTAACTTTTCAGGCCGAGGATTTGCCAGAACCCTGGGTGGGATGGACAGAGATTTTAGTTCATTTAACACAGACAAACATCCCAACCACCTTCACAGCAACTAACTAGAAATGTCCTGAATGTATTACCGAGCCACACTGGCAGGTAATTGGACAGTCCATCAAAAACCTGGACAAAGATGTAGGTTTAACGGCGCACCGTAAAGGGGCAGAAAGAGTTTGAGGGTTTTTGCAGTGGGATTCCCCCAGCCTGGGGCCCAGGTAGCTGAAGGCACGGCCGCTAATCGAGGAGCGATTGAAACCGGGGATGTTCACGAGGAGGAGTGCGCATACTTCAGAGGTTTGTAGGACTGGAGGGGGTTGCAGAGATGAGGAGGGGACAAGGCCGCAGAGAGATGTGAAAGCGAGGGAAGGAAATGTTAAAATCGCAGCCCTCTCAGGCCGGAACACATTTCGGGCCGATGGGTTCAGAGGTCGGAGGAGTGCTGGGTTGCAATAACTGGCGATTAGGGCTAACAGTAAAGGGTCGTTGATAATGCTGAGCACCTTTTACATGCTGTCTGCCCATGCTCAGGGAAGAAGTCCCGTGCTCCCGACCCATGACCCCTTTAACAGTTGTGTCATCCCAGCGCCTACGTGAGCACCCGGTCTCCAGAGAGGGGGGGGGCTAGTGAAGGGAATGCCCCCTCCCTGCCTCTGTATCTCTCTATGCTAGCACCATATTGCCTTTCCTCTCTCTCTCTCTTTCTCTACCAAACCTATCTCCCATTTCCTGGCTCTACACCTTTCATTCCTGGCCCTGTACGTCTGTGCAATTAACAAAATCCCTGCTCCCTTTGCCAGCTTTCCACGCACCATCTGCCTCCTCCCACTGCTCCTGGAGTGCCTTGACCAGCTTTATATTTTAATAGCCTGCCAGGTCAAATGGCAAGGTTCAGGGGTCGCAGTCAATCCACCAGACGGTTGTGTGGATAATCTAGGAAATAATAATGATGTATCAGAGTGTCGGCACCATGTGTGCACCATGTTGTTGTGCCCCCAATACTAAACGTAGCGCATTGTGCTGCTAATTTTGCAGTTTGGCATCAGCAACTGGACCATCTGGAAGATGGTTTGCACCTCAAGCGTCGCGTGGCGCACGTGGCAACGTCTCAAGTCCAACTTTTAATTCCTGTGCTTAAATTTAAAGCAAGAACTTCAAATGGCTTGACGTTTGTTCCCGATGGTGGAATTGAGCCGGCTAATCATTGCTTCCCAAGCTGTTGGAACCACGCTCACGTATAAACGAAGGAAACTTGTATTTATGTCACTCCTTTCCCCATCTCAGGGAGTCCCAGCTGCTTTGCCACCAACAAAGTACATTTTGAAGTGTAGTCACTCTTGTAATGTTGGGAACGTGGCAGCCATTTTGTACACTGCAAGATCCCACAAGCCAATCTCCAGATAATTCCTTGCTTTTTTTTTCAGCCATGTGGATTGAGGGATAAATATTGGCCCCGGGACATTGAGGTGGAACTCCGTGCTTATTTACAATCCTGCTCTCCTGAGAATTTTAGATTAAACTGAAATGGGTTCAGTTGCTTTGTGGCAGCAACGGTGGGCCGCCATTGGATGGGTTTTTCCCATTGTCTGTCACCAGGGGTGGGAGGTCACTGCCAGCGGGACTTGAAGATCCCAACGGCGGGAACGGCTGGAAACTTTCAGTCCTCAACTTCGACACCACCGCACTCCATCAGTGCTGCATTGTGAGTGTCATGCACAGGTCCGTGGAGTGGGATTCGAACCCACAACCTCCCGACACAGAAGCAAGTGTTACTGGGCACCTGGCAGAGCCACAGTTGGCGTCCAGCAAGGTGAGCCTCCACTTGCTCACTCAAGCGTCTCCACACAAAGGTCTGCCTTTTTCCCATCGAGCAGAAGATTTGAGGGCGCATTGCCATTATGATGTGGAACTCCAACCATCAGTGTAGAACCTCAGTGTAGGTGCGAGGTCATGCATATTGGTCGGAAAAATGGGAAGGCAACTTATTCTCTCAATGGGTAGAGACTTCGGCACCAGTCCCGGCAATGAGCACCCTAATTAAGCCCGCACCTCCTCCCTATCCCCGGAACCCAACCAAATCTTTTTGGACACAAAGGACAATTTAGCATGACCAATCCACCTAACCTGCACATCTTTGGACTGTGGGAGGAAACCGGAGCACCCGGAGGAAACCCATGGAGACACGGGGAGAACGCGCAGACTCCGCATACACCAAGTGACCCAAGCCGGGAATTGAACCTGGGACCCTGGAGCTGCGAAGCAACTGTGCTAACCACTGTGCTACCGTGCCGGAAGTTAGAAGTCGGTGCAAGAATGCTAATTCTGCCAAGACAACCTTCATTGATGGTCTGAAAAATAAAATGCCGAAGTTTGTGAATGCAAACGTTTAAAATGGATTTGTTGTTTCTTTAAGTAAATGTTTGTGCACATGCAGACATATATAATTCATTTAAATTTATAAATCTTTATGGAGTCCTTGCTCGATCTGTGGCTGTTTGGACTAACTAATTTAGTGAATCAAGAAACAATAAATAGTTCTTTTACAGCAACCAGTGCATGCTTAATATAGTTAAATAGCATTAAAAATGTCACATTTCATTTTCACACTCAGCACCATCCTAATTAATCCTTTTGAAAGGGCAAAGCGTGATGGCATCAGATATGCATTCCAGTGATCTCCAACCCCCCCCCCCCCCCCATTCACTGAGCACCAAAACAGAATCCTCATACATCACACGCGACCATGAAATGCTTAAATGACCACAATATGTCCGAGCTCACCATCTATTCCTGGCATTACCATGGCAACCTGGTTCTTGAATCGCTGGGCTTAAATCAAACTTTTCATACGAAACAGAAGCGATTCCACTTCTTTGTTCCACGGGGGTGGATTACACTGTCCTTCTCGAGCACCCCCGACTGCATCTGTTTGGGGGCTGTTTAGCACACTGGGCTAAATCGCTGGCTTTGAAAGCAGACCAAGGCAGGCCAGCAGCACGGTTCGATTCCCCGAACAGGCGCCGGAATGTGGCGACTAGGGGCTTTTCACAGTAACTTCATTGAAGCTTACTCGTGACAATAAGCGATTTTCATTTCATTTCATCTTGACCCTCCCAATCCTTCATTTTTCTTTTCCTGGTTTGCCAGGAGGATTCCAGGGATGAGGGGCCTCAGGTTGTGCCAGACACAGGAGCAGGACACGGCCCATCGAGACTGCTCTCGCACTCAATACATGGCTTATCTCGGGCTTCAATACGATTTTCCCGCCCGTGCCCCCGTATCACTTAATTCCCTGAGACCAAAAATCTCTCTGCCCTACAGTCTGAAATCCATTCAAAGATGAAGCATTAATAATCCTCTGGGGTGAGGAATTCCAAACATTCACAACTCTCCCTGTCTCAGTCCCAAATGATCCGCCCCTTATCCGTAGCATCCATCGAATCTCTACAGTGCTGAAGGAGGTCATTCAGCCCATCGAATCTGCATCAACTCTGTAAACGAGCACTCCACCTCGGCCCCCTCGTGTTGATCAGGGCCAATCCGCTTAACCTACACATCTTTTGGACACTAAGGGACAATTTATCATGGCCAATCCATCTAACCTGCACGTCTTCAGACTGTGGGAGGAACCGGAGCACTCGGAGGAAACCCACGCAGACACGGGGAGAACGTGCAGACTCCACACAGACAGTGACCCAAGCCGGGAATGGAACCTGGGACCCTGGAGCTGTGAAGCAACAGTGCTAACCACTGTGCTACTGGGCCGGCAAAAGAATGTTGAATTTATTCTATCACCTTTCACAATGTAAGTTGCCCCAAGGCGTGTCACAGGCGCATTTTCAAACAAGATTCAACACCAAGCCATGCATTATGGCCCTGACCAAAAGCTTGGATGAAGAGGTAGAGTTTAATGAGCACCTTAACGGATGAGAGAGAGAGTGGCGGTGAGGTTTGAGGGCAATTCCAGAGTTTAAAGTTCAAGAGGCTGAAAGTACAACCACCTGCCATGGAAAAAATAAGATTGGGGATGCTCAGAGGCGCAGAATTAGAGGAGTGGAGAGATTTTGGAGGGGTGTAGGGCTGGAGGCAGTGACAGAGAGAGTGAGGGGGGAGAAGCAAGTCCAAAACAAGCACGTTTAGTTCCTCAGTGCAGAAAGAGATCAGGGAGCCCCTTGGATTCCCCACCAGGGTTTCTGGACCTGCCCCACTGCCCCACCTCACTACTGAGAGTGTCTTTGAGATCCCCTCACCCCCACCTCTTAAGGGCAGGGCAACCCCAGCCCCAATCCCTGGCACAGGCTGCCTGGCACCCAGGCACCTTATAACTGCCAACCTGTCACCCTGGCAGTGCCCCCTGCCAGCCTTGCGGTGCCATGCATACACCCTGGTAGTGTCAGTGTGGTGCTGCCAGGGTGACCAGTGGGCATTACCAGGGTACCCAGGTGGCAGTGCCAAGGTGCATGGCTGGCAGTGCCAAGGAGCCAGGGTGCCGTCGGTAGTGCCAGGGTGCCACCCTTCTCAGAGCCTGATCACTCGGCGGCTTCCAGTGGCCAGGGAGACACCCCCACTCCACGCTGCCATTATGCCTGGTCCACATTTGTGTGGACAAGTGCGAAACGCGCCAGGAGGCCGTCTCCCGGGCATGGCCCTTTATTCCCAGGCCTCCGGAGAATTGGGTGCCGGTAATGGCTCATTTAAATATGTTAATTTGGATCTTGCCCAACAAGGGGGGGGGGGGGGGAATCCAGATCACAAAGTCTCTCAATGCTTCCCGAGCATCGCAAATCCCGCGAGAGGCCTCTCGCGAGATTGAACAGCCTCATCACGTCACCGTGTCAGGAACGATGAAGCCGTTCAATCACGCCCTCTATCTCTCAATAAGGTCACCTCTCATTCTTCTAAACTCCAATGAGCACAGACCCAACCTACTCAACCTCTCCTCATAAGAAAATCCCTTCGTACCCGGGATCAACCTAGTGAACCTTCTCTGGACTGACTCCAATGCCAGTATATCTTTCCTTAGATAAGGAGACCAAAACTGTTCCCAGAATTCCAGGGGTGGTCTAACTAGTGCTTGAGATAGTTTTATCAGGATGTCCCTCCTTTTATCCTCCATTCCCATTGAAATAAAGGCCAACATTCCATTTCCCTTCCCAATGACCTGCTGAACTTGCATGCTGGCTTTTTGTGATTTATGTACGAGGAGGCCCAAAACCCTCTGAGCTACATCTTTCTGCAGTCATTCTCCATTTAAATAATATTGAGCTCCTTTATTCTTCCTACCAATGTGCAGGCTTCACATTTTCCTACATTCTATTCCATCTGCCAAGTTTTTTGCCCACTCCCCTAACCTGTCTATATCCCTCTATAGATTCTTTGCACCATCTTCCCCACTTGCATTCCCACCTACTGTTGTGTCATCCGCAAACTTGGCAATAATGCATTCATTTCCTTCGTTCAAGTCATTCATATATATTGTAAATAATACCGTGGGCAGTACGGTAGCATTGTGGATAGCACAATTGCTTCACAGCTCCAGGGTCTCAGGTTCGATTCCGGCTTGGGTCACTGTCTGTGCGGAGTCTGCACATCCTCCCCGTGTGTGCGTGGGCTTCCTCCGGGTGCTCCTGTTTCCTCCCACAGTCCATAGATGTGCAGGTTAGGTGGATTGGCCATGATACATTGCCCTTAGTGTCCAAAATTGCCCTTAGTGTTGGGTGGGGTTACTGGGTTATGGGGATAGGGTGGAGGTGTTGACCTTGGGTAGGGTGCTCTTTCCAAGAGCCGGTGCAGACTCGATGGGCCGAATGGCCTCCTTCTGCACTATAAATTATCTGAAATTGTGGCCCCAGCACTGTTCCCTGTGGCACTCCACTAGTCACAGGTCCTGAAAATATCCCTCTTATATCAACTCTGTCTTATTACAACATGCTAGGCTGGTGTGCAGTCAATTCCCAGCCCTGCTTGACCCAGAGTCGCAACACAGGAAAAATTACATTTAATTAAAAATTCCCGAGGTCCTTGGTTGAGCCAATAGACTGCAGTTACCCTGTTTGCAACTTTAACACAAGTGTCCTTTTATTATGTACGACATTATAATTAGATGGGCAGAAAATATAACTGACTATCTGATACCCTTTTCCCAATCCTCCCTTTCTAACTCGCTCCACTTTCTACACACACACAGACAAACAATTCAGAGGGAAGGGAAAAGAAAATATTAATAAAAATAAAGGATACGGATCTTTGATGCATTGGGATGAGTTCCAGTCAATGTCTTTCTGAAGTTCAGGCTTTTGTTTTGGTACTTCTTCCTTCTAGGTTTGAGATGGTTTTCTCTGGCAAGGTTGTCTACCTTCTCTGCAGGCTCAGCATCATTTCAGGTTCACAGTAAAGGGTGTGTCCGACACTCACTGCTTTCAGAACAATAGAGCAGTTTGTTCACTTCAGCAAGCAGGAGAGAGAGAGAGACAGAGAGAGCATCCCTTTCACTTCCAAAGTCTGAACACTTCTGCCCAGTTCTCTCAGAAAGCATCTTGCAGGAAGTAATCACTGACCATTGCCAGACAGAACACTGCTCCTGGCCAACCCACCACTTCCCAGTTAACCCATCAAACCAACTACCTCCAAAGCTGGTTCCTCAGATCCACTCGATGCCGAGGAGTCTGGCTTCCTGTCTCCAAAATAAAAAACCTGGGAACACAATGTCCTGACCAGCAGGTTTTTTCTCAACGTTGAGAATTCTGCTTGAAGGCACATCCCAATGCTGGGTCCATGGACCAAAATATTAAAAATAAAAATAAAATAAATGGGAACAAAGGAAATGTTCCCATTGTCTGGTTGCTATCTGTGTGGTGTAGGTTCAATTGAGTGGCTTGTCAGTACATTTCAGTGGACATTTAAGAGTTAATCATATTGCTTTGGGTCAGGAGTCACATGTAGGCCAGACTGGGTAAGGCCGGCAGATTTCCTTCCCAAAAGGGCATTAGGGAACCAGATGGGATCTTACATTAACCCACTGAATCTAGGAAACGTGGCCGCTAATCTACGCACAGGAGTGTTCCTAAAGGAGTAATGAGCCAAAGACCAGAGTATCCGATTAGATGAGGGATAAAGATTGACCTCAAGCCCAGACTGAGGTGCTAAAACCATAAGAACTTACGAACTAGGAGCAGGAGTCGGCCACCTGGCCCCTCGAACCTGCTCCGCCATTCAGTAAGATCATAGCTCATCTTTCTGTGGACTCAGCTCCACTTACCTGCCCGCTCACCATAACCTTTTATTCCTCCACGGGTCAAAAATCTATCTTTGCCTTAAAAACATTCAACGAGGTTGCCTCAACTGCTTCACTGGGCAGGGAATTCCCCCGATTCACAACCGGCAGTGGAAACAACCTCCCTGCTTCTATCCTATCTATTCGCAGTCACTGGTTGGAAGGACAGAGAATCAGAAGACACCAATTTAAGTTAGATGACAAGAACATCAAAGCAGTTGTCATGAAAAGCTCTTTCAATAATGTTGATAAATGGAGAACGGGGGTTCCTTCTTGTGCTCTCGAGGTCAGAAGCCTCTTGGCCTTTGAAATGATCATCAAACAGAAAACTCTTTGCACAGTAATATTTTTGATGAATATTGTTGATAGCCTGGAGCCTGCTGAGGAAGCACTCTGTCCACAAGGTTGGTGCGAGCGCACGTTTCCAACACGTATGTGCCTCGCCAATTTGCAAGCTGACAAACATACAAACATACCTGTGAATATGCGAATTAGGAGCAAGGCGAGGCCTGAGTTGCCGTTTTAGGAGCAGGAGCAGGCCAGTGTTTTGCATGAAACTGCCCTCGTGATGAGGACGGGGCGGTGGCACAGTGGTTAGCACTGTTGCTTCACAGCGCCAGGGTACCAGGTTCGATTCCGGCTTGGGTGACTGGCTGTGTGGAGTTTGAACTTTCTCCCCGTGTCTGTGGGTTTCCTCCGAGCGCTCCAATTTCCTCCCACAAATCCCGAAAGACGTGCTGTTAGGTTATTTGAACCTCCTGAATTCTCCCTCTGTGTAGCTGAACAGGCCCCGGAATGTGGCGACCAGGGGCTCTTCACAGTAACTTCATTGCAGCGTTAATGTAAGCCTACTTGTGACAATAAAGAAGATTATTATTAGGAGCCAATAGAAGTTTGGATAAGTGTGGATTTCTGTTGGCGAAATTGAATAAAAACTTCAAACCTCTCTGAGTTTGTTTCAATAAACGCTGCTGCCTCGTAACATCGGGAAAAACATCAACTCAAATTGCTTACAGTTTAATGCCAAGCGAACGTTTTGTGCTTCACCCTTGTGGAACACAAACGATTATTGGACTTTTTTTTGTATTTCTTCTCCCCAGTGCAAATTGCGTAAAGGTTCTGTCTCGCTTAAGTTATGAAGTTAGTGTAGTGTGTCGACAATAATCAGTTTGTGATGACTTGCAATAGAATAACCAGTGAAAGGGATGGTCTTAATGAAATTGTAATACACAGTTAAATGAAAAAGCAGAATTGTGTTAAAGTGCTAATGGATTCCTAATGGTACTGATGTGTTTCAAAATAGTACATTGCTGAGGTACATTTAGAATTGCTTATTAGGCTAATTTAATGAATACATGAGGAAATTATGTGGTCAGTTCAATTATATTTTAATAATTATCAGGACAATTGTTCCTTACAGATTGATTTCAGAAAAAAGGTTAAAGTCTTAATGAAAAACGCACTACTCAGCAAACGAGGTAGCTGGACTGTTTTACGGCAGCAATTTCAATAAAGCTTTATCATGATTTGTTCCACATTCTCAACGTGTCCACTGGCAAAACCAATTATAATGGAAACTGTATGCCAAACAATCTACAACATGCAGGTTAGGTTCATACAAATAACATTAATGGTGAAGGAACGCAGGTACTTTTAAAAATAATGTTGTCTTGGGCATATTTGATAGGAGGTAGCAATGATTCCCTTAGTTCCCTCGCCACTCATTCCATCCCTCCCCAACTCACTGTGTCAGATTATTAACAACAACAACTTGCATTTATCTTGCCCCTTTAATGTAATTAAACAAAGAACAAAGAAAAGTACAGCACAGGAGCAGGCCCTTCAGCCCTCCAAGCCTGCGGCGACCATGCTGCCTGTCTAACATAAAACCTTCTACACTTCCGGGGTCCGTATCCCTCTATTCCCATCTTATTCATGTATCCGTCAAGACGCCCTTTCAACGTCACGATCGTACCTGCTTCCGCCACCTCCTCTGGCAGTGAGTTCCAGGCACCCATTAATCGGAGAGAGGCACTTGCTATGGGTCAGGGTTTACAGAACCCCAAAGTGTATCATGGAGTTCACCTGACCCACAACGTTTAATAGATTCTGGTATGGGGAGCACACGGCCCACTCTACAGGTGTGGTACAGCAGAAATGGAAAAGTAATTTTCAAAGCAAAACAATATTTATTCTATGAACTCAAGTTAATCTTTTTGAAACATACAGTGAACATCTTAGCAACCATCAATTCAAATAGAACTCCCAAAGAATACAACACTAAGTAATCCTTAATAACTTCCCAAACAACATCCAGAAGACAGAAGAAACACCTTTTAACAGAAGCGCATCAGGTTTACATTCACTGCTGAAAACATTTATGTTCACCTGAAGAAGGAGCCGTGCTCCGAAAGCTCGTGTTTGAAACAAACCTGTTGGACTTTAACCTGGTGTTGTAAGACTTCTTACTGTGCTCACCCCAGTCCAACGCCGGCATCTCCACATCATGGAAAACATTTATAATTCTGAATTCACCAAATGATTCACCAAGAGATAGTCTTTTCATGGCAGAGAGATCTACAGTACACCTGCTCTGTCTGGCTTCAGCTCCAATACTGAAAACGAAACTAAAACACACCCTGCAGCAAACAGCCTAAAACAAAAGTAAAAAGCTGACAGACAGCCCAGCTGCACCCACACTCTGACATCACTGATAAACACCCATTTCTTAAAGGTACATTTCATAAACACCCATTTCTTCAAGGTACTCTCACATGACACACCCACTACCCTCTGTGCAAAACACTTACCTCGCACATCTCCTCTAAATATTGCCCCTTTCACCTTAAACCTATTGTTATATTACTTGAATTAATATGTGTTACTCATTTGTTTATGCTGAGAAGTTCTTAACTTTGACGACGCTGAATACTCAAAGTCGTCCAGTGATAACAAATAATTTATTGAGTAACTAATCAATTAACTTGTGAGTTTGATTCTTTAATACTTTTACAAGCTATTAAATTAAACAAGATGGAATTAGATTAAACTATGAATATTATACTTGCACTCTGAGCTAACTCTACACCTCTGTTTTCTAGTCACAACACACCTGAAGAGAGCGGGAAAACAGATTGAGCCTGTATTTATACCCCCTGTTAGTGTTGCCCTCTAGTGATCATCTGACTGTACTGACTACACATTTACCCTTTATATATATCCATATACAGAGATCACTATGCCTATGTCCCCTAGTAATTGACTCTTTCACCCTGGGAAAAAGCGTCTGACTTGCACTGTCTATGCCTTTAAAAACGTTGTCAACTTCTAGCAGGTCACCCCTCAACCTCCGCCTTCCGAGTGAGAACAAACCAAGTTTATCCAACCTCTCCTCATAGGTAATACTCTTCATATAAGGTAACATCCTGGTAAGCCTCTTCTCTACCGTCTCCAAAGCCTCTACATCCTTTTGGTAATGTGGCGACCAGAATTGAACACTATATTCTAAGTGTGGCCTAACTAAGAGGTCAGCACGGTGGCACAGTGGTTAGCACTGCTGCTTATTAACAGCTCCAGGGACCCGGGTTCAATTCCGGCCATGGGTGTCTGTCTGTGTGGAATTTGCACTTTCTCCCCGTGTTTGCGTGGGTTTCCTCCGGGCACTCCGGTTTCCTCCCATAACCAAAAGAAGGGCCGGGTAGGTGGATTGGCCGCACTCAATTGCCCCTTAATTGGAAAAAAAATGAATTGGGTATTCTAAATTTATGTTAAAAAAAACAATGGTTTAATAACCATCATCAGACTTTGCATTCCAGACTTTCACGGAATTCACCTCTCACTCACTTAGCATTGGTCAAAGCCTAAAAATAATCTGGTACATAGAAGCAAACAGAGTCATGGTCCAACTCCTCTGATAGAATCTGTCTAGACTTCTTTTCAGCCAATTGAAATCGGCAGCAATGTGTTTCTCCATTGTTCTCTCCGATTAATGGGAAACAGCTTGTATCAAGTTACAAGATTGGATAAACTCGGTTTGTTCTCACTCGGAAGACGGAGGTTGAGGGATGACCTGCTAAAGGTGGATACAGAGCTGGAGAAAGAAAAAGGAAACATTGTGGGAAAGTTCAATATTCAATTGAATCAAAGATTTCACAAGAACATAAGAATTAGGAGCAGGTGACCTGATCAGTTCCCCCCCCCCCCCCCACCATATAAGCCCACCCCCAGTTTTCAACCCCCCCCCCCCTCCCCAAACTCAGGGAGGCCCCAAGGAACACCCCCTCACCCCTCCGGCCACCTGGTAAAGCCCCCTGGGTCGGCCACCTGGATGTGCCAACCTGGCACCTAGGATCTTGACACTGCCAGCCAGGCACCCTGGCAGAGCCTATGCCAGCCTGGCAGTGCCTCCCTGGCACCCTGCGGTGCCAAGGTGGCACTTGCAGGGTGCCAGACTGAGAGTGCCAAGGCACCAGGATGACGGAGAGAGTGCCAGGGTGCCACCCTGCTCTGCTCCTGACCACCCAGGGGTCTCTACTGGCAGGGGAGACCCTACCCCAGGTCAAGGAAGATGCTTAGGAAGTCAGAAGCACAAAGGGACTTGGGAGTCCTTGTTTACGGTTCTCTTAACGTTAATGTGCAGGTTCAGTCGGCAGTTAGGAAGGCAAATGCAATGTTAGCATTCATGTCGAGAGGGCTAGAATATAAGACCAGGGATGTACTTCTGAGGCTGTATCAGGCTCTGGTCAGACGCCATTTGGCATACTGTGAGCAGTTTTGGGCCCCGTTTCTAAGGAAGGATGTGCTGGCCTTGGAAAGGGTCCAGAGGAGGTTCACAAGAATGATCCCTGGAATGAAGAGCTTCTCGTATGAGGAACGGTTGAGGACTCTGGGTCTGTACTCGGAGTTTAGAAGGATGACGGGGGATCTTATTGAAACTTACAGGCTACTGCGAGGCCTGGATAGAGTGGACGTGGAGAGGATGTTTCCACTTGTAGGAAAAACTAGAACCAGAGGACACCATCTCAGACTAAGGAGACGATCCTCTAAAAGAGATGAGGAGGAATTTCTTCAGCCAGAGGGTGTGAATCTGTGGAACTCTTTGCCGCAGAATGAAATGAAATGAATGAAAATGGCTTATTGTCACGAGTAGGCTTCAAATGAAGTTACTGTGAAAAGCCCCTAGTCGCCACATTCCAGCACCTGTTCGGGGAGGTTGTTACGGGAATCGAACTGTCCTGCTGGCCTGCTTGGTCTGCTTTCAAAGCCAGTGATTTAGCCCTGTGCTGTGGAGGCCAAATCCCCTGAGTGCCTTTAAGACAGAGATAGATAGCTTCTTGTTGTCCCCATTAATAAGGGGATCCGGAGTTACACAGAACATAGAACAGACAACAGTACAGCACAGTACAGGCCCTTCAGCCCACGATGTTGCGCCGACTGTTTGATGGGAGAAGGCAGGAGAATGGGGATGAGAAACATATCAGCCATTATTGAATGGCGGAGCAGACTAGGTGGGCCGAGTGGCCTAATTCTGCTCCTATGTCTTATGGTCTTATGTCTGTGGAAACCAGTACTAAACGGCTCCCTGGGGAGGTCTCACAGGCGTGGCCGTTAGGTCCTGGGGACAGGGGGAATCCCGTGAACGCATATTTAAATGAGCATAATGGCTCATTTAAATATGCAGATCTGGATCACGCCAAGTTAAGGCAAGACCCAGATAGCGACATCACATGAGATTTGGTTAAATGTCGCGAGGCGTTACGAGCATTGTAAATCTCGTGAGAAAGAGAGGGAGGCCTCTTGTAAGATTCGATGGCCTCGTCGCTCCCGACTTGGTGTTGAGGCGAGGTCTTTAATTCCCCCCCCCCCCCCCCCCCCCACAAGCTCCGGGTTCTTCAGCAAAGTGATCCCATTTGCTGCTTTGAGGACTTAACTTCCTTAATATCGTAAATCGACATGACGCCTACCATGTATGTGTAATAAACTCCAAGCCTGCTTCTGTTACATTCAATACGTTTATTGCTAAAACCAACAATGTTATGTTATACTATGTGAACAATGTGCTGGTACAGTGGTATTGCCTTTTTGACGAGTGGTCCGGAGCCCAGGCTAATGCCCGGAGAGTGTGGGCAGCTGGCATTTAATTCAGTAATTAAATCTGGAATTGAAAGCGAATAATCACTGAATACAGGTTGTTCCTTTACCTCAGATCATTGCTGTTTTTAAACTTTGCTTTTTGTAATATGACAGCTGAGACACAAAAAAGACAAACGCAACATTTCAAAGGTTGACAAGGAAAATTCTTTGGGACATCCAAAGGCGTGAAAAGAGTAATAAAAATCCACACATTTCTGTCAACATTATCGCACTGTAAGAAAACCTGACCAACATAAATATCAAACTGTGAATACCTCACCAATACAAATACCGCCCTGTGTAAATAACTCACCGAAACGCATACCGCACTGTGGGAATACCTCACCAATGCAAATACCGCACTGTGTAAATACCTCACCAACACATATACCGCACTGTGTAAATAACTCACCGAAACGCATACCGCACTGTGTGAATACCTCACCAATACAAATACCGCCCTGTGTAAATAACTAACCGAAACGCATACCGCACTGTGTGAATACCTCACCAATACAAATACCGCACTGTGTGAATACCTCACCAATACAAATACCGCACTGTGTGAATACCTCACCAATACAAATACCGCACTGTGTGAATACCTCACCAATACATATACCGCACTGTGTGAATACCTCACCAACACAAATACCGCACTGTGTGAATACCTCACCAACACAAATACCGCACTGTGTGAATACCTCACCAATACAAATACCGCACTGTGTGAATACCTCACCAATACAAATACCGCACTGTGTGAATACCTCACCAACACAAATACCGCACTGTGTGAATACCTCACCAATACAAATACCGCACTGTGTGAATACCTCACCAACACAAATACCGCACTGTGTGAATACCTCACCAACACAAATACCGCACTGTGTGAATACCTCACCAATACAAATACCGCACTGTGTGAATACCTCACCAATACAAATACCGCACTGTGTGAATACCTCACCAATACATATACCGCACTGTGTGAATACCTCACCAACACAAATACCGCACTGTGTGAATACCTCACCAACACAAATACCGCACTGTGTGAATACCTCACCAATACAAATACCGCACTGTGTGAATACCTCACCAATACAAATACCGCACTGTGTGAATACCTCACCAATACAAATACCGTCCTGTGTGAATACCTCACCAATACAAATACCGCACTGTGTGAATAACTCACTGAAACGCATACCGCACTGTGTGAATACCTCACCAACACAAATACCGCACTGTGTAAATAACTCACCGAAACGCATACCGCACTGTGTGAATACCTCACCAATACATATACCGCACTGTGTGAATACCTCACCAATACATATACCGCACTGTGTGAATACCTCACCAATACAAATACCGCCCTGTGTAAATAACTCACCGAAACGCATACCGCACTGTGTGAATACCTCACCAATACAAATACCGCACTGTGTGAATACCTCACCAACACAAATACCACACCGTGTGAATACCTCACCAATACATATACCGCACTGTGTGAATACCTCACCAATACAAATACCGCACTGTGTGAATACCTCACCAATACAAATACCGCACTGTGTGAATACCTCACCAATACATATACCGCACTGTGTGAATACCTCACCAACACAAATACCGCACTGTGTGAATACCTCACCAACACAAATACCGCACTGTGTGAATACCTCACCAATACAAATACCGCACTGTGTGAATACCTCACCAATACAAATACCGCACTGTGTGAATACCTCACCAACACAAATACCGCCCTGTGTGAATACCTCACCAACACATATACCGCACTGTGTGAATACCTCACCAACACAAATACCGCACTGTGTGAATACCTCACCAACACATATACCGCACTGTGTGAATACCTCACCGACACAAATACCGCACTGTGTGAATACCTCACCAATACAAATACCGCACTGTGTGAATACCTCACCAACACATATACCGCACTGTGTGAATACCTCACCAACACAAATACCGCACTGTGTGAATACCTCACCAACACATATACCGCACTGTGTGAATACCTCACCAACACAAATACCGCCCTGTGTGAATACCTCACCAAAACATATACCGCACTGTGTGAATACCTCACCAACACAAATACCGCACTGTGTGAATACCTCACCAACACATATACCGCACTGTGTGAATACCTCACCAACACAAATACCGCCCTGTGTGAATACCTCACCGACACAAATACCGCACTGTGTGAATACCTCACCAACACAAATACCGCACTGTGTGAATACCTCACCAACACATATACCGCACTGTGTGAATACCTCACCGACACAAATACCGCACTGTGTGTATACCTCACCAATACAAATACCACACTGTGTGAATACCTCACCAATACAAATACCGCACTGTGTGAATACCTCACCAATACATATTCCACTCTGTGTGAATACCTCACCGACACAAATACCGCACTGTGTGAATACCTCACCAACACATATACCGCACTGTGTGAATACCTCACCAACACAAATACCGCACTGTGTGAATACCTCACCAACACAAATACCGCCCTGTGTGAATACCTCACCTACACAAATACCGCACTGTGTGAATACCTCACCAACACAAATACCGCCCTGTGTGAATACCTCACCAATACAAATACCGCACTGTGTGAATACCTCACCTACACAAATACCGCCCTGTGTGAATACCTCACCAATACAAATACCGCACTGTGTGAATACCTCACCAATACAAATACCGCACTGTGTAAATAACTCACCGAAACGCATACCGCACTGTGTGAATACCTCACCAACACATATACCGCACTGTGTGAATACCTCACCAATACAAATACCGCACTGTGTGAATACCTCACCAATACATATACCGCACTGTGTGAATACCTCACCAATACAAATACCGCACTGTGTGAATACCTCACCAACACAAATACCGCACTGTGTGAATACCTCACCAACACAAATTCCACACGGATACTTGATCGAACCCCTGATTCACAAAATGATTCCACATATTCCAGATTATGTACAGATCTATTTCAATGATTGTTCCTCTTTTCAAAAACGACCAGGCTGGCATGGCGCCAAAGGCCGTTCACGCCAGCCGGCAGAGCGGGGACCACTCTGGCGCGGGCCTAGCCCCTCAATGTGAGGGATTGGCCCCTAAAGGTCCGGAGACTTCCGCACCTTTGGGGAGGCCTGACGCCGGAGTGGTTCACGTCACTCCATCACGGCGGGACCCCCCGCCCCACCGGGTATGGGAGAATCCCGTCCAACTTATTTCTCATGTTTATCAATACAAATAAGAATCCCTTAAACTACCGTTGTGTTCCTAAAAATGATGCCAGTCTCAGCAATGATACTCATTTGGTTCAGTAATGCTGGTTGTGGTTCAAGGAAGGGAAATCTGCCGTCCTTACCCGGTCTGGCCTACACATCATCCCAGATCCACGGCACTGTCGTTGACTCTTAACTGCCCATCAGAAATGGCCGAGCGAGGCACTCGGTTCAAGGGCAATTAGGAATGGACAACAAATGCTGACCCAGCCAGCGGCGGCCACATCCCACGAAGGAAATAACGCAACACGGACGCGATTTAATCGGCATGTTGCGTTAACCGAGAGTGCGGCGAGGCCGTTAAATCGTGGGAGAGGCCAAGAACGAGAACCGCGCCGGTCTCCGATCGGTTTGTGATCTCACCGGCCCTCTCCCATTGGTGAAATCAGGATCCCGCCATGAGGTAGCGAGAAACCAATAATCATCTCTTTAGGCCAATCTCCACACAATGAAAGGGAGTGACCCCCTTATCTAACGGCTCCACGCGATCTAACCGCCTCCCCAGCAAGCGGTCATGCAGGCGCCAATTAGTACACCTCTTTAAAAACGTGAAGGCGGAGAAGGAGCTGCTGTGGGGACCCGAGGAGAAGGGGAGCCATCTTCGCTCACAGGCAAAGAGCCCGATTTACAGTACCGGTGCCCATAGGTGGATGGGGACCTCCGGGTGGCTGCCATCGGGGGTTGCAGAGCGGGGTGGTGTGGCCGCCCACGGCCTCAGTTTGGGGGTGGAGTGGTGGGCTGGTAGGGGGTGGGGGGGGTGCCTCAGTGTCCGGGATCCCACCATGTCAACCCCTGGGTCGCTTGGTCCCGTTCCAGGGACAACTCCAGCCACAGCCAGCCTGCCTCAATGACCACCCATAACCCCCACTGACCATGGAGGCCTCTGTCCGCGTGGCTGAAGGCTATAGCTAATAGGGAATTGGCAATGATAGTTATGTGAGCACCTCACATTCCCCACGTGGATCCCCCCGTGTGTGGGGGCGAGCCATGTAGCATCCGGGGGTTATTGCCAAGCATCCCAATCAGACCGTGACGTTTGGGAACTGCAGGAAGCAACACAAGGGACACAGCGGCCAACATCCACAGGGGCTTGATCCCCGAACCGGGGTCATTTCCACGGCACCGGGGAGGGGACCAGCGCCGGGTCCAGGTAACGTTACGTACAGGTGTCTGGGGTACAGGGTGTGGGGTCCGGTGACCAGGAGCCCCCACTGTGAGGTCCATGGACTGGGAGTGTCAGATGGCAGGGGGTGTTGGGGGGGCGGGGATGGGAGTGATGGGGCACATGGAGGGTCCCAGCGTGGAAGGCACCGGTAGTTGTCAGTCTCACACCCTCTCCCAATTCCTTACAGATATTACACCATATCTTGAAACCCACTGATCCTGCCCGCCTGGTGCTGTTGGCAGGCCAGGTGGGCAGATGCTGGAGGAGGCGGCGGCAACATTAGCGTCGACAGAGACTCGAGGCAGCGGCCCATGTGCAGGGCCCGCCCCACACCCTGAGGACTCGGCCGCCCATCAGGCCAGGGAGGGACCCAGGGGGAGAGGCCAGCGAGGGCCCAGGGTATACAGGTGTCGCTGGTCTTTCGAGCAGATAATGGATAGCGTGTGCTGCAGGGGGCTCCGCCTCAACAAGCGGGACAGTGTGGCCTCTGTGCCATGTCCTCGAGGCACCACGTGGAGGAGGAGGGCACCCGCTCCCAGTGGCCGTCAAGGTCACCGCAGACCTGAACCTCTACGCCTCAGGATCATTCCAGGGCTTGGGCAGGGAGCTGGGTGGCATCTCACAAGCTACAGCTCACAAGTGCGTCCATGAAGTCATGGTTGCCCTGTTTGCTTGGGCAGACAACTATATAAACTTTGAAATGGATCAAACCCAACAAGATGCCCGGGCAGCAGGATCCCATCCCAGGATTCCCATCGATGGAGTGCCCAGGTCCAGGGGCAAATAGATTTTGCACAAGTCACCTTGCACTCAGCAGGCCCTCCACATCAACAGGAAGGGGTTCCACTCCCTGATCATACAGCTCGTGTAAAACCATCAGATGAAGATCATGCACATGTGTACACGCTTCCCAGGGAGTGTGCACAACAGCTACATCCTGGGGCAGTCAGACATCCCTGCCCTCTTCGAGGAGCATCCCAGGATGGTCAGTTGGCTCTTGGGGGATAAGGGATGTCTGCTGAGGATCTGGGAAATGGCGCCAATGCGGAGGCCTGTGACCGATGCGGAAAGCTGATACCACGAGGCCCATGCGGCCATCTGGCTGTGATTGAGTAGAGTATCCGACTCCTCAGGATGAGGTCCGATGTCTCGACCACTCCGGTGGTGCCCTGCAGTATACTCCCCAGAGGGTGGCCCGCTTTGTGGTGGTCTGCTATGACCTCCACAACGTGGCATAGCAGTGGGGTGACATGCTGGAGTTGGATGGGGAGGAATATGTGGCCACGTCCGAGGAGGAAGACGAGGAGGTGCCAGACCTGGAAGGGCTGGAGGATGAGCCCGGGGAGGGCCACAGTACCAGCTGGAGGATGGAGTACAGGCGGGAACGGCAAGTGTCCAGCAAGCCCAGAGGACCAGCGAAGCCCTCATCCTGACCGCTTCATCTAGGACGTAGGCTCGTCCATTATTCCCCCTCCCAAACCTCCCCTTCCTGTTCCCCTCTCCCCATCCCTCTGCTCCCCCCCCCCCCCCCCCCCCGGCATGACCCACCCTCCCGCGATCTGTGTAACATTCCTCCAGGGCGATGGGACTGAGTCGGCACCGTCAGTGGGTCACTGATGCGGGCGGGGGGGGGGGGGGGGGGGGGGTGATTACAATCCACAGAGATTTGACCTTTGGTGCTCCTTATTCAATGCCATCGTCTGACCCCCTGCCTGTCTGCGGTGGGGGTAGGGGGGGGGGTTGGTTGGAGGGAGTGAGGTGGGAGAGGGAATTCCAGGACCTCCATGTCCGGGGGATGGGCCATGGCTTGGTGCTCAGGTCGAATTGTTGAAGTGTCAGAGATGTCTTATTGGTCTTATTGGTCAAAATCAATGATTGTCAACCTATCGTCTGCGTCCGCTCCACGTAAACCAATTCCAGAGACTGGGACCCAGCTGGGATGGGCCCACCCCATCTGTTGCAGGTCGTGCGGGTGAATGAGCATGTGGTCAGTGGGAGGGATGGGTCAGTCTATATGGCATTAACAACTCACGATTGACAGTTCATCTGGACGAGGGTTGGTGGATCCTCACGTCTGCGCCATGCGCTGACCTCTACAGTGCTCACTGCTCTGTCCTCCGCCATCCCAGCGACCTCCAGGCCCGTTCCTCATACGGGGTGAGGACTTTGATGTCCGGCGTCCTGCCACCCATCAGGACCCTCTCCCTTCTGTTATGGGCCAACTTCTCTCGCGGGAACACTGAGGGACTTTGTTAACCGCAGGCATGGTTCATCTTCGGGGTGTAGGGGCTCAGAGGTTGGGGGGTGGGGGAGATGGGCCATTCGGGGGCGTGGGGAGTATGGGAGCGTGGGGAGTATGGGGGAGTGGGGAGTATGGGGCGGTGGGGAGTATGGGGGCGGTGGGGAGTATAGGGGTGGTGGGGAGTTTGGAGGTGGGGAATATGGGGGGGTGGGGAGTATGGGGGAGTGGGGAGTATGGGGGCGGTGGGGAGTATGCGGGCGGTGGGGAGTATGGGGGAGTGGGGAGTATGGGGGCGTGGGGAGTATGGGGGAGTATGGGGGTGGTGGGGAGTATCGGGGAGTATGGGGGAGTATGGGGCGGTGGGGAGTATGGGGGGTGTGGGGAGATTGGGGCGGTGGGGACTTTGGGGGCGGTGGGGAGTATGGGGGGTGGGGAGTATGGGGGCGGTGGGGAGTATGGGGGGGTGGGGAGTATGGGGGGTGGGGAGATTGGGGGCGGTGGGGAGTATGGGGCGGTGGGGAGTATGGGGGCGGTGGGGAGTATGGGGGCGGTGGGGAGTATGGGGGGTGGGGAGTATGGGGGCGGTGGGAGTATGGGGGGGTGGGGAGATTGGGGGCGGTGGGGAGTATGGGGGCGGTGGGGAGTATGGAGGCGGTGGGGAGTATGGGGCAGTGGGGAGTATGGGGGCAGTGGGGAGTATGGGGGGGGTGGGGAGTATGGGGGCGGTGGGGAGTATGGGGGATTGGGGGGGTGGTGAGTATGGGGGGGTGGGGAGTATGGGGTGTGGGGAGTATGGGGGCGGTGGGGAGTATGGGCAGTGGGGAGTATGGGGGGGTGGGGAGTATGGGGGGGTGGGGAGTATGGGGGGGGTGGGGAGTATGGGGGCGGTGGGGAGTATGGGGCGGTGGGGAGTATGGGGGGGTGGGGAGTATGGGGGGTGGGGAGTATGGGGGAGTGGGGAGTATGGGGGCGGTGGTGAGTATGGGGGGGTGGGGAGGATGGGGGAGTGGGGTGTATGGGGGGTGGTGAGTATGGCGGGGTGGGGAGGATGGGGAGTGGGGAGTATGGGGTGGTGAGTATGGGGGGTGGGGAATATGGGGGAAGTGGGGAGTATGGGGGCGGTGGGGAGATTGGGGGCGGTGGGGAGTATGGGGGCGGTGGGGAGTATGGGGGCGGTGGGGAGATTGGGGGCGGTGGGGAGTATGGGGCGATGGGGGGGTATGGGGGGGTGGGAGGATGGGGGAGTGGGGAGTATGGGGGTGGGGAGTATGGGTGGTGGGGAGTATGGGGGCGGTGGGGAGTATGGGGCGATGGGGAGTATGGGGGCGGTGGGGAGTTTGGGGGCGGTGGGCAGTATGGGGGCGGTGGGGAGATTGGGGGCGGTGGGGAATATGGGGCGATGGGGAGTATGGGGGGGTGGGGAGGATGGGGGAGTGGGGAGTCTGGGGGTGGGGAGTATGGGGCGGTGGGGAGTATGGGGGCGGTGGGGACATTGGGGGCGGGTGGGGAGATTGGGGGCGGTGGGGAGTATGGGGGGGTGGGGAGATTGGGGGCGGTGGGGAGTATGGGGCGATGGGGAGTATGGGGCGGTGGGGAGTTTGGGGACGGTGGGGACATTGGGGGCGGTGGGGAGATTGGGGGCGGTGGGGAGATTGGGGGCGGTGGGGAGTATGGGGGGTGGGGAGTATGGGGCGATGGGGAGTATGGGGCGGTGGGGAGATTGGGGGCGGTGGGGAGTATGGGGCGGTGGGGAGTATGGGGGGTGGGGACTATGAGGGCGCTGGGGAGATTGGGGCTGGTGTGGGGTATGGGGGAGTATGGGATGGGGAGTATGGGGGCTGCTGGGAGTATGGGCGATGGGAGTATGCGGCGGCGATGGGAGTATGAGGTTGTGGGGTGTATGGGGGCGGTGGGGACTTTGGGGGCGGTTGGGGAGTTTTGGGGGCGGTGGGGAGTGAGGGGGCATGGTGGGGAGATTGGGGGCGGGTGGGAGTATGGGCGATGGGGAGTATGGGGGTGGGGACTATGGGGTTGCGGGTGGGAGATGGTGTTGGTGGGGAAGTATGGGGAGGGTGGGGAGTTATGGGGGCGGTGGGGAATATGGGGGGTGGGGGAGTTATGGGGTGGTGGGAATATGGGGGGGTGGGGAGTATGGGGGCCGGGGGCGAGTATGGGGGTGGGGAATATGGGGGGGTGGGGAGTATGGGAGGTGGGGAGTATGGGGGGTGGGGAGTATGGGGGGCGTGGGGGCGATGGGGGCGGTGGGGGAGTATGGGGGGTGGGGAATATGGGGGTGGGGAGTATGGGGGGCGGTGGGGAATATGGGGGAGGTTGGGGAGTATGGGGGGGTGGGGACTATGGGGGGGGGGGGGGAGTATGGGGGCAGTGGGGAGTATGGGGGCGGTGGGGAGTATGGGGGCGGTGGGGAGTATGGGGGCAGTGGGGAGTATGGGGGCGGTGGGAGATTGGGGGCGGTGGGGAGTATGGGGCGATGGGGAGTATGGGGGCGGTGGGGAGTATGGGGGGCGGTGGGGAGTATGGGGGCGGTGGGGAGTATGGGGGCGTGGGGGGAGATTGGGGGCGGTGGGGAGTATGGGGCGATGGGGAGTATGGGGGCGATGGGGAGTATGGGGGCGATGGGGAGTATGGGGGCGATGGGGAGTATGGGGGTGTGGGGTGTATGGGGGCGGTGGGGACTTTGGGGGCAGTGGGGAGTTTGGGGGCGGTGGGGAGTATGGGGGCGGTGGGGAGATTGGGGGCGGTGGGGAGTATGGAGGTGTGGGGTGTATGGGGGCGGGTGGGGACTATGGGGGAGTGGGGAGTATGGGGGCAGTGGGGAGTATGGGGGCGGTGGGGAGTATGGGGTGGTGGGGAGTATGGGGGGTGGGGGAGTATGGGGGCGGTGGGGAGAATGGGGGGGCTGGGGAGTATGGGGGCGGTGGGGAGTATGGGGGGTGGGGAGTATGGGGGCGGTGGGGAGTATGGGGGCGGTGGGGAGATTGGGGGTGGTGGGGAGTATGGGGGGTGGGGAGTATGGGGGCGGTGGGAGTATGTGGGGGTGGGGACTATGGGGGCGGTGGGGAGATTGGGGGTGGTGGGGAGTATGGGGGGGTGGGGAGTATGGGGGGGTGGGGAGTATGGGGGGTGGTGGGGACTATGGGGCGGTGGGGAGTATGGGGGCGGTGGGGAGTATGGGGGGGGTTGGGGAGTATGGGGGGTGGGGAGTATGGGGGTGGGGAATATGGGGGGGGGGGAAGAGTATGGGGGCCGGTGGGGGAGTATGGGGGGCTGGGGAGTATGGGGGAGTGGGAGTCATGGGGGGGTGGGAAGATATATTTATTAGGGGGAGTGGGGAGTATGGGGGGTGGGAGTATGGGGGGGTGGGAGTATGGGGGCGGTGGGGAGTATTGGGGGGTGGGAGTATGGGGGGTGGGAGAGTATGGGGGCGGTGGGGAGTATGGGGGCGGTGGGGAGAGTATGGGGGTGGGGAATATGGGGGGGGGTGGGAAGTATGGGGGGTGGGGAGTATGGGGGGGTGGGGAGTATGGGGGGGTGGGAGTATGGGGGGTGGGGAAGTATGGGGGGTGGGGAGTATGGGGGGTGGCGACTATGGGGCTGGTTGGGGAGTATAGGGGGTGGGGAATATGGTGGGCGGTGGGGAGTATGGGGGTGGGGAATAGGGGGGTGGGGACTATGGGGGGTGGGGAAGTATGGGGGGTGTGGAGTATGGGGGGTGGGGAGTATGGGGGCGGTGGGGAGTATGGGGGGTGGGAATATGGGGGGTGGGGAGTATGGGGGCGGTGGGGACTATGGGGGCGGTGGGGAGTATGGGGGGGTTGGGGAGTATGGGGGGGTGGGGAGTATGGGGGCGTGGGGAGTATGGGGGGGTGGGGAGTATGGGGGCGGTGGGGGAGTATGGGGGGTGGGGAATATGGGGGGTGGGGAGTATGGGGGCGGTGGGGAGTATGGGGGGGTGGGGAGTATGGGGGAGTGGGGAGTATGGGGGCATGGGGTGTATGGGGGCATGGAGAGTATGGGGGGTTGGGGAGTATGGGGGTGGTGGGGAGTATGGGGGGGTGGGGAGTATGGGGGCATGGGGAGTATGGGGGCGGTGGGGGAGTATGGGGGGGTGGGGAGTATGGGGGCATGGGGAGTATGGGGGCGGTGGGGAGTATGGGGGGTGGGGAGTATGGGTGAGTGGGGAGTATGGCGGCATGGGGAGTATGGGGGCATGGAGAGTATAGGGGTGGGGAGTATGGGGGTGGTGGGGAGTATGGGGGGGTGGGGAGTATGGGGCATGTGGAGTATGGGGGCGGTGGGGAGTGAGGGGGCGGTGGGGAGTATGGGATGGTGGGGTGACATGGGCAGCACAGCTGGACATGGGTGGACTGGGGCATGGAACGGTTCTGGCCGGAGAATATGCCAACTTGCCCAAGCGGCCAGGTGGAGGTCGTTGACCTTCTTGCGGCTCTGGGTGTTGGTCCTCCGGGTCACAAGCCCCGAGCTGACAGTTGCCATCACACCCTCCCAGGCGGCACTGGCTGCCCTGTGGCAGACCCTCCGAGAATCTCGGGGGAACAGGGCGCGTCTGTTTTATAGCAGTGATGGCCTCGCCCTACAATCAAGCTCTACATTGACCGCGGCAGTTCAAGAAGGCCAATCTCTACCACCTTCTCAGGCAGAAGGAGTGACGCTCACACTTCATAAAATGTGAAATATCATAACTCTGGCACCTTAAAAACATACAAACAAGACCTGAATTTGTTGTGCTTCTGAATCCTAGAGATTGTGTTCCTACCGTCTAATCTCCTCTCCCAGCTCCCTATTATTCCAATCATTGCAGCTATCCTTCAATCTTATGCATCGTGCGCCCTGGAAACTGTGTTGATGCAATTTCTTCCCTTACCTTTGAAATGAGATGTTTATACTGAATATTTGATGCACTCTACAAACATCAGACAATAGCACGGACAAACATTTCATGAGCATCAAATCATCTTGAGGCTCATTTTGGAACCAGTAGAATATTTCCATGAGAATAAAAATGCCCCATACATAATATATGATGAACAATAATAAGCCTCTGTCCTTCCTGTTCTCTACAGGGCAGGAGTAATGAAATGCTTTGGCTGAAACAGCCTTCATCCAAGCTCTTGCTGCCAATTATCCTGAATCTCAACAAGCCCCATTCACCTATCACCTATCGTGTTGGCTGGCCGACATTGGCTGCCGGTCTGACTATGTCCTGATTATTAAAATTCCCTTCCGCATTTTCAAATTCCTCCAGGGCCTCATCCTTCCCTATCGCTGCGCTCCTCCAATTCCGACAATGCCAGCCCGACAGCCTTCTAAGACCTCTGCGCTCCTCCAATTCCGGAGTAGATTGTCCCCGATTATAATCGCTCCGTCAATGCCATCCTGAACTCTGGAATTCTCACCCTGAACCTCTCTGCTTCGCTTTGCTCCCTTAAGGCTCTCCTTTAAACCGACCTCCTTGACCAACCTTTCGGGCACTTGACCTTACATTTCCTCACAGGGCTTGGTGTGAAATAATTTTTGATAATGGTTCTGCTCAACACTGCGGGATTCTTCCTCTGCTAAAATCTCCATAGGGGTGTAAAGTATTAGTGAGCATCTTGCTTCCCCTCTATCCTGATTTTCTAACCGACCCAAACTCGTTTTTAAATGGCCCTCCCCCTTTTTCTAGCTCCCTATATCCCCATTCTAGCCTGACACTCACAGGAGTATTTTATGGCAATGTTACACATTGAACCAGGTGAAAAGATTCTGAATGGAATCGTTTTTTTTTATAAGTTTTGTGATAACAGGTAGTATTTTGGTATCAGACCCAATCGCATGAAGAATAAGGGGCTGGTTTAACACAGTGGGCTAAATAGCTGGCTTGTAATGCAGAACATAGGCTAGCGGAGTGGGTTTAATTCCCGCACTGGCCTCCCTGAACAGGCGCCGGAATGTGGCGACTAGGGGCTTTTCACAGTAACTTCATTTGAAGCCTACTCGTGACGCTAGGTGATTGTTTCTGTAAATTATTTTACGGGGTGTGGCCGTCACTGGCTCGACCAGCATTTGTTGCCCGTCCCTAATTGCCCCTCGAGAAGGGTGGTGGTGAGCTGCCTTCTTGAACCGCTGCAGTCCATGTGGTGTAGGTACACCCACTGTGCTGTTAGGAAGTGAGTTCCAGAAATTTGACCCAGCGACAGTAGGAAGGAACGGCCGATATACTTCTCAGTCAGGATAGTGAGTGACTTGAAATAAAAATGAAAATGAAAATCGCTTATTGTCACGAGTAGGCTTCAGTGTAGTTACTGTGAAAAGCCCCTAGTCGCCACATCCCAGCGCCTGTCCGGGGAGGCTGGTACGGGAATCGAACCGTGCTGCTGGCCTGCTTGGTCTGCTTTAAAAGCCAGCGATTTAGCCGAGTGAGCTAAACCAGCCCCTGGAGTGGAACTTACAGATGGTGGTCTTTCCATGTGTCTGCTGCCTTTGTCCTCAGTGGGAGTGGTCGTGGGTTTGGAAGGTGCTGCCTAAGGAGCCTTGGTGAGTTCCTGCAGTGCATCTTGCAGATGGTACACACGGCTGCCACTGTGCGTCGGTGGTGGAGGGATTGAATGTTTAAGGTGGTGGTTGGGATGCCAATCAAGCGGGGTTGCTTTGCCTTGAACGGTGTCAAACTCCTTGAGTGTTGTTTGGACCACACTCAGGCAAAGGGAGAGTATTCCCTCACACTTCTGACTTGTGCATTGTTGATGGTGGAGAGGCTTTGGGGGAGTCAGAAGGTGATTAACTCACGGCACGATTCCCAGTCTCTGACCAGCTCGAGTATCCACAGTATTTATTTGGTTGGTCCAGTTCAGTTTCTGTTCAATGGATGTTGATTCAGCAATGGTGAAGGCAATGAATGTCAAGGACGATGATTAGATTCTCTCTTGTTGAAGATTACCATGATCCCGGACCAAACCCCAATAGGACGGCACGGTAGCACAGTGGTTAGCACTGTGGCTTCACAGCGCCAGGGTCCCAGGTTCAATTCCCACTTGGGAAATCCCAGTTTTGCATATTCTCGACGTCCAGTATTCCCGCTGCTCTTCTGAACACTGTGCGTGGCTCCCATTTGAAAATCCCAAATCCTTCTGTCGGTTGTTTTTGCACATTAACGTCCCAAAAGCTGCCTCCTGTGCCGGACAAGGATCCCCCTTCCATGTCAGAGGGAGGTGGACCCAGAACAAATGCGTAGCGCTGGAATTTGGAATCCAGCCTGGGGTAGTAGTGTTGCCGTCCCACCAACCCACCCAACAATCTAGAAAAGGTCATTAACAAAGGACTCGGATCCTCTGGCACTTCCAACATCAGAGGAATCCATCAAAGGGAAATCGAATCAAGAGAAAATACCCTGGAGAGTTTTCGACGTCTTTGATTCCTTTCGAACTGAAAGGTATACCTGGCTTGTTTCATCCGCTCTGAAACCTTTAGGAGTGACTTGTGAGTGATCAAGAGGGCGGTGAAACTTTGAAAGTACACCTGCCGAGCGCAGACTGAAGGGAGGACAATATAATGGAAGAAATTGCTTGTAAATAATCAGACGATTGTTGCTGACGATATGTAAAAAGTGGAAGGGCTATTTAAACCTTATCTGATTTACTTTTCAGCTCTATCCAATTGCTCTCATGGTCGACGTGGCTCAGTGGGTAGCACTCTCACCTCTAATGCAGAAGGTGTGAGTTCAAGACCCATCAAGGGACTTAAACAAAGAATCTGTGTTGACACTCCCAGTACTATGCTGAAGAGGTGTGATGCTGTCTCTCAGTTGAGGTAGTGCCTATCTGTCTTTTCAGGTAGTGATGTAAAGAATCCAATGGCTCTATTTCAAAGCGAGGCAGGGACTTTTATGTACGGCATGCCGGGGCCAATCTTTGCTCCCTGATGTACCATCAATTGGACGCGAGACACGATGAAGATCCAAACTGTGGCTTTAATCAGCTAGTTGTTAGCCCGGTGGTCGACTACAGAGAAAGGCCGACCACCGGGAACTCTGGGTACTTAAACCCCGCCTCGGACGCGGGGTCTACTTGCCTCTCGACCAAATTGGTGAGCAGTCACATGACTAGTCCCAGCCAATCGGACGAGAGGCACATAACCAGCCAGAGACAATGGGAAACCCATGCTCTGCACCAATGGCAGTGCTCACATTCATACCACCACACTCCCTCATCGCTAAAATTACCTGGTCATTATCACACCGCTGTTCTTGGGAGTTCGCTGTGTGAAATATTGGCCCGTGACTTCCGCACAGTGCAAATCTCCGTCGGATTGCCACTCTCGCCGGACAAACCTGCGCTGTGATTCCTAAGCCGCTGTCTCTTCCCTCACTCAGACTGGGTGTGACAGGAGCAGCACAGCACGCCCCCAGCATGATCGTTGAGGATTAACTAGAGTGCAGAGAGATAAGTGTTGTGTGGCACCACAACCATGCTAAATGGGATAGACTTCAAACAGATTGAGCAATTCAAGACTGGGCATCCATGAGGTGCTGTGGGCCATCAGCTGCAGCAGAATTGTGTTCAACCACAATCTGTAACCTTATGACCCGGCATATCCCCCACTCTACCATTACCACCCAGCCAGGGGGTCAACCCTGGTTCAATGAAGAGTGCAGGAGAGCGTGCCAGGAGCAACAGCAGGCAGACCGAAAAGTGAGGTTTCAACCTGGTGAAGCTACAACACAGAATCCCCTCATCCTTCTAAACTCCATCGAGTACAGACCCAGAGTCCTCAAACGTTCCTCTTGTGACAAGCTCTTCATTCCAGGGATCATTCTTGTGAACCTCCTCTGGACCCTTTCCAAGGCCAGCCCATCCTTCCTTAGATACGGGGCCCAAAACAGCTCACAGTATGCCAAATGGGGTCTGACCAGAACCTTATCCAGCCTCAGGAGTACATCCCTGGCCTTGTATTCTTGCCCTCCTGACATGAATGCTAACATTGCATTTGCCTTCTTAACTGCCGAAGTGGGATTCGGGTAGATTTACAGTAGTGTTTTGCCAATGTTGATGGGCCGAAGGCTTTCTTCTGGGCTGTGTTATTCCGTGCTTCAGCCGTGAATCCAAATTCCATCAGCCGCATTTTATTTACAGCGCAGTCTTTTTAAAATATAAATTTAGAGTACCCAATTCATTTTTTCCAATTAAGGGGCAATTTAGCGTGGCCAATCCACCTACCCTGCACATCTTTGTGTTGTGGGGGCGAAACCCACGCAGACATGGGGAGAATGTGCAAACTCCACATGGACAGTGACCCAGAGCCGGGATCGAACCTGGGACCTCGGCGCCGTGAGGCTGCAGTGCTAACCACTGTGCCACCATGCTGCCCCTCAGACTTAAAATCATTGTTGGAAAGAGGAAATTGTGGCGTTAACAACAGCGGGTCCTGCAGGATTCCATACAGATTAACGTTCACAGATGGTCTGATCAGAATGTGAGCAGATTGCAGGTTACTTTCCTCCACTGACTGTGGTGAGCCATCGTTTGGTGAATCATTGCCTCGTGATGTGGCATCACCAAAACACACAGCCTTCGACGTCAAGACACTTAATCATCCAAATGCTTATCAAAAAATAACACCTGCACTAGTGGAAGGAGGTGGAGTGTTCCCTGAGCTTCGGCTTGGTTGTTAACACTGACATTTACTCAGAGGTAAATGGAACTAACACACAACCTAGCTCCTCGCACAAGCGATGTCGCTGATGGAGACAGAATAAAGATCACTTAGCAGTGAAAAAGGAGACACACACCTGACATTTCAGATCATGAAGCTGTATCTGTTTGCCTTCTATCCTCCAGACTTCATCCAGGTTCCCATATCTTTAATCGCACAAGGTCTCATTCCCCTGTCTCCCCCTTGGGCCCGCTCTCCGACATTGCCACCCAGTGAAACAACACTTTGATTTTAAATTTTCATTTTGCTTTTATATCTCTTCATGGCCTCGCCCCGCCCCATCTCTGTAATCTCCTCCAGCCCCTACACCCTGCCTATCTCTGTAACCTCCACCAGCCCCTACACGCTGCCTATCTCTGTAACCTCCTCCAGCCCCTACACCAGCCCTATCTCTGTAACCTCCTCCAGCCCCTGCACCCTCCCTATCTCTGTAAGCTCCTCCAGCCCCTACACCCTGCCTATCTCTGTAACCTCCTCCAGCACCTACAACCCTCCCTATCTCTGTAACCTCATCCAGCCCCACACACCCCATCCCTATCTCTGTAAGCTCCCCCAGCCTCTACACCCTGCCTATCTCTGTAACCTCCTCCAGCCCCTACACCCTGCCTATCTCTGTATCCTCCTTCAGCCCCTACACCCTGCCTATCTCTGTAACCTCCTCCAGCTCCTGTACCCTGCCTATCTCTGTAACCTCCTCCAACCCCAACACCCTCCCTCTCTCTGTAACCTCCTCCAGCCCCTACACCCTGCCTATCTCTGTAACCTCCTCCAGCCCCTACACCCTGCCTATCTCTGTAACCTCCTCAAACCCCTACACCCTGCCTATCTCTGTAACCTCCTCCAGCCCCTACACCCCCTCGCTATCTCTGTAACCTCCTCCAACCCCGACACCCTGCCTATCTCTGTAACCTCCTCCAGCCCCTACACCCCTCCCTATCTCTGTAACCTCCTCCAGCCCCTACACCCTGCCTATCTCTGTAACCTCCTCCAGCTCTACACGCTGCCTATCTCTGTAACCTCCTCCAGCCCCTACACCCTACCTATCTCTGTAACCTCCTCCAGCCCCTCACCCTGCCTATCTCTGTGACCTCCTGCAGGCCCTACACCCTGCCTATCCCTGTAAGCCCCTCCAGCCCCTACACCCTCCCTATCTCTGTAACCTCCTCCAGCTCCAACACCTCTCCCTATCTCTGTAACCTCCTCCAACCCCTACACCCTGCGTATCTCTGTAACCTCCTCCAGCCCCCTACACCCTCCCTATCTCTGTAACCTCCTCCAACCCCTACACCCTGCGTATCTCTGTAACCTCCTCCAGCCCCCTACACCCTCCCTATCTCTGTAACCTCCTCCGGCCCCTACACCCTGCCTATCTCTGTAACCTCCTGCAACCCCTACACCCTGCCAATCTCTGTAACCTCCTCCAGCCCCTACACCCTGCCTATTTCTGTAACCTCCTTCAGCCCTTACACCCTCCCTATCTCTGTAAGCCCCTCCAGCCCCTGTACCCTGCCTATCTCTGCAACCTCCTCCAGCCCCTACACCCTCTCTCTCTCTGTAACCTCCTCCGGCCCCCTTCACCCTGCCTATCTCTGTAACCTCCTCCAGCCCCTACACCCTGTCTATCTCTGTACCCTCCTCCAGCCCCTTCACCCTGCATATCTCTGTAACCTCCTCCAGCCACTTCATCCTCCCTCTCTCTGTAACCTCCTCCAGCCCCTACACCCTGCCTATTTCTGTAACCTCCTTCAGCCCTTACACCCTCCCTATCTCTGTAACCTCCTTCAGCCCTTACACCCTCCCTATCTCTGTAACCTCCTCCAGCCCCTGCACCCTGCCCATCTCTGCAACCTCCTCCAGCCCCTATAACCCTCCCCCCATCTCTGTAACCTCCTCCAGCCCCTAAATCCTGCCAATCTCTGTAACCTCCTCCAGCCCCTACACCCTCCCTCTCTCTGTAACCTTCTCCAGCTCCTACACCCTGCCTATCTCTGTAACCTCCTCCAGCTCCTACACCCCTCCCTATCTCTGTAACCTCCTCCAACCCCTACACCCTCCCTCTCTCTCTGTAACCTTCTCCAGCTCCTAGACACTGCCTATCTCTGTAAGCCCCTCCAGCCCCTACACCCTCCCTATCTCTGTAACCTCCTCCAGCACCTACACCTCTCCCTATCTCTGTAACCTCCTCCAACCCTTACACCCTGCCTATCTCTGTAACCTCCTCCAGCTCCTACACCCCGCGTATCTCTGTAACCTCCTCCAGCCCCCTACACCCCTCCCTATCTCTGTAACCTCCTCCAGCCCCTCACCCTGCCTATCTCAGTAAGCCCCTCCAGCCCCTCCACCCTGTCTATCTCTGTAACCTCCTCCAGCTCCTACACCCTGCCTATCTCTGTAACCTCCTCCAACTCTACACGCTGCCTATCTCTGTAACCTCCTCCAGCCCCTACACCCTGCCTATCTCTGTAACCTCCTCCAGCTCTACACGCTGCCAATCTCTGTAACCTCCTCCAACCCCTACACCCTGCCTATCTCTGTAACCTCCTCCAGGCCCTCACCCTGCCTATCTCTGTAACCTCCTCCAGCCCCCTACACTCCTCCCTATTTCTGTAACCTCCTCTGGCCCCTACACCCTGCCTATCTCTGTAACCTCCTCCAGCCCTTAAATCCTGCCAATCTCTGTAACCTCCTCCAGCCCGTACACCCTCTCTCTCTCTGTAACCTCCTCCAGCCCCTGCACCCTGCCCATCTCTGCAACCTCCTCCAGCCCCTATAACCCTCCCCCATCTCTGTAACCTCCTCCAGCCCCTAAATCCTGCCTATCTCTGTAATCTCCTCCAGCCCTTAAATCCTGCCAATCTCTGTAACCTCCTCCAGCCCCTACACCCTGCCTATCTCTGTAACCTCCTCCAGCCCCTACACCCTCCCTATCTCTGTAACCTCCTCCAGCTCCTACACCCTGCCTATCTCTGTAAGCTCCCCTAGCCCCTACATCCTGCCTATCTCTGTAACCTCCTCCAACCCCGACACCCTGCCTATCTCTGTAACCTCCCCTAGCCCTTACACCCTGCCTATCTCTGTAAGCCCCTCCAGCCCCTCCACCCTGCCTATCTCTGTAACCTCCTCCAGCCCCTACACCCTCTCTCTCTCTGTAACCTCCTCCGGCCCCCTTCACCCTGCCTATCTCTGTGCCCTCCTCCAGCCCCTACACCCTCCCTCTCTCTGTATCCTCCTCCAGCCCCTACACCCCTCCCTATCTCTGTAACCTCCTCCAGCCCCTGTACCCTGCCTATCTCTGTAACCTCCTCAGCCCCTACACCCTGCCAATCTCTGTAACCTCCTCCAGCACCTACACCCTCCCTCTCTCTGATAACCTCCTCCAGCCCCTGCACCCTCCCTATCTCTGTAACCTCCTCCAGCCCCAACACCCCTCCCTATCTCTGTAACCTCCTCCAGCCCCTGTACCCTGCCTATCTCTGCAACCTCCTCCAGCCCCTACACCCCTCCCTATCTCTGTGACCTCCTCCAGCCCCTACAACCCTCCCTATCTCTGCAACCTCCTCCAGCCCCTGTACCCTGCCTATCTCTCCAACCTCCTCCAGCCCCTACAACCCTCCCTATCTCTGTATCCTCCTCCAGCCCCTACACCCCTCCCTATCTCTGTAACCTCCTCCAGCCCCTGTACCCTGCCTATCTCTGTAACCTCCTCCAGCCCCTACACCCTGCCTATCTCTGTAACCTCCTCCAGCCCCAACACCCCTCCCTATCTCTGTAACCTCCTCCAGCCCCTGTACCCTGCCTATCTCTGCAACCTCCTCCAGCCCCTACACCCCTCCCTATCTCTGTGACCTCCTCCAGCCCCTACAACCCTCCCTATCTCTGCAACCTCCTCCAGCCCCTGTACCCTGCCTATCTCTCCAACCTCCTCCAGCCCCTACAACCCTCCCTATCTCTGTAACCTCCTCCAGCCCCTACACCCTGCCTATCTATGTAACCTCCTCCAGCCCCTACACCCTCCCTCTCTCTGATAACCTCCTCCAGCCCCTGCACCCTGCCCTTCTCTGTAACCTCCTCCAGCCCCTACACCCCTCCCTATCTCTGTAACCTCCTCCAGCCCCTGTACCCTGCCTATGTCTGCAACCTCCTCCAGCCCCTACACCCCTCCCTATCTCTGTGACCTCCTCCAGCCCCTACAACCCTCCCTATCTCTGCAACCTCCTCCAGCCCCTGTTCCCTGCCTATCTCTCCAACCTCCTCCAGCCCCTACAACCCTCCCTATCTCTGTATCCTCCTCCAGCCCCTACACCCCTCCCTATCTCTGTAACCTCCTCCAGCCCCTGTACCCTGCCTATCTCTGTAACCTCCTCCAGCCCCTACACCCTGCCTGTCTCTGTAACCTCCTCCAGCCCCTACACCCTCCCTCTCTCTGATAACCTCCTCCAGCCCCTGCACCCTGCCCTTCTCTGTAACCTCCTCCAGCCCCTACACCCCTCCCTATCTCTGTAACCTCCTCCAGCCCCTGTACCCTGCCTATCTCTGTAACCTCCTCCAGGCCCTACACCCGGCCTATCTCTTTAACCTCCTCCAGCCCCTACACCCTCCCTCTCTCTGATAACCTCCTCCAGCCCCTACACCCTGCCTATCTCTGCAACCTCCTCCAGCCCCTACAACCCTCCACCCATCTCTGTAACCTCCTCCAGCCCTTAAATCCTGCCAATCTCTGTAACCTCCTCCAGCCCCTACACCCTCCCTCTCTCTGTAACCTCCTCCAGCCCCTGCACCCTGCCCATCTCTGTAACCTCCTCCAGCCCCTACACCCTGCCTATCTCTGCAACCTCCTCCAGCCCCTATAACCCTCCCCCCATCTCTGTAACCTCCTCCAGCCCCTAAATCCTGCCAATCTCTGTAACCTCCTCCAGCCTCTACACCCTGCCTATCTCAGTAAACTCCTCCAGCCCCTACACCCTGCCTATCTCTGTAACCTCCTCTAGCCCTTACACACTGCCTATCTCTGTAAACTCCTCCAGACCCTACACCCTCCCTATCTCTGTAACCTTCTCCAGCCCCTACACCCTGCCCATCTCTGTAACCTCCTCTGGCCCCTACAACCCACCTATCTCTGTAACTTCCTCCAGACCTACACCACGTCCTTGCTCTGTAACCTCCTTCAGTCCTACACCCCTGCCTATCTCACTAAACATCCCCAGCTCCTACACCCCTTCCTATCTCTGTACTCTCCTCCAGCACCTTCATACCCTCCCTATCTCTGTAACCTCCTCCAGGCTCTACACCCCTCATTATCACTGTAACCTCATTCAACCCCCACATCCCTCCCTCTCTCTGTGGACCCTCTTCCAGTCCCTACACCTCGCTTATCTCTGTAACCGTCCTCAGCCCATTCACCCCTCCCCATCTCCAACCTCCTCCAGGCCCCAAACCCAATGCCTATTTCTGTAACCTCCTCCAGTCCTACACCCCTCCCGATCAATGTAATCTTCTCGAGCAGTCGAGCAGCCGACCCCCCCCCCCCCCCCATCCCATTCCCCCCATGACCTTTGCACTCTTGCTATTCTACCTTCTTGCACGTCCTCAGTTCTGATCACTCCATCATTCGGGTCTGAGGTCTGAGGCTCTGCAATTCTCTCCCCCAACCTCTCCTTCCCATTGGAGGAATTTTCCATTCTGGATACTAAGTGGGGGGGGGGGGGCGCGGTAGGATCAGTCGGTGTGAGTGGTAAAAGAGCGCAAAATCAGCTGCAGTGACACTCAACCCAGCCACTGTAGAAGAAGAAAGGTCAAAGGGATATTGTAGGATCTCTTATTGTCTAATAAGATGCGGGGGTCTGGTGGTAGTTTGGGATTGAGTTTATGGTAAAAACTTGGTTAGTGCACTTTCAACTACAAAGACCCAAAACAAAAGCCCATCGGGGCATAAGGAAGAGAACAATGGAAAAAGAAGAAGGAAGAAAGAGGGCCCCAGGTGCACCGAGAGCTTTTTACCTGCACGTTCTGGTACCGTCCCCCTCTCTGTCCCTAATTGGCTGACAAGTTTTGAATTGTAACTTCTGAATGGTGGTCCATACCATCACTTACCCTGCTTTCCTCCCACAAGTCCCAAAAACGTGGTATCAGTTAATGTCAGTCAGCTAATGAGATTAAACCTTTATTTGTAAAACGCTGTCAGTAATAACTCCCCAGAACCTGATATCTTACTTTAAAAGTTTGATGATTGAAGCGAGTGCAGCTTTCTTCCGCAAAAGCTGCTGAAATATTCAGAAGTTATATATTTTCACTATCATTTGGGCTCAGTTGAGGGCACTCTGGCCTCGAAGACAAGTTCCCTCACTGGGACGTGAGCGCACAAACGGAGGCGCACCCTCCTCTGCAGCACCGAGGGAGTGCTGCCCTGTCGAAGGTGTCGGACACGATTCCCTCTGAGTGCGGCCGAGGCGGAGAAAAGCTCCCTGCGGCCAAAAGAAACGGAAAATGCCCGTTGAATGGCGAGATGTTTCTCTGCGCGGCAGCCACCGGGAAACGTCCCGCTAAACACGCCCCGAACCGGACATAGAAATATTTCGAGTGAACCGCAGCCTTTTGTCTTTCAGATGACAGGTCAAACCGAGGACTTGCCTGTCCTCTCAGCTGGATGGGAGAGAGCCTGCTGTATGATCTCCGACAAGAGATCGTGGGTCAGCACGGTAGTGCCAGGGTTCCAGGTTCGATTCCCCGCTGGGTCACTGTCTGTGCGGAGTCTGCACGTTCTCCCCGTGTCTGCGTGGGTTTCCTCCGGGTGCTCCGGTTTCCTCCCACAGTCCAAAGATGTGCAGGGAAGGTGGACTGGCCATGCCAAATTGCCCTTAGTGTCCAAAAAGGTTAGCAGGGGTTATTGTGTTATGGGGATAGGGTGGAAGTGAGGGCTTAAGTGGGTCGGTGCAGACTCGATGGGCCGAACGGCCTCCTTCTGCACTGTATGTTCTATGTATCTATGTAACATGCAGACTCCGCACGGACAGTGACCCAAGCCGGGAATCAAACCCGGGTCACTGGCGCTATGAAGCAACAGTGCTAACCGCTGTGCTTAGGGGTGGGCAATAAATGTTGGCCGAGCCCACGACCCCCAAATCCTGTGAATGAACATTAAAAATATTTGGGTGCCACCTGAAAAAGCTGCTGGCCAATCTAATGGGCATTTTTCATCAATTTGTTTACATTGTACCACCTTGCCCCAAAAAGCACTAACCTCCGAACTGCTTGGCAAATAATAAAACATTGTGGACATGTATTTTCTAACCTCAAAATAGCAAGAACTGTCATTTCCACCTCCCCGGGAGTGTAGAAAAAACAGTCTAAGATGTTTCACAGGAGAATCAAATGAAATTTGACTGCGAGCTCGTTAGGGAGATTAGTACAGATGACCAATATTTCTGTGAAAGGCGTGCAGTTTTCCAAGGATCGGAAAGAAGGAAAGAGCGGGAAAGATGGTGACCAGGTTTCAGGAAGGAATTCAGAGCTGACGACGTGGCCGCCGACATTGGGACAATTAAAATCGGGGATGCTCAAGATGTGAGAAGTGGAGAAGTGCAGCGGTCCCATGGAAATGGGGGGCTGGAGGAATTGAGCGAGAAAATGTGCTTTCCTGTAAAAGCACCTTCACCGTTAGTTGGGCAACGAAAATAGGCTTCCCACTTTCAGAATGTTGATGGAAATGTGGATCAATAATGCAAGGTCATTGGGTTCACAATGTTCCCCGCTGCAATGCCCTCTATCCGTACTGAATATTGTCCCCACAGTGTTCATATCAATATAACCTTACCACTTTCAAGTGAGCCTTTCTGTTTTACCTCCTGGAGCTTTGGGCTGTTGATGTGTCACAATAGCAGGATTGGCAACGTGGAGTGCTATTAACGATATGGATTTTCCTGAAGTGGTGTACAGTGCACAGAAGCAGTATTTTTTTCCCTTAAATATTAGGCATGTTTGCTTAAAGTCTGTGGAACAGCAGTGCTCATGTTGTCTGTGAGTAAGTCAATCATTTTGCAGGGAGACTAAAATTACTAATAAGAAGGCTTTAATGCATTTGATATCAATTAAAGCAAACTCGCATGAGCTGACAAAGAAGTATCAGCCTGGTTTATGAAAGATAAGTCATGTTTGACTAGTCCAGTTAAATCTTTCGAAGCGACGATGAGAATGGTGAATGAGTACGAATGGTGCCGCGAAGGGCTTCCCATTGGTACTTCAGGAGGTTCTGCACAAGAGGAATTTTAGCAAAACTGAAAGTCAGTGGAATTGGCGATAACCTTGTGACATGGCTTGATAATTGGCGGCAACATGACAGACCAAGAGTAGAGATAATGGGAGAGTTTCCTAATTGGTGGGACGTGACAAGTGGGGCCTGCCCCTGGGACCTGTACTGTGGCCTCAGGATTTCTCCACATATATCGTGACTTAGAAGGAATAGAGTTGTACACCCTGGTTTTCAGGTAACAGAATGTTCGGAGGCTCTGTGTGTTTTGTAGATGGGTGGAGGGAGTTACAAGGGACATAGGCTAAGTGAGTAGGCAAAACTGTGGCAGATGGAGATCAATTTTTTGGGGGGTGAAAGGTCAACCATTTTGGATTTGAGAAAGAGTAATCAAAATAATTTTTTAATGGTGAGAATTGTGGAGGAGCAAAGGGATTTAGTTATCCGTGCACACAATTCATTTTAAGCTACCAACACTAATCTCAAACTGGGTGATGGTGGTGTAGTGGTAATGTAGTGGCAACATTTTTTAAAGGTTAATTGGTTGTTGGTTGTTCATGAGTATTGGAATATGAATATGTGGAAGTTATACAAAGCTTTGGTCAAACCCCATCTACCTGCGTGTGTTTAGTCTGTGTACCATGCCTCACGACAGATGTGTTAGCTTTGGCTATAGTGCGGTTCATTTCAATTAATAATAATCTTTATTGTCACAAGTAGGCTTACATAAACACTGCAATGAAATTACTGTGAAAAGCCCCTAGAGTCCAGTTCCGGCAGTGGGTGACTGCATGTATGGAGTTTGCACGTTCTCCCTGTGTCTGCATGGATTTCCTCTGGGTGCTCCGGTTTCCTCCCACAGTACAGCACGGTAGCATAATGGTTAGCACTATGGCTTCACAGCGCCAGCGTCCTAGGTTCAATTCCTACTTGGGTCACTGTCTGTGCGGAACCTACACGTTCTCCCCGTATCTGCGTGGGTTTCCTCCGGGTGCTCCGGTTTTCTCCCACAAGTCCTGAAGGGGCTGGTTTAGCTCACTCGGCTAAATCGCTGGCTTTGAAAGCAGACCAAGCAGGCCAGCAGCACGGTTCGATTCCCGTACCAGCCTCCCCGGACAGGCGCCGGAATGTGGCGACTAGGGGCTTTTCACAGTAACTTCATTGAAGCCTACTCGTTACAGTAAGCGGTTTTCATTTCATTTTTCATTGAAAGAAGTGCTATTAGGTAATTTGGACGTTCTGAATTTTCCCTCTGTGTACCCAAACAGGTGCTGGAATGTGGCGACTCGGGGCTTTTCACAGTAACTTCATTGCAGTTAATGTAAGCCTACTTGTGACAATAAAGGGCAGAATGGTAGCAGAAGGGCAGCATGATAGCACAGTTGCGTCACAGCTCCAGGCTCCCAGGTTCGATTCCCGGCTTGGGTCACTGTCTGTGCGGAGTCTGCATGTTCTCCCTGTGTCTGCGTGGGTTTCCTCCGGGTGCTCACCGGAGACCGCTCCTCCCACAGTCCAAAGATGTGCAGGTTAGGTGTATTGGCCGTGATAAATTGCCCCTTAGTGTCCAAAAAGGTTGGGTTGGGTTATGGGGATAGGATGGGCTTAAGTGGAGTGCTCTTTCCAAGGGCCGGTGCAGACTCGATGGGCCGAGTGGCCTCCTTCTGCACTGTAAATTCTATGATTATTAAAAGGATTTGATATGTGCAGGTCAGATTGGCCATGATCAATGTGCAGGGTCATGGGGATAGGGCGGGGTCATGGGCCTAGATAGAGTACTCTTTTGGAGGGTCAGTGCAGACACAATACATAGAAACACACCTAGAAAATAGAAGCAGGAGGAGACCATTCAGCCCTTCCAGCCTGCTCCGCCATTCATTCTGATCGTGACTGATCATCGAGTTCAATACCCTGATGCCGCTTTCCTCCCCCCCACCCCACCCATATGCCTTGATTCCTTTAGCCTTTAGAAATTACACAATGTTTTCGACTCAACTACTTTTTGTGGTCGTGAATTCCATAGATTCAGCAGACTGTGGGTGACAGAAATTCTCCTCAACTCAGTCCGAAAAGGTTTACCCTTTATCCTCAAACTGTGACCCCCTAGTTCTGGACTCCCCCACCATCGGGATCAATGGGCCAAATGGCCCCCTTCTGCTCTGGAGGGTGATCCCTTACTCTGAGATTCTGCCCTCTGGTCCTAGACTCTCCCACAAGGGGAAACATCCTCTCAGCATCGACCTTGTCAAACCCCCTGAGAATCCGACATGTCTCAATAAGGTCGCCTCTCATTCTTCTAAACTCCAATGAGCACAGGCCCAACCTACTCAACCTCTCCTCATAAGAAAATCCCTCTGTACCCGGGATCAACCTAGTGAACCTTCTCTGGACTGCCTCCAATACCGGGATATCTTTCCTTAGATAAGGAGACCAAAACTGTTCCGAGAATTCCAGGTGTGGTCTAACTAACGCCTAGTATAGTTTTAGCAGGATTTTCCCATTTTAGACTCCATTCCCGTTGAAATAAAGGCCAACATTCCATTTTCCTTCCCAATGACCTGCTGAACTTGCATGCTGGCTTTTTGTGATTTATGTACGAGGAGCCCCAAATCCCTCTGAGCTGCGGCTTTCTGCTGTCTCTCTCCATTTCAATAATATTCAGCTCCTTTATTCTTCCTCCCAATGTGCAGGCTTCACATTTTCCGACATTATATTCCATCTGCCAAGCTTCTGCCCATTCACTGAGCCTGTCTGTATCCCTCTGTAGACATTTTGTGTCATCCTCCACCATTTGCCTTCCCATCTACTTTTGGGTTATTCGCAAGCTTGACAATAACGCATTCGCTTCCTTCATCCAAGTCATTCATATATTTTGTAATAATTGCGGCCCCAACACTGAGCCCTGAGACACTCCACGAGGTTACAGGTTGCCACCTTGAAAATGCTTATCTCAACCCAACTCTCTGTCTTCTATCAATTAGCCAATCCTCTATTACTTCTTTTTTTTTAAATTTAGATTACCCAATTATTTTTTCTATTAAGGGGCAATTTAGCGTGGCCAATCCACCTACTCTGCATATTTTTGGGTTGTGGGGGCGAAACCCACGCAGACACGGAGAGAACGTGCAAACTCCACACGGACAGTGACCCAGAGCCGGGATCGAACCTGGGACCTCAGCGCCGTGAGGCGGTTGTGCTAACCACTAGGCCACCGTGCTGCCCTCCTCTATTACTTCTAATATACTACCCACAATTCCATGGGCTCTTACCTAATTTAGTAGCCCTCTTGTGCGCTGCCTTATTGAATGCATGTTGTCGGATGAGCAGCGTCAGCTTCTATTTGCACTTTATTTATTCGTACATGGGATGTGGGCGGCACTGGCGAGGCCCGCGTTTGTTTCCCATCTTCAATGACCCTTGAGAAGGCGGTGCTGTGCTGCCTCCTCAAACCGCTGCAGTCCATGTGGTGTAGGTACATCCACCTTGCTGTTAGGGAGGGAGGTCCAGGATTTCCAAGTCAGGATGGTGAGTGACCTAGAGGGGAAGGTGCAGGTGGTGGCGTTCCCAGGTACATGCTACCCTTGTCCTTCCAGGTGGTAGAGCTTTCAGGTTTGCAATGTGCTTTCGAAGCAGCCTTGGTGAGTTCCTGCAGATGGTAGACACGGCTGCTACTGAGTGTCGCTCGTGAACTGAGTGAATGTTTAAGGTAGTGGCTGGTGTGCCAATCAAGTGGGGTTCAATCATAGAATTTACAGTGCAGAAGGAGGCCATTCGGCCCATCGAGTCTGCACCGGCTCCTGGAAAGAGCACCCTACCCAAGGTTAACACCTCCACCCTATCCCCATAACCCAGTAACCCCACCCAACACTAAGGGCAATTTTGGACACTGAGGGCAATTTATCATGGCCAATCCACCTAACCTGCACATCTTTGGACTGTGGGAGGAAACCGGAGCACCCGGAGAAAACCCACGCACACACGGGGAGGATGTGCAGACTCCGCACAGACAGTGACCCAAGCCGGAATCGAACCTGGGACCCTGGAGCTGTGAAGCGATTGTGCTATCCACAATGCTACCGTGCTGCCCACTTTGTCCTGGATGGTGTCGAGCTTCTTGAGTGTTGTTGGAGCTGCACTCATCCAGGCAAGTGGAGAGTATTCTATCTCACTCCTTAATAATATTTCTTATTGTCACAAGTAGGCCTACGCAAACAGTCCAATGAAGTTACTGTGAAAATCCCCTAGTCGCCACATTCCTGTGCCTGTTCGGGTACACGGAGGGAGAATTCAGAATGTCCAAATTACCTAACAAGCATGCGGGAGGAAACCAGATGAAACCCACGCAGACACGGGGAGAACGTAAAGACTCCGCACAGACAGTGACCCAAGCAAGAATCGAACCCTGCCACTCTGAAGCAACAGTGCTAACCACTGTGCTGCCATGCCGCCTGACTTGTGCCCTGGAGACGGTGGACAGGCTTTGGAGAGTCAGGAGGTGAGTTACTCACCGCAGGGTTCCCAGTCTCTGACCTGCTGTTGCAGCCACAGTATTAATATGGCTAGTCCAGTTCAGTTTGTGGTAAATGGTAACCCCCAGGATGTTGGTACTGGGGGACAGAGGGCTGGTAATGCCATTGAATGTCAAGGGCCGGTTATGGTTGGATTTGCTCTGGTTGGAAATGGTCATTGCCTGGCACCTTTGTGGCGTGAATGTTACTTGCCGCTTATCAGCGCCGAGCCTGATTATCATGCTGCATATGGACACAGACTGTTTCAACAGTAAGGAGCAGAAGACTGCAAGCAATTAACACTCCCCAGAGCGCGGAATGTCTGCAGGGCAGTCGGAATGGATGGCAGTGCATTGCCTCCTTACTCCTGGGGTGGCAGAGGGCAAACGCCACCACCTGTTAAATTCTGCCTTGCGATGTAACAAAACAGAAGATGATGTTAAGATGTTAGATGTTTTAATTAAGTACCAAGATAGGGGTGGGTAGAAGAGTGAAAGGGGAGCTCCGTGATAGAACTTGCAGCACTTCATTCAATTGTCTATCCCACTCCCACTCTGACCCCTCTGCCCTCAACCTGTTCCTATGAGGCTCATCGTACGTTCTGATGAAAGATCGTTGACCTGAAACATTGACTGAAAATAATCCGAAAGGCTGATGATGGGCTGGCCTTTATACAGAGAGGACTAGGCTGCGACCAGGTAGAAATCCTTCCTTTCTTTGAGATGATGGCATAGTAGCAATGTCACTGGACTAGTAATCCAGGAAATCATGGAAACATAGAATTTACAGTGCAGAAGGAGGCCATTTGGCCCATCGAGTCTGCACCGACTCTTGGAAAGAGTGCCCGACTTAAGCCCACTCCTCCACAGAGGTCCCGGCTAAAGTTCTTGTGACATGGGTTCAAATCCAACGATGACTCTTGGTGGAATTTGAACGCAATTTATGAATCTGGAATAGAAAGATAGCCCCAGTAATTGCCATTAAAAAGCATCTTGTTCACTGACGTCCTTTCGGGGAGAGACATCTATCACCTTTACCGGTCTGACCTACTTGTGTCTCCAGATCTCCAGCAATGTGGCTGAGCATTGATCATGGGAT